>NW_023339751.1:6492329-6568222 GCF_004916995.1 Morone saxatilis
GTGTGTGTGTGTGTGCTGTATGTGCATGTTTCCAATGTGGCTCAGGAACATTGAAAAATGTCATTGTAACTTACTGGGCGGCGTAATGAGTATGGAGTATGGAGAAGCACTGATCAGTCTCTTCATGAAAATGTAATACGTCACTCAAAGGGGTCACCTACTGTCAGTGGAAAAAATGGTACTCAGCATCCTATACGTCACAAATTATTAATTTATGTAAAATGTACAGTAAGATCCATGCATAATACATATGAGTGAAATGTTGGTTATTCTTCTTCTGTATGAACTCATTAAATAATTACTGTTCACAATCAGCAAAAACATTCCTGTGATATTGCACGTGTGCCTGATGCTCTGTCATCATCCTTCTGTTTGTCTCTTGCTCTTTACCCCTTAGTCTGTTTAAGTGTGACAGAATCTCAATGACACTCACAATGGAAAAGCTCTTTGAAAGCCAAGTGTATGAATAATCACTAAGACGCCCTTAATCCATTTTTAAAGAAGGGAATATTAATGCACTAACAACTGTATCTGCTCGGCATGCGGAAGATGATTCCAGGTCTGCAAAAAGCCCCCTCTTTCAGACTGGAGCTTCAGTGAGCGTTAGGGGATCACTCTGCACTCTCTGTCACCATGACAACGCCATTTCCATGTCCGAGTGGGTGTACACACTTCATTTAGTAATCCTCAGCGACCAACATGGGAGCAGCTGTGTGCATGCTGAGAGGGTCCGGGCTAGCAATCACGCCAAAATACACTTAATTACTGGAAATGTGGTCACTCTTGTGGGTATTATGGAATTAAAATTTGAGTTGCAGTGGCTGGCATCTACTGTATACAGTACATACAGTTTCATTGAGAAGTAGAGTGTACCTTTTCTGAATTGGCACAATCATACTGTTTTTGTTTTTGTTTTTGTTTTTTGTCTTGCACAGTCCGTAAAAGGAACACTACGTTCACTGAGATATGTTGAAATGAGAAATACAAATACAGTCACCTGATGAATGTTAAAATGTGTTACCACTGAGCCATCAATTGGCCATCAGGGAGCCATGTTAATCTGCCTTAAGTGTCAAGACTTCAACTCTGTCACCCACACAATAGTAATAGTTTAGGCAGTGATGCTGAAGAGACAGAGACGGTATTAACTGTATCTCACTGTCTGTTGGGTCAAGTGGAGTTACAACATTTTCTCGAAGGAACAAAAAACAAAATAAGTCAACTTTTTCTCAATTTAAAACCAATGCAGTGAGGCTGTTAGAACTGTCTGTAAAATATTTTTGACATCAAAATCAAATGCCTGCTCCAAATCATAATTGTGTGTACTTCACTGATCAGACAGTTCTTGATTTCCTGAGCCAATTTTATGCTGTAATTTATTTTGTAGAAAAACATTTCTCATACTAAGGTATCATTTTGTTATCAAGCCATCCGAGAGCCCACAAGACCAATCAGACCATAATATCCTCTTTACATCTGATGTGAGCAGGTGGCAGTGACTCCAGTCAGCATATTAAAATATTGAAATGAAATTAAAATCTTTTCAATTTTATTTGAATATCCCAACTTCCCAACTTAATCTCTGCTTTGTTGTTTGTTTTTGTTTACTGACATTTGACACTACTTTACTTAGATACAGATTTGAGGCACTCATATTTCAGTCTTTTCATTTGTACTTCTACAAATCAAAAATTCTGTATTATAATAATGTTGTGTAATGTTTTACAGGAATATAATTTCAAAATAAGTTCCTAATAATTTCTTATATTTACACTAATTATTTGAAGAATAGAGACAATGTTCAGTTAGTACACCTTAATTTAATTAATCCAAATTACTAACCTAGAGAGTCTTGTAGTCAAATCAGATCACCTGGATGTTTGTTGACAGTCAAGCCAGCAATTAATATATATTAAAAACATTACCGACCTGTAAAATGAGGCATAACTTAAAGGAAAATTTGAAAGAGGCTATTCTGCGTAATGAGTACTTTAAACTATGATACTTAATCGTGGATAATACTTAAGTCAAATTTTGAATGTAGCATCTTTACTTGTAATTAAATTGTTAAATTATTCTTTTTTAGAAAGCCTGTTTCTCTGTATTTTAAAACTTAACTTATTATGGGTAATATTATGGGTAAACAGTTAAAATTATTTTCTGTGCCAGTATTTGTGGATATGCACAAAGTAGATGGTGATTAAAAAGAGAATCACTTAACAACAAATAACTTTACTATAATGTAGAATATTACAATTACACCTGATTGTGAATACAAAAATATTCCCAATGCCGTATTCATACTGGCTGAGCATTTAAACAATCTGACACATGACCAGAATTATTATAATTTTACATTTGAATTTTTTCATTTAATACATCTAGAAAGTCAGTCAGTTTTAGTGTCAACATTTTCAGAGCAACAGCACAGTGGTTGAAAGAGCCAGCAGAAGAAGTCCATAGCTCTTTGCTCCTTGGCACATCTTCAGAGTGTAATGATGACAATGACAACAGGTTCAAGGGGAGGGGTCAGAAGAGCCGAAGGAGCTGGAGCCACAGCAGAGGCTGGTTCCTCCAGGCTAAACCTTTCATTATTATCCTTTCTGCCCTGGACATCAGTAATGCAAAGAAGTTCAGGGCATGTCGCAGGAGTAAGAGGAGGTGACATCTCAGCCATGTGTGTCACTGGTCTGAAGGTTGGCTGTTCTGGTAGAGCCAGGTTCTTGGTAAAGACACACTGCACTGTAGTAATAACCACAGGTGGAGGGGTCAGTATAGCTGGAAATGCTGGAACTGCAGCAGAGCTTATTTCTGTGGTGGGTTTTGTGTCCATCTCTGCACTGGGCTTTTCATGCTCATCCTCCCTGGCCTGAACTGTAATAGATCCTGGTTTAGCAGGGAGTGCCAGTGGAGCAGCAGAATCTAGTTCTGTGGTGGGTTCTTGGTTCTCTTCAAGGCTAGGGTTCCCATTGCCATCCTCCCTGGCCTGAATGTTAATGGATGGAGGTTCAGCAGGGGATGTCTTAGGGAGATGTAACTGCAGCACAATCTAGTTCTCTGGTGGGTTCTGGGTTCTCCTCAAGGCTGGGCTCTTTGGCCAGAACCTTAGGTTTAGCAGGGGCTGTTGGAAGAGCTGGAACTACAGGAGAGTTTGTCTCTGCACTGGGTGGTGGTTGTTCCTCAGCCAGGTTGAAATCATCCTTAACTAGAATGGTGGCAGGAGGCTCAACAGCTGGTGTCAGATGAGCCGGGGCTCTGGGGCTGAAACATGTCACAATGTGTCCAACAGCAACAATATTCAACAAAACTCTTGATCCTGTTTACTAGGACATCATGTGGGTATGACTGGACCATGTCTGGATCACTGGAGACTTGATCCAAAACAGCCTTTAACCCCAACAGACATTTTGCTGAGTAGCTGGGAAGGCATATTTAAGAGGTGAGTTGAGGAAGCACCCAGAAGCCCTGTAGGACTCTGGGAACAATCTTTGTCACCCCTTCTTAGTAGTTTGGTAATATCCTGGTGCTTCTCTTTCAGGATTTTGGCGTAGTCTTGGGCCAAACTGAGGACTTTAGGATGTCATTAAAATAATTGTCAAAACCCTTATCACAAACATATTCAAACAATTGTAATTTAACTGTTGATAAATGTGACTCAATGTGACTGAAATTTAGGAGGTTGAGTGAGCTCATTTTCCAGCAGCCTAATCATATATTGGTGTGTCAAACAACACATTTAAAAGACATAAAACAATGTTACTTAGTTTTACTACTTACTGGATGTTGCACATTCTGGTAGGTCACCAAGGAAATGCTTTTTGCAAGTATCCTGTTAAATAAAGTGCAAAGTCTTTAACCAGCCTTAGGACACTACTTGAAATTATGCAAACATAATCTATAGTTTGGTCATCACAAGCACAGTAAATGGTAACCAGAGCTGCTATTTGTTAAGTTCTAGCATTTTCCTACCCAGTGAAATGAATATTTTGCAGTAAAAGTATTAGGCTGATAATATTTTACAATTTTCTTATTGTCAACAAATCCCATGAAAAGACAAAAAACCAGCAATTAATTTATCCTATTAACACTTATTCCCTGTGAAGCCAAATCCTGATGTTTTTTATTCCTCTGTGCCACAGAGCACCATTGTTGAAGAAACCAATAAAACAAATTAATGATCGTCACTGTGAGCTAGGTTACAAGTTCCTTTTTTTTTTTTTTACTGTCAACAAGGACACTTTGATGATGTTTGATTCAATTCTACATAAGCTGTTTCAGTGCCTACTCACTAAAAAGCTACAAATGCATTGTTAACCCCTCTTTTAGTAATGTATGGTAAATAAAAAACTAGTAACTAATTTTAGGAAATTAAAAATGAAACTTTACATTTGTAACTTGTTTTTAAAAATGTAGGTCTTCAGAATGAGCAAATGGACTTGAAACCGGGGTCTCCTTATTTTTATCCAAAAGGAGGAAACAACGCTACCAAAATACATAACCGCAAATATATTAGAGCTTTGGTACAAAGTCTTGGCAGTTTGGAAAATAACTTTAAGTAACTTAAAGAAAATAACTTTAAGTAACTTAAAGGTTAGAAATATTCTTTAATTTGAATATACTCCTTGAAAAATGCTTGATTTTCACTTATCCATCCATCCATTATCTATAACCACTTACCCTTTGCAGGGTCACATGTAAACCAAAAATATTTTAATATTTGAAATGAAACAATCCCATCATCATAATTGTTTGTTGTCTCCTGGCATGTTCACTAGTCATTCGTTGCTGGTTAAATTCTCTGTTACTCTCTTTTTCTAGAAAATTAGCAATCATTAAATAATTGGGATTGAAACATACAATCAAAGTTGAATTGAACAGCTTCTTAAATAAACAGTGACAATACATTGATTGATTGACCTTGCTCAGTTGTGTCAAAAGCTAAGTTAATTTACTAAAGAAAATGTTACTACTCATTAACCCTGCCCAACCACATACCGCCTTTTTCTCTCTGACTGTAGACAGTCTCGTATTTAGAGTTGCACAGTAGGTGAAGAGAATCTAAACTGGGTGCAGGATTGCTCTGTACTGTAAATCTACACCACAGTTGTTGGAGCCCTTGTGTTTACACAGGTGGATCCTCACCTGCCAACTCTGTAACATGTCGTGTACCACTCTGACACACTGACAGTGAGTTACATGTAGACATGAAGGAAGGGGAAATGCTTGCGATCCTTTTCAAGAGAGATGCCATCTTTCATTTTTATTTTTATTTTTATTTTTTTCATGGGCCACTGAACGCTTTGAAGACACAGCTTCATGATTGACAAAAGATAGACTTGTCCTCTCGGTTCACAATGACTGGCACTTATTTGCTGTCATGTTAAGATGTGTGGAAGCAGTCATTAATTCAAACTGGCATGCGTACAAAAGTTAGAGAATTGATGCTTTATTTTGACTGGTTGGCAATGCTAAACAGTGTTTTACTAAAACATGAAATTATGGAGGACTGAATTTACTGTAGTATATCGCATAAATGAAAGTTGCTTAATACCATACTAGTCTTACTACTGCCGCTACTACTACTACTACAAATAAGAATAATAGCAACAATAATAATGATATGCCTTCAATTGTCTTTGTGCTTCATTTAGTTTACAGTTAAAATAAATGTACTCTTAGTTTGTGATTTTTTTTTTTAGGTAAGCTGACAGAAAACTACTGCTGCCCATGTTGTCTATCAAATGTTTAAAGGAAAAATACCTGCTTTGACATCACATTTTTGGGTGTGAAACATTCTTGAAAAGCTTCAACCCATAGAGAGAAATATAGCAATAGATTTATATGTGCTTCATTGTTGAATTACCCTTTAAATGATACTCCCTTTTCTGGTCTCCTGTGTTTTCCTTTTTGTTTTGTTTATGATTTTGGGGGGGGGACAACAAAAGAAATTCAATATTCATGGCACACAGACAAGAGATTTCAGTGAGTGCTGTGTTACTTTATTGATCTTCTTTCTTCAATTTGCTCTGATGCATTACACTGTAAAGTCTTTTTGAATCAAGTCTTACAACACCAGACAAGCAGTTGTTGCACAACACCAAGCATCTTCTCATAGATGTAAGAAATCACGTGGTTTCATGCTATAGCCAGCTGCAATCAGTTTCTTCAGGGACAATTTTCCTAATAGACCCAGCGCTCTTTTTGATGGTGCTTTTACTGATATTATTATGCAAAGATTTTTTTTTAAATTAGGAAACTATGTATAACAATACATTTAAATTACTTCAGCATTTTCATTGTGCTGATCCACCCTTAATAATGAGAGTTAGTCCCTGAACTACCTCTTGACTTTAAAACAATCTGAAAACAGCTCAGTCACTACAGTGAAATCAACAGTGCAGTACATAAAATGCAGTCACTGATTTTCAGCATCAGTCATACTCAACTTTATAGGGACAGCGAGACCCTCACAAACGAATAAGCCTACAGTCCACTCTCCATACAAAATCTGGCTTAACCCATAAAAAGAGTGACTGCATTTAGATTCAATTTTGGCCGAATTTCTAAATGGACTGTAAGTCATTATGTGCTATGTTGATTCTTAAGCATGGGAGATAATTGCCATGGGCAGCATGAAAGTGGTTTGATTATTGTCTGCTGGCTCTGTTGAAATATAATAGATCTAAATGAGGCTCCCATATCCACATATCTTTGGTACTAACAGTTGTAACAGTTTTTCGCAAGAATGGGACCGCTCAGGAGCTCTACAGTTACCGTGTTCAAGTATTTTCAACCTTCTGAATTGTTATTATGTGGAATGTTAAAGCAGCCTCAAAGTCAGTACAGGCAAGTTAAAATGAAAGATTGATTAGGCTGTGAAGTGCTGGTCCCTCTCTGATATAGCACAGCATTTCTCTTCTAAATGAAGTCTAGATATTTCAAAAGATTTTTTAGTTGCTAAGAAAGTGGCGTCTTTGAAGTGAGCATGTCCCCTTGGTAGTTATTCAGCAGAGGAATATTTCAGTAGGCTTATCTTAAGATGTTCACACACATGCTCCGCAGTTGGTGTGTTAAAGGGTCATTTCGTGTCCAGTCCATCCCGAGAAGACCAGGCTTACTGAAAATCACTTGCCATGAGGAATATGTCGGTTGGGATTTGTTTTATTTTTAATTTTTTCGCTCTTAAGAATGGTCTGAAATTGAGTCCGCATTTGATATTTATATTTCCTTACATAATGCAGTTGCACAGTGCACAGTAAGGCCCATGCAATTTAGAGGAATATGTCAAGATATGTTTGACGTCTGAATAGGTCTACATTAAGAAAATATATCCCACACATCCCACATCACATTTTTCTTTTAAGGGTTCCCTATAGTAGTATAGTTTGGTATAGTGTTCTATAATGTCTGGACAGGAATTTGGTGTCCTCTCTGCATCTCCAGCACAAACAAAATTAAGTTTAGGGGCAGTTTTAAACCAACAGTTACTCCTTGAGGTACAGTTTATTTATGCAGATTTGCTCTAGGAAGCCCCATTACAAAGGTTAAAGCCTTAGAACTGGATCAACTATTGATCCTGTAACACTCTGTAATACTCTGTATTCACATAATATATCATGTCCATGTAAGCTGGGTTACTGAACCGAATGTAATGAGTGATGTGTTAAAATTGTGCAGTTATGTGAACGTTTACTGTTTAAATCCTACTCTTTCTTACGGTCACCGTTGTCAGTTAGTGGTGGTTTCTCATGTATAACAGTGGCAGAGCAGTTTAATGTATTGGTTTGGAAAACAACACTTATTTTCTGAATTAATTATTTCTGGTTAAATAAAGATTAAATTTAGTCTAATTTGAGAGAATTAGTCTTGTACATGCACTTCAGTTATTATTTCCCTCTGTACCTGATGGGTAAACATTTAACATTGCCTTTATACCTGCCCCAACAAACATGACACTCTGCCCAACAAACTAAAGGAAAGGACCACACACTGGTGCTGAGGGCATTCAGACAAAGGCTACATTATGTGCATTTGAAATTCTCTTCTGTATAATAGTATCCAATAATGCATTTCTGCTGTGATTTTTTAACAACTGTAGAAACACCAACACTGGTCTCTATAAGTAACCTCCATGCATATGCATGAAGCTGGGTTTTTGCTTGAATAGGATTTGAGTAAATGTGACCAAATAATCTGTTTGCACAGTAGTCCTGAACAAAAAAGATAAAAACAACAATTTCCTGTTCACTCTGCAGTTTGTTACATGTTTCTCAATTTCAGTGCTTTTTTATTGACTAGCAGAATTGATAGGAGAAAAGTGTGCTAATCATGGCACATTAGAAGTCTCGAGCAGGCCGGTATAATGCATGCACTGTAGCGCATTTCCTCCATTTAGGATAAAAACGACTGACCAGATTGTCAACAATTTTAAACACTCCACTGCATCCCTGTTAGAGTAGTTTGTTGCTAGTAGGACACCTGCCCATGCTGAGTGGTCCTAGTAACAGAGAAAATAAACATCCAAACATATGCTGAGGAAAATAAATTGTTCATGTTTCACTGGTTTGTGTTGTAGGAAGTATAATACAATGCAGTGTGTAGCCTTATAGAGTATAATAACAGGACAAAAGACAATATCAGTCTTATTAAGGTATTTAATTTGGTCCTAATTAATTTGAGGGTTAACCGTATTATAATTTTACTCTTATAGAAAGAATAAAGCTGTGAGATTATTTGTTCTTTTCTTTTTGTTTTTGTTTTTGCAGAGCCTAGGAGCTCATGTGGACAGAAAGCACGGTTTGAATGGCAATCATCAGTCTTTGCTGGTTCAATTGTGTTACTGACCTTGTAGCCCCAAGCAAGAGACCACAATGAACAATTCCAGTCGAGATATTGTGAGGAAAAACTGCTAAAAAACATATCTTGGAATGGAAGCTCATTAACTTCTTGTGGAATTGGCAAGGCGATGGGTCTTGAAGGAGGTGTGTGCAGTGGGGATTTTGATAAGAAGAGTTCTGTTAAATTCCTTAATGACTTATTTTGTATGCTCAGAGCAAACTGTGCTCGGCTGTAATTTAGCCTCTGTAGTTCCATCCTGTTTCTTTACAGGTAAATTTAGAAGTGATTGGCTTTTTATTTCCTTGCCATTGCCGTATTTCCTTATCTTTCTCTAGTGAATTCTTCTTTTCAGGTCAGGGCTGCAGACTTTTTGCTTTTGGTGTGAAGATTTGAAATTTACCAAACAAGAGCATCTCTTTAATGTATTTCATCAGGACATTTCTCTTGATGTTTTCTGCATCTGTTATCAAACCCCCGCAATCATGCCCAAGTGCAAGAGGGCCGCTAGTAATCTTTTCAACCCCGCTAAGATAGAGATTTATGTTCCTCTTGTACGAAGGTTGTCCGGAGATAATGGTATACATGTGTCGGTATTTGCTTCTGAGCAAGGCAGAAACACTGATACACTGAAATGTGTCTGTCAGCTAATGGATGCAAATAATGATAAAAGCTGAAGGTCCTACCAGGAGACAATGATGATAAAGACCCACGTTGGATGGATTATGTGCCAGAGCTTTTCAAACTCTTATTGCAAAGAGCATCTTTGTATAATTTATGTATTGAAAAAAACACTGCAGCCATAAATAACCATTTCCTGAGTCTTCAAATGAAGTATTTTTATGTGCTTAGAGGGAGTCCTAACCTTTGGGCACATATCTTCACAGTTAAATTGCCCATAGCTAATGCACTACACTAACCTGCCTGTATTTATCAATATAACTTAACTAATTCTAATTCTAATTATTATTTTTATTTCAGTGTAGATACGGAGAAGATTTTTTAAGTAATGCTCCCATGTCTTCAGAAAATCATGATTAAATAAAGTTGCTCTAATTTTATAGCAGCTTAATGCCCTGTAACGCCCCATTGCAAGTAATCACTGGATTTTGTTGTATTTAGAGAATGACTGTGCGTTTCCTTTAAAGAAAACAAATAATCTCAGTTGCTCCAAGACCAAGGGCAGAGAGGTCATTTGTGTTTACAGAGATACTGAAGCAGCTGCCAGAGCGTTTTAGAGTGCTACAGCAACTAACTGTCCTTCCTGTAATATCCCTTCTTAGTTACAAAGTGAAATGTATCTTTCACCTTACAGAAACACAGCTGTATAAATATGTATTTAATGTATGGAAGTGTTAAGGATACGAGTGAAGACATAGGTACTGGTAAGATAAGAATTGTTTAAATTTTCATGAATTCACCAGTAGTCTGGTTTTTGGCGCTTGCCCACACTCTAATTGGCATGTTGCCGTTCTTGTAGTAAAGAACATCATGAATTATGCACGAAAAACAAGTTACCACGTGTCCCATTATAACCACATTCTGCTATGCAATTTTCGACCTGCTATTCTGGAAAAAGACAATACTTCAGACAGCTCCATTCTCATTACAGCCCAACCTCAGCTTAGCTGGGGATCACCCAAACCCCTTAGTTCTTACCTCTCCCAAACACAAAATCTCACCTCTTAAGCAACACCAGTGAGAGCCACTTGATTATAGTGGTTTCTCATGCATTTTATCATCCTGACCTATTAAGCAACCAGACATACAACTGAGAACTAAATTTAATCTATAAATGATTTATGGTCAAGTAGAGTAGTAACATAGCTTACATTTATTCAGTGAGAAAGCGAGGCTAAATGTTTTAGATTATAAGTAAATGGTGAGGTTAGGTGTAAGAAAACACATGGGGTAACTGCACACATTTTGCTGCTGTGTTTTGCTTGCATGTCCTCACCTGAACCGGGTCTAATTTTTAGTATTCATACTTTAAGAGGGTTTAATATTTTAACGCACAGAAATGGGGACTTGATGCGTTAAATTGCAAATGTATGAGTCATAGTTGATCCATATTTAATGGGCCATGAATTGAAATTTACCAGCCAATACTGCTGAATGGAGTAGCACATTGAAACAGTCTGCTTTTGAATAAACAGTAAAGCATTCAATCAAACGTGGTTTTGTGGATTAAAACCTTGATAACCCTTTTGAGGTATTATCAGGCATATAAACATTTTTATACACACAGAGAAGTCATGTTTATGAGTTAATTACTTTTTACTTTGTGACAAAAGTCCTTGAGGTTCGTCCGCATAAATACGACACCTGTGGTGCACCTCTCTGGAATGCTCTGTGGGTGATGCAGTTACCTCTTGTATATTGATGTTGACCTGTCCTGTCCAACAATGAGAAGGCCAAGGGTAGGCAGGCAGAATGCGGAAGATTATGTTTCTGTCAAGTCACTGCTTAGATACTCTTATTTTCCTGTCATCACTCCTATGATTCTATTAAGAAGCTGCATTCCCTAGTCTGGCCAGGCCAGACAAGGAGACCAGTGATTGACAGGTAAAGACATTACTATGCGAAGGGAAGGAGAGTACAGGGAGAGATATGAATATTTGAGTAGATGGCATAAAAGAATCTTGTAATTGATTTTCTATCTAAGCTGCCATTTCATTTACTGAATAAATGCATTCATTTCAGGCAGTGGGTTGTTCACGCCGTCCCCATTGTCTCATTGTAAAGACAAACTTTATCGTATTATGTATTTGATGGTGATTTTGCAGATTCTAAAAACTGCTCAGCTTCATGGCAGACAGCTAAAAGGTTTTGTACTTATCCTTGCACTACATGGCACCGCTAGAAAAACTGCCAACCATGTAACCTTGCTAGAAGTAGGCTGTGCTGAAATAAGCTTTGTGTGTTGTCCCCCTCTGACAGATGTGATCCACACCGTGGGTCCGGTGGCCAGAGGTCATGTGGGCCCTACCGAGACCAATGACCTCACCTCCTGCTACCAGAACTCCCTCAGGCTGATGAAGGAGCATGGCTTGAGCACTGTGGTGAGTACTGTACGCTACCACGTTCACACTCATCTGAGGAGAAATGTGCCTGTGTTCTGTGCACCTTGAAAGAAAGAAATTATATGCCTCTGTGTTTCTGTTTGACAGTGAGTAAGCCTTCAGTGAGAAAAGCTGTGTTTGAAAATTTTAGGAAATTTGGAAAAGGTACAAGAACAAAAGGATTTAGCATCTTTCATTTTAGATACAGTTCTGAAAAGCCTTAATCTTCTTTATTTAAACAAAAGCAACAGAAAACACAACAAAATGGTAATGTTTCATGTTTGTCAAATGAAGGCTTTTCATGTAGACTACTTTGGCTTGTGATTAAATAAAAGGCAAGCCTTTGTATCCACCTCTCCATATTGCACATATAATAACTGTGCAGTTTTTCCTCAGTCATTGTTTGGGATGCCACTTTTAGGTTAGAAAACGATGACCTTTTTTTAAATTATTAGTATTTTCTTCCTTAAAACCCTGGAAAAGCACCAGGTTTATTGTCCTGAATGTGTCTTAATGATTAGAGCTTTAGATGAGAAAATCCCCATGCAATCCACAGCTGGCAACAGCCAATTCACACAGCTTCTAGCCTGTTCTGGACCGTATGTTTCAGTCTGGTTCATGTGATGTATTGATTGCCCTGCCCACAGAAGGTAAACAAATCAGTATCACACCAAATAGCCACGAATCACATTTTCAGCACCAACCTACTGCCCTGCAGCCTCATCAGAGGCCAATCAATGGAAGTACTTACCAACAGAGAGATGAGACATAGATGAGTGCCAGTTTCATTAAAGATGATTGTGACAAATTCCTGCTCTGTTGATGACTTATTGTGAGAGCGACAGACACCTCTGGGTAGCAATTAAATGGATTGTGAAGCCAAATGACTGAAGTTGTTATGGTAAATGTTTTGAAGTTCTATAAAAATCAGCAGCATACCTGCTTATCTTTAAACTTCCCTAATAACAGTTGCATCTAGTAAGATATGATGAGCTACAAGCATGGCATTACATTAGAATGTCATTTACACAATAAAAAAATTTACCCAGGTGTGCTCGAGGCTTCATGGGCAGAGGGACTGCATGCTCTACAGCAGTGAGGCCCCTTAGTCCTCATTGCAGGAACCACCAGCAGCTTGTCTGGTTTCATCCACAAATATTCCAATCCTTTCTTTGTTTCTGGCACATTCCAAAGATTTATTTAGTTTAGGCCTATCTCTTGATTTATTTATCCAAGAATCCATATATTTATAAGAAACAGAGTTTCTGTTTTTCCTGGGAGCTGCCTGGATCCTGTCTAATGTATTTATACAGCTGCTCCGTGTTGAACAAGCCTTCAGTGAAAACACTGGTGTTCTGTGATTGACTGGCCTTGTTGGATGCGCCTAGTCATTACATTATCTTAGCCACAGTGCATTTCGTTTCTCCTTTTTTACCAAAAGCGAAAGGGAAATAGCTGTTTCTTCAAGCAAGGATGTGGCCTTGATTTAGTTTTACCCTAGCCTGCCTTGATATGCAAGACTTACTTGAAGAAAGGCTCCAAGGGTTCTCTGGTCCTAATTCTTTGTTAACAGACAGTCTTGCCTGGTGCAGAGCACAATGAGTCCAAGTTTTTGGTTAGCTGATCAGCACTAAGCTCATTTTGACTCCTCTGAAAGGGTCTCACTATGAGCTTTGCTGTGTGAGAGAAACAAGAGATCCCACCGAAGAAGGGCACCCCACCAAGTGGGTCTAAAAAGTGGGCAAATGAGGGGGGCTACATTTGGGAATCCTAGACGGCTGGCTTCCTAATGGGGATTCCAGGGCATTACAAAGGAATAGGAGTCAAAACAAAGCCTAACACAAAATAAACTTGAGCATGAAAGATTAAAAAGAAGCAGACCTCGGTAGTTAATCCCTGTTTCTTAGAGCTTAAAGCCACCCTTTAGGCTATGAAACAGAACGGCTACCACAGTCGTATCATCAAAATCTTTGTGATTGTAGCATGTCAAGACATGGAGTTTACAGGGAATAACCACTGAATTTCAGGACTGAAAATGCATTTCCTTTACCTTAGGGCAGTTCACTGTGTATGACTAAACATTTGCTGCAGTAGTACCCCCAGATGGAATTAGATGGAAGAGCTTTTCCTATCCCTAAGTGATCAGTGTGCACTGATTTAAAGCTCTACTGGGACGAAACTGGGGAATATGGAAAATATGAGTTTTAGGCAACTTAAGGCAATTCCTGGCTGAGTTTAAGGGTTGTTTCTGAGTTTCTAGATGTATTCTTACTATTACTATAAAATAAAACTAATTTGGTAATAACAATCTGAATGAATATCCTTAAGTCCATAAAGTCTTGTGGGGCAGCTCAGACAGTGGATCATGGGGGCATTAAAATTATATGAATTAATTATGATTTCTTTGTTTTAGTTTTAAAGGATAATTGGGTAAATTTGTTAAGTTATGTAAAAATGTCTCATGCAGGCCAGAGAACTACATTTTTAATTTATTTTGTTTGGTAAATTTTTCTGCGTGAAGAGTGCATCGGATAAAATAACCTCCTCTACACAAATTGTATTTAGCTTATTTTTTATCTAAAGGCTTAGAACTCATGCTTTGTCATACTAAGCCCATATTGGCTGAAATGTATAGCAGGCATGAACATTTTGTGTATATAACTACCCCTGACCAAAGGACAAATTGTAAGTAAAGGATGCCTTTCTAAGCCTTACTGATGGCCTTCAGATGAAAAATGACGATCAACCTGAGCCAAGAAACCTGCCGTTTAACCCCCACTCTGTAGTTGAAAGCTATCTGGAACAGTGCAGTCTTTCACTTCCTCACTCTGTCTTACTCTCTGGATAAATATCCAATGGCTGGATGGCCTTATTGAGTTGTGTTTGTCAAATCATTTGGCTGCAGCACATCCTGGAAAGCGATAGCTTGTATTTTGCCCACGTGCATACAAACACTATGTTTTTTATGTCTTGCATCTTCCTGGGGCATATGTGAATGTGCCTGTGTTGTTGCAACCCTTTTTTTGCTAATTTCTTTTCGGTCTAGAAGACTATTATGCTTCAGTGTGGTTTTTTTTTTCCTTTTTTGCTGCGGCTGAAAGAGCAGCAGGCTGTCACAGCTCCCTGGGCTCTGACTGACCACAGCCCACAGTCAGGAAGCCAGCATTGCCGGCTGAGCTCTGCAACTTCACACAGGGGAGCCATAGGAGCTGTGCAGCCTGCGAGTAGAGTTGCAGCACTGGGATGATGAGCAGCATATTGTGAAACAGCCCCCTCCTCTGCTCAGTGCTTGTTACACTACAGTATGTTATTTGCTTCCAAAGTAGGCGCAGGTGAGGAACCAAAGAGGAAATATAGCTAGAAATATGGATTTTTGGTGGATTGATTCTAGACATGAATTGTGATAATAACACTGCCTTCCTGGCTGATAGGAGGGAAGATGCTCCAGCAGGCTATCAATATTTGCTTGAGCCAGAACATATTAAATAGGTCTCATCATAGTTGCTCTGATATACAGAGCATGCCTTGTTATTATGGTCTATTTGGAAACAGCTGAGATTGTTGGGGAAACTCGCTACTCAGCAGTACCACATTATTTTATTCACAGAATTTTTGGAGGACAAATTATAGAAAGCCTTTTTTTTTTTTTAATCTGTTGTTTGTGTGTTAAGGTGCCATGCAGTGCGTAATACGTGCAGATTTTTAACCACTGACTGGGACCTGTCAATCACATTATCTTGTACCTGAAAGCATAATTTCTTGCAATCAAGATGAGCATTTTATATCTGGTGAAAGAAAAAAATATTCACCTGTGTGTATGTGTATTTTAACAATGCACTCATGGGTATGTGTGTACTGTACTAGCTGTGTACTGTCAGACCCTGGGGGACCTCCTCTCCAAAGAGCTGGAAAGCCATACAGTACATGGAACTGAGGAGACGGTTAATGCAGGTCCCCTGTCTTGGTTAGTCATGGAAGGCTGCTCAGATTCTTCCCTGGAAGCAAGCGTAGCATCTGTCAGGCAGAAACAGACAGACTGTGTGGAGGGGGACGCCACCATCTGGAAGCCATTCAGCCTTAGACTCTGTTTCGTTTTAGAGACATATTAAACACCCCTTAGACTGTGACCTTTTAGAATAAAAGAATAGCCATGTTTACCCAAAACATCATTATTGTTTCATTTAATTTAGCTTTCCTTCTGAGTCTTCGGGGAGTGTTTTGTTGAGACAAAATAAGTAGGATTTTAGTCTCGAGGGTATGTGGCATAAACATACAGCAGGCATTGTAGTTGTTGACTAATGATCATGTGGGCAACTGAGCCTCCTTTTTATTCCTAATTTGATGCTGACAGGCCCCAATTTGATGTTTTCCGAAAGTATCTGTCATTAAGCTATTTCTGGCAGCGTGCAGTGGGCTGGCAGCTGTCAGTGTGGACAGTGACAGGGTCGCAGACTACATTTAGTGGCCTCCTCTCTGACTCCCAAGCGGCCCTGGAAGTGTTTTGTAGTCATAACACACTGGCTTTGAGGAGATCCAGCAGGGATGCCACAAATTGCCCGTTGAGAAAAATGCTGAAAGCCAAGTGGATTGGAGATGAATGGTGTAGAATGATAGGATTAGCCACCCTTCTCTGTGGGCTCATTCCAAGGCTGCTAGGAGCATTAGCTCCCATTCATTTTGCCCGACAGTGTTCCCAAAATGCATTCTTGCAAATAATATCTTATAGTGACACATCAGCATGCACACCCTGCTTGAAAATGACAGCTGATAGCCCCTACTAGATAATCTGTTTCACTTGACAGGGACAGCAGTGAAGAACAAACAAACACTGTATCAATGGGATAAGTGACCATGCCCCCAAGGTGTCTTCAAGACAGACAACACACTGGGGGTTTGGAGGGCAAGTTGACTTTAACCTCATCTTAAATTCTGTTTTGTCCAACCAGATTTAAAAGCGTATCCTCTGTTCTTGAGAATAATGTGAAATATGCTGTAAATAACTTTTACTGTTCCACCTTTATTAATGTAGGTCACTGGTGATATTTGAAAATGTGGTTTTTACTGCTGTATTTAAGTGCACTGAAGGGTCTTTGTCATTATTTATGTTTCCAAATACTACCATATCAAACTTAACGACTTTGTTCTTCACCCTTTTCCATTTTGGTGTGCCGACTCCCCAAGTGATTAATTAATTTGCATTTATGCACTGAACAGATCGCGCACAAACCTTTCCTCTATCTGCTTCTCTACCCTTTCTTGTAAATTATTGTCCACAAGTGCAAGCGACTCCAGATTTAATCATATAATGGCTGATAGAAGTATAGAAGTATAGAGGCTTGATTGTCCACATATTTGGCTTCTGATCATAGCAGAGTAAACTGTGCCATTAATTGGGATGGAAGAAATGAGAGGTTTACTTCTGAACTGCTCACACTCGCTGTTGGTCTTTGTGTCTATATGAGCCAGTATTACATTTAGTTCATACTTTAAATCCCTTTATGCAACAGAATCCAAGCTAATTTGACATATGACAATATTTGGAGAACTTCATTTGCAGATGAGCTGTGGACCTTCACAGCCAGTTGCAATTATGTTACAGTAAAAAAGGTGTTGTGACTGGTGCTCCCCACAGACCACATCTGTTGTTCATATATGTTTAAGGCTTTTTTTTAACTATTTTTTTTGTCTCACATGTAAAAGTAAGCATATTGGCAACACATTTTGTTAATGCCTTTGCCTATGCCAACAGATATAGTGTTTTGTTATTTAAAATGTTTATTCTGTTATACCTGTATATCGTGCTGTACTCCATTTGTTTGTTTTGGTTAAACAAGTAGTAGAATCAGACACCTAGTCAGACACCTAGCTCGAATGAGGGGAAAAAAAGAAATCCAGTACAGTATGTCCCGCAGACTTCACAAGGTGTCCCCCGATCAGTGATTAGCTACAATAAGTGATTATAACCCAGCTCTCTCTGCGGCCAGTCAGCCAGTTGTTGCTCTTAGCCCACTTCCACATACAGTACCTGCATGCATCTCTAAAGGTTAATTAGACTGAAGCTTTCAAAAGGTCACGCCGCCATTTAAATTAGCCATTGCTATTTGTCTGATCCGAATCATTGGCAACACTGGGCCAATTAGATCCAATTACACTGATAGTGGTTGTGGTGGTCTGCCACCTAGTCTAAGTTAATGGCCATTGGAACCCCAATTACCCCTGCGCCCTAATTCAGAAGGAGGCAACCACGGCAGGAGGAGCTTCAAGTCTAGGTAAAGGGGACAGCCCTGTCACATCACCTTCCCTTGACATTCCCTTCACTCCAGGGAAGACTGCATGACTTTATGTGAGGTGAAATATTAGAATATGTAAAATGTGACATTTCCACACATCTCGGGAGGGGTAATCACAGTTGATGGGGACTGAAGAGGTAATCTCCAGAGTGTCTATGTGGAGTGAGCTGATGTGAGCATGCTAGCGTCTTGATTACAAGCACAGGAAGCCCATAGCAATCATGGGAAAGACGAAACCCTATCTCCTACAAAGGTTGCTCCACCTAGATGTTCTGTGAGGGAAATGGCTGTTTTAGATTAATGTGCTCTGACAATAATAAAGGCTCTTCAAATAATTTAAGTACTAAAGCACAGTCAAGCAGTATAAGACTCAGAATCAGAAGAAGAAGAATCAGCACTCAGGCTGGTTTCACTTCATGTTTTTCTCTGCTTCTGTACCTGGCTGTGAGGAGCTCTTGGAGACAGTCTCCTGAATTTCTATGAGGTTCATATCCCTCTGCGGTACCATCTGAGAATAGAAGCGACAGCTCTCACCCAACTGAGGGACTGTCGGAGGAAGTTGTTGATTAAACAGATGTCTTCCCTGCAATACACCATGAGACAAGAACACCACAATAAGCATGCATTAATTAAACATACTTGAAGAATGTGGACAATACAGGATAACAAAAAGCATCACTGTCTATCTTTGTCTCTGCTTCACAACAGGAATAAGAAAGTGACTCCTTTCTTACCTCTGGTTTGACTTTCAGAGAATACAAACCGGGGAAGAGCTTAGGTACCTAACCAAGGAAAGAATGCTATTGTTAGTCCTGATTAGCAACATCTCATTCGGATAAACTACAGTGTTGTCATTTGGAACAATGCTGATTTTCAAAGAGAGTCTCAAGGCATTTGCCTGAGGAAGGCTTCTTTTGAATCACATTGTTTTTGACAGAGAAAAACTTGTGAAAAGACAGTACATGGACAATGGTCTCTTGTTTGCTTTGAAGCCTCCTCAACTAAACCAATACAAAATCTCTACAAAAATAACCTAGTCCTTTACCGTAAACCTAAAAACCATTTTTTTTTCTCTAGCGGGCTCCCATCTGTTTAGAGTTTTGCTTGAGTCTGAAACTCTAGTGTCATCAAACATTTCCTCCACCACATGATAAATGCTTCTCCTTTGATCAAATGAGCTGAGCAGGAAAGTATGTGAAATACACAGTGGTAAATGTCCTGAATTGAAAATGTTGCTTAAGTAAAAGTATTAGGAAAATATATGTAAAATATTAAAAGTAAAAGTACTTGTAACCAGAAATTGTTGTATCATTAGATTATTATTACTTAAAGCAGGATTTTATGGTTTTAGTTGGCTGAGGTGAAGCTCATTTTGAACTATTTTGTAATTGACTTCAACAAATGATTATTTCCATTAAGGATTAATCTGCTGAGTAGTTTCTCTGTGAGAAATGCTTTCACAGTTACCCAGAGCCAAAAACAACACCTCCCTAAGGCTTGTTTTGTCTAACCAACAGTCCAAACCTCAAAATGATTAAAAATACATAAAATTATTAAAAGGAAAAGCACCAAATCTTCACATTTGTGAAAATGCCAAGAACCATGAAATTGTTTTAATGAAAAAGGTAATAAACAATTATCAGAATAATAATTGACACAATTTTCTGTACTAGTATAAACTTTTGGGTAGTTTTATTTATAAGAAAACCTATTTTATAAATATGTTTTTCATATGTTTCATGGGTTTTGTAGGACAGTACCTGAGTATATATACTCAGTTACATTGGAAACTGGAAATGCATTACAAAGCAGGCCTCTTTTATAGCCTCACAGTTGCTCCTCGACTGAGTAAATATCAGAAATCTCACAGATACTGTAACAGATTGCTGTTCATCAGTGGTGGACCTTGGTGGAATGAGTTCTTGTTTACATCATTATGGTTAATTACCATGCAGAATCAGTCCAGCCAACAGTGCTTGTACTGTGTGTGTGTGTGTCAGTGAAGCCGGACAGAGCTGTCACACTCTCAGTCATCTCATTACTAATGCAGCATTATCCCCAAGATAACGCCTCTTGCTGGCCTGGTGTGTTTGGTCATGATCCCTTTCAGTTTATGCCAGTTGGTGGGACTATCCAAACAGCATGTATAAATAAATAACCAGGGAAACCTTGTGTATCTAGTCATGTACAAATCATCTAGTTATCTTCTGCTTCCAACTGGTCCACAAATCTTGGTGACACATTATCTTGCAATTGTGATACGCATGGCAACATTTTCAATTTAACACTCGCAGATGGATATTTTAATTATTATTGAGTGAATAGTAATGAGATTGCTGAATCTTTGCGTTCCTCTTAATGCACTTAATTAAAGTTACAAGGCGAGACGTTTAACATGACTCTGCATCAGAAAATAAGCTTCTTGGACGGTTATGTATTAAGAAAGAAACAACATGATAAAGCAAGCCGTCATTGTGAACATGTGATGTCTAATCAGGTTTCACTCTAGTGCTGAATATAGTTTTTTTTGGCATTAAAGCTCTTCCTCACAGTCTTTCATTTGAGGCTTTTATGAAGCCAGGTGTTGAACCCTGTGTCGACCTTGCCAGGGCCATGTCCATGAAACTGGAATTTCCTGGTCTATCACAGGGTTCCATTTCAACAAGCTCACATCCAATTATCCTTCAATCATAGTACCCGGTCTTACAGATGTGTTTGGTCGAAGTACAAGGTCTCTCTATCGTGGTTTGACACACAGGGGACATTTTCTCTCGCTCTGGCTGTACACATGAATTGTTTTCAAGGGAAGAAATCAGATGGCATCTCAGATAAAGATGAATGTCAACTAAGAATTATTTGTAGCTTTTACACTGAATAAGTAGCAATTATGAGCTTGGCACCAAACATGAAGATACAGCAGAGTATATTACATTAACACCTTTAGACATACAAATTAGTAGCCTGTCAGGCTGTTAAAGGGCGTGCTAACTGTTCCACTCTTTCTTAAGTTGCTCTTTTCTCTTAATGTTTTGTTTATGCAATAGATAATACAAGGGAATAACAACTGCAAAATCAGCTCTTTATTATATGCACTGATTTTAAATGCTACCTCCTAATTATTGGAAGGTAGTTATCGCTTAGGTACAATTTAAAGGAATTCTCTGCAGAAGACAGAAATGGGAAGTGATATAGTCTGTGGAATCTTTAGTTCATTAATGATATTTTGTTACTGCTGAGTGATGAGAAAATTATTGAATTTTACAAAAGGGAGCAGTTTTGTTGTAGAAAACGAGAAGGTAACATATACTTTAATCATATTGTCTTAAATAAGTTAATAACTTTGGTGGACATTTTGTTCTTTTTCATAAGTTATTTCTTGTTGAGCACAAACTGGGACTTCAATCCTAATGCCATGCAGCTAGTTGATGTCTCTGCTCTGAGATTATTTACAGTTATTCACTGCAGGTTGTCTCCAGCTTTTTCATAGCAAGCCTTTTCCTAACCTTAAAACATACTGTGCACAACTATTTCCTGTGTTTTGTTAATGCATTGGTTCCCGTGTGTTTTATCAAAGAGAATGCATAAGGCAGAGAGCTGACAGCTATCAGGAGCCTTGGGAATGTTTGTAGTTCTTTATGTGGTGCAGAAGTGCACAACTGCTTGTCTACAGCCAGGATATGTATAAAGTCAGAAATGAATATTTATAATGGTCCCCATCTGCTTGGCACACATTTATGATCAGCATTGTTTGGTTTGATGACAGCAAACTGGGAACAGTGCATATTGTGTTGACCAATTGGCCAGCCCATATTTATGCATATTTATGAGAACATCAGGACAGGCTCAATGTGTAGAGTCAGACTCAATACAAAATTCTTAAGACTTAAGTTGTATCCGTAAATGTACACAAGTTACAAGTCTTGCCGCCTCATCATTTTGTTATCAAAACCACAGCAGTCCTCCCGCAGGCTCAGGTAAATGATTGTGTGCATTGGCAGACACGCCAATGTTTATGCTCTCCTACATAATTCTTTAATCACGGCGCTATTACCCCACACATACACCCAGTTTAGTGCCATTATTATCTCCCAAGGTCACAGCTAACGAGGGCTGACGCACTGTGCCTGGCCTGAGCTGATTGACTCTCACTTTTTAAACTGGCTCAATCTAGGCCTACTCAGCAATTCAGGAGGCAATGCAGCACATTGCACAGGTTTATGAGAGAAATATATTAGCTCTAACACTGCAGGATTGTCTTGCTTTGATGCTGGAGATTGCCACAGATGTGTAAGATAATTATTTCTGGCCTTGAAAATGCTTTATTCCGTCTACTGGCAGTGACATTTGTGTTCATCTGACTGAGAGCTATAGATTATTTTACTTAATAATATTTGAAAGCATTTGTTGTTGACCCTTATGCTTAACATTCTCCTGGATGATCTGAATTGCACAAGAAACAGATAATTTCTTTTGGGTATGTTTTTTTGTTATTATTTCTGTGATTTAATTTGTGATGGAGAAAGCATTTGGCACCTGATTGTTCACCTGATTTTGAATGGGCAGCTAGTCCTTAAATTACATCCCCACCTTCTACATTCTCTACTGTTCCAAGTTAATTAAAATTATACGACATGTTAGCATTAAATCATTATGAAGTAGGCCTACTGAAGTAATAATTTCGTGGGGTAATTCAGCAGATTAAACATTTCTTTCATTGTCAACCAGTGACCTTGATATCGTAAATGTCACACTCGCCTTTTATGAATGATGTCACAACTGTCAGGACCACAGAACAGATTTACATTTAAATCAGCTATTACTGTACCTATACCCACCTTTTTCATTTCACATACAAATGAATTTAGAAAGCCCAAAGGTTTAGTCACCATGCCACATGCTGAATGAAGTGCCTGCCGGAGTGAACACAGGGGTGAATCTTGTTTCATGGTTTGACTTTTTGCACGCAGCTTGGAATGCCAGATAACCTCCAAATCCCACTTAGCTTGATATCTAATGTCACATCCATAAACCCCTGGTAATGACAATATGCATGGAATCACATCTAGGGCTCTTTATCGTTAAGGTGTTAGGCCCATCACAGGAGAACAAAGAGCTTAGGATGGAAAACTTGGAACAAAATAAGTGTGTGTACATTGATTATTAGTAGAATGTAGAATAATTCCAAAAGCATTTCTTCTTCGCTTTTGACATTGGACATTTTCTTTTCGAGCAACTAAAAGAGCAAGCCCACTACAGTATTTCCCATTCAGTGATGTAGTGAAGAGGCTCTATTATAAAATTGGAGAGAAGTGATTTGAGATAAATATCACTTTGGCTTAATCAAGGCCATCATGGCTCCAGATTCCTATTGCGAGGAATTATTGACTCCCCACCTGAGCCCAGCCTCGCAAGTCCTTGGCTTTTCTGGAAGGAGGCTGAGTCATAAGGAAATTTGCCTGTGTTTGGCATAGAGCTCCATAATGATGATGACCTACATGATGGTCTCTTATCTAAGCATAATTATGATCGACACAAAATACTAATCAGGCTTCTCTGGGTTGTTTTGTCCTCGTATTACATTATTGATACCATACCATAGCCTGGTCCAGTGTTTTTTTTTTTCCAAAGAAAAGACATTTCCTGACTGACAGAATTGATTTGTTACATTATTTATTGCAGTATAATATGAACCCTTATTCCCATAAAGTGATGCAGTACATCTTTGCTCTAAAAACATGTGATGTATTTGGTGCAGAGAAAATGGTTTTCCAGTTTTAGTAACTAATTAATGCTTTATCAATATTCATGATGAACTCCACATTTAGAAAACTGTAATTAGCTTTATTATCCTCTGGCCATTTGTAAAAAAAGTTATCCATATAGTTCAAATCAAACCACAGCAACAACTCTAGTTTCTGACCAATCGGTGTACCCTACAATTACATATGTTCTTGCATGTAAATCAGATATCAGTCCAAAGGGAAGCAGCACATGACAGAGCCACTTCAAACCAGCACTTAGTCTGCATGGGAGATGGAAAAAGGTGGATGGACGGTGTCATAATTCACAGGAGCCACCTGGTGATTCCCCCAGTCACCTTCCAGTTTCCTCTCAGCCAGCTGCTCCCTGTACTCCCAATCAATCTGCAGTTCCAGTCCTCCTGCAATTCACCATGACCTTGAGTGGCATGTCCCCTCTCTTTCGTTTGGGATGTCAGTGGGCTTTGGGTCCCTCCTCATTCCTCCTCATTTAGTGATGCACCTGTGCTCAGACCAAGATAGCACCACTTTGCAATGCAGCTCTGGGATTTGACTGCATTTAGCAAAAATCTCATATACACAGATTGTAGCAGGCAGACCCTGCATGATCTTTTTGTTACTTCTGCCTTCTGTTGCATATATTTACAGTGTTTTATCTACTATTTTCTACGGTTGTTCAAAGTGCCTCTTTATATGAGAAAAGGGTTTAAAAAATACAGAACCCATGTGTTTTAGTGATCTCCCCAGTTTCTCTTCTTTTGCAGTAGGTGGTTGCTTGCAGAAATCAAAAAACACAATTGTGTTTACATAGGTATGAGCCTTCAAATAATAATACTGATTATTTTACAGGTAGATAAGCAATTATACAGTTACCTCATGAAACAGCTTGAAAGTACCATTTCTATTTAGATCATGTGTGAGTGTGTTTCTTTTTTCTTTTTTTGTTGAAGTCTAGAGGAGGTGGGGCATTTGTTGTTCTGCTTGGTTGGCCATAGACATGTATTGTCTGGGCCAGGGCAGGGTGGCAGAGTGGCTTCCTTCATGGCCCCAGTGTGACAGAGCTGTCTCTACATGAAGGTGACCCTCTCTCTGGATCCTCCACTCTGCCCAGCTTGCCTGTCAGGTCCTACAGGCGACATGGTCTATTAAGCACCTTAATGATGACCACAGCCTCATGCACTCACACAGTAGACCCTTACTCTTTCATATCTCTGTGTATATTTTAAATGGGTATGTGAGTGTATATGAGTATATATTTTGTCTGTACCGCCATCATTGTACAAAGGAGTCTAACTTTGTATCCTGCTAGTGTCTGAGGAGAGATTTTGATTAGGCCTGGACACCTGGTGAAATAAATCTCTCTTGGGATTTAAAGGTGGATACTTTGAACAGGCAATCCTTCAGAAGGCTTTTAAACTCAATAAATCCACTAACGCCCCAATGTTTCAAAACACTGCTTTTACAGCCTCATACTTTATATCCATATCCTGCGCTGTGGTGTAAAAGTGACAGGACTACTTGAAGATGGCAACAAGCCTCGGGGAGCACTCCTACCTCCACTTTCACATCTGTTGATCCCCCATATCCCTGTACCTGCCATGAATAACAGAAGTTTGCTACGTGACAAGGCAGGTGTATTATATCCTCTCCCCTTGAGGTGGGCAAGAAGAGACCATGAGGTTCAGGTGGCAGCTGCTGGCCTTGGTGTGTGGACATCTTCGGATTAGTGAAAATGTGGGGACATGGGATGAGATTAGGTCTCCTAAGGCATCCTCGCCGCAGTTCATCCCATCGTAATTACTTTCATGCAGTGTTTACATCCAGTGACCACTGGGAGTCTGTGTCCTCCTGATTCTTAAACAGGGTGGATTAAGAGCAGGGCAATTCTTTTGTGATGTTGTAGTTCCAGAAATTTGTGCATACAAAACCAATGAAACTAAAGGTGTCTTGATGCGTAATTCAATTTCTGTCAATTACTGTCAAATAATAACAGTTAATTCATATGTACAAATACATAAAGTACTTTTAATTTCTGGAGTATCGGATTGTCCCAGTATTGTAGAATATTATTGGCATCATATCTTGCTAACTCAAATTTTGAGGGTTGATAAAAACCCAGTTTTGTAAAACCTACTCCAATACGCCAATATAAACTCAGATATTGTTGTATGTAAACAACTTATCCAGGTTTCTGATCATTCTTAAAAAACTATAAAATTAGATACAAATGTGCATATAAACATAAAATACTCACTGTGGAACTAATATTTAATTAACTGTTCAATTTCTTATCACAGCTATTAATTAATAGAAAACCTGTGCTACATGTAACATTTTTTATAGCACTGGCCAACCAGCCACTTCAAACCAAACAGTCATTTTAATGATTAGTTTAATAATTGGCTTCAAAGTTGCTGAGGAGCAGTATTGTTTAGACAACCAAGTTTTTGTTCTGGGGACATTTCTTGTCACCTGACATAAAATATGTCTGTATTTTTGAATTCATATTCAGTCAGTATTAATTATGATTTCTGAGACATCTGTGCTTTTATATAGCTTCCTATGGTTCCAGACAAGCAAGGCTAAAGCATCATCAAAGAAAAGCGCACAAAACTGAAATGTGCATTCACATTGTCACCTTTAAAAAGCCTTTTCATATGGAGACAAAGAGATACAAGGCCCTTTGTTTTTTGCCGTAGGTGTGAATAACATTACATCTAACATGAGTGCAATAAATGCGAGGAGGTGCAGTAGCCTTTGCCCATGAGACAATAAAACACATATGGAAATGAGCCGACAGCATGACTAATAGCTTGCAGTTTGAACCACGCGCCCATCTCAGCGAAATGCCTTTTCTCTTTAAGTGAGCCATTATACAGTTATCAATGAGCCTGATTCGCCTTTGATCTCTCTTTTAAGAGTTGAGGATTTTATAGTCAAAAAAGAAACACCTTGAACAAGCTATTGGTTTGCACGCTGACTATCGGTATGCCCAAAATGAGGATAAGACGAATACAAAGGGAGTTGTCACTCCCCACGTCCCTCCTGTCCCTAATCCTTCCACTCCTGAGTCTGTGCCTGCCACGCCATCATCAGAGCTCAGATCAAAGTGGGAGAGAATGGCCCACAGGTCTGCACAGAGGGAGCGCTGACCTCCTCAGAGCTTACTATGTCCTTGGACCAAAGTCCTTTTAAGGCCTAGACATATTCATTGAAAACCAGTTTTGTGCAGTGTGCCTAAATTGAGCTTTACTTTGGATCAGCAATCTTGCTTTGTGGACATTCCCTGAGGCAGTCATCGTATCTAAAGTGTCAGTCGAGTAAAGACAATTTAGTCATCTCATTTGAAAGCCCTTATGTTCATACAGCTGGAATAAACTGAGGTCAGTAACATGCATTATTGTGTGTACAGTAAACATATTTGTATTCATGCCTGTGGTACTGCAAGCTTAAAACTTTATTACTTAAAGCACACCAGGCCAGTATATACTGTAAATTGAAAAATAGTGTTTTCTCACGCTAATACGACACAGGCCTTGACCTTTCATCCCGCTACTGTTAATTAGTGTTGGTTGCTCTTACCTCTGGGCAAGCTCAGATTTATGGCTTTATGTCATGCGGAGCTTTAAAGTGAAAGTGTGCTGCTGGGGCCTAGTCTGCCCACGGACTACATGGATAAACAGGCTTTCATACTCTAAATCAAAGCTCTGGTACACATGTAGATTCCTTAACTGCATATGTTTATGCTGTGTGATACTGAAATCTAGCTACGATAAAAAGAGAGTAGGTCTCAAAGAAACTATTTAATCACTATGTGATCGTGTGTTTTAGTATAGTGTAGATTTTACGGATAAGGTAGTTTATTGCTATTGTCTAAGCAATGTGCTGTACTTTGCTATCTGAGGCCCTATATATTTGAATACAGTCTAAGCTATAGACTGATTTATTCAAACTTTAAATGGATACCCAGACATTTTGGGATTATTTTCTGATATACGAAGCATTACATAACAAGATCAATATCAATTTCATCCCTGCACATTCAGTACAGAGATAGATCAGTCACGTGTTTAGCCTACCCTAGCACAAACACTGGCAGCAGATGGAAATAGCTAGTGTCCAACAGAAAAAAACAAAACCCTTCCAGTTATCCAGGGTTATCTGTCTGCCCACAGTAGCTGCATTATTTTTTTCTCATGCCCATTCATCTCACCCCAGTCTACCTTGGCTCATAAACATGCTGCAGCCTGCCTTTTATTCCCTCACAACATTGCATCACAGGAGTTCACACAGGCTATGTATCACTGGAGTTGTGCAAATGGGATGAGCTATCATCAGTGTTGCGGAACTGAGTGCGATGAAGGCAATCACAGAGCACCCTGAGTTAAGTCCATTAAATTCCCTGTTGACAAAAACATCCCAAGCTTCAAGTCTTGGAGTAATTATTCCTAAAGCACAAGGCCAATGAAGAAATCAGAAGAAACAGACTTACCCAGTGGTATACTGTATGTTTTGCCTTACAGTATACAGGAAAAAGACAAACATTCACTCTTCTAATTGGAAAATGTGTTTCTATGATTCAATAATAATTATGTACTTGCCATGCTTCCAAAGGGTCACTGCTACACCAGTACAGAGAGCTCAATTCGATTTGCAGTTAATGAGGTTGGGTCTCTTAACGAATGTTAGTTTTTATTTTGTATGTAGTGCTTTGGGAAATGTGGTTATGGCCTATTTTATCATCCGTTGTGATTTTGTGCAGATCTCCCAACTACATTCTTTTGGGTTATATGTAGCTTAGTTTTTCCATTTCATACAATAAGACACTAAATAGAAATGTCCATGGAGTCTCTTCATTAGCTGTAATGTTAGGTTAGCAACAGTACATATGTGTAATTCTTGAAGGTCATTTTTATATAAATAAATATTATTATTTTTTATCTGCAGGAAATCTATGTTGCTGTCTTTTTTTTTATGGCTGTTGTGCAGACAAAATATGACTTTGTCACTGTGCAATCAGTCAACCTTCACAGGCTATATACTGTCTCAACTGTATACGTTGAATGGTGTGGAGGCTGTAGGGAGTTAAAATCTATTGGGATTTGTGCATTCATATCCAAACTCCTGATGTCAGTGAGGGATATCCTTCAATGTCGCCCCCTCATTTTTTCCGGGTGACCATTTGGCTGTAGCTAAAAATATCTACCACATCAAGCATATTAATTCTAGCCACCCTGCTGATCACATTCTACTTTATTGCCCTTCCCCTGTTTTACCCATTCACATTGACTCCTCTGTAACCCCTGCACAATGAGCTCTGAGCCCACTACGTGTAGTAATATGAACACACCCCTGATCTCACAGTAGCTCATCAATAAACCTTTAATTCCATAAATAATGCAGGGCAACAATTAGTAGCTCAGTTCAAACCACTGAGGTCAGTTCCTTGCAGGGCTTTTATCACTGAATACAGCCAGGGTATAGCCAGGACTTTATTTGTTCAGGTTTTGTGGCAGTCATTAGAATGCAGTATGCGGCAGACCTGATTTTGTCTCACATTGGTCCTGCCACAAAGACAGGGGCCATGCAGCAAGTCACTGGTCTTCATATGTATGCTGTTCTGTCACCTCAAAATTCAGAGTGAGGTTTTGACTTTGAAGCCCCTTTGATATGGTGCTTTTGAAATGTTGAAGGACGCCTTGAAAGGAAAAAAAATGTTTAATTAGTAGCCTTACGTTGGAAGGGTACCATAGGCTGGCTTTCACATTGCATGACCAGAAACCCTTTTTTTCCCTTCTCTGATTAAATGTGCCATTGAAGTTGATTTATGAATGGAAATTAAAGTAATGTCTCATGAAAAATGCTCCCTAATTATTATTTTACTATTCATTTAGATCAACCACTTGGGAATCATTTGCTCTTGTGGTACAAATCATGAGCTATATTTTAGGATTACTGATAATTCAAAATTCCCAGCTCCATATGCTGCTAATCTCTACTGAGACAGTTTGACATGGGCTATGGATATTTGAGAGTCTGCCCTGGTTTTACCCTCCATAGAGGAATATATGGCTTGGCATGTCTCTTTTGCTTCATTTTATCTCCAGCATTTCAGAGGCTTTCTCACTTTGAGATACCTTATGAAACAGCAGTTTGATAGATTCAAACAGAATCCTCCTATTCCCTGCTTTGATCATTTTCTATATGCCCACCTGTAATGTAGGCCTCCAAAATGCAAATGACTTCTAATGCTACACACCATGCACACCATGATCTACATTTCTTAAGCACTCATTGGAATAATCACAGGCTTTAGAGGCCCTGAGGCATATTGAATGATGTCTTCTACACAGTGTGTTGAGGTTCAAATATTTAAATCAAACATTTTACTCAGAATTACCACGGATACATTTTTCCTTCATTTACTGCTTTCTTCGCTTGAATCTGAGGATTCAATCAAAATGCCTCCTACAGTTTATAATGTCATGGCTCTTGTGATAAATACAATAAAATTTTCATAACACCATTATAATCATGTCAGGATGAGGATCTTAATTAAAGTAAAGTTCAAGGTTTAAAGGAAGCGTATGTTAGATACCTTAAATTGTGAAATAAACGCTGATAGAAATAATAGCTGAGGCTGTGGTCAAATAAAGTCTGGTTACCAGTAATAGGAAAAAAGAAGAAATGACCTGTACTAATTGCTCACATGATGAATTCGGAATAATATACAATTTTGCAGCATTACTTCCACCAGTGCGACAATGTATTCATACCATACTTTCCACAGCAAGCAAGAGACAGATCAAAAAAGGTCTGTCTCTAATAACCAGCCTCCAATAAAGTCTTGGTTCTCCGTTCAAGTTGTGGTAAATAAAGGCCCAGGCCATTATTTAGATTTTAGTGTTGATTCCTCCTCAGACAACAAAGCCACAGGTTTATTACCCCAACTGTCAGTCTGAGGCTCTCTCCGCTCCACAATGTTTCAGATCAGCCCGCAGACAAGTCTTGATTTCACCCACCACAAACATACTAATCTAATCAGTAAGTTAGGTTTTTAAAAACAGAAAATTTCTGACAAGAAGTATGCCTGCAGCTGTACAGAGTGCTAGTAGAGTGCTAGTACAGTGCAATAGTAGAAATACATTTTGCTATTGAGTTTACCTGACATGTTCCTCGCCTTCTCATTTGAATTCTGTCAGTCATGTGCAGGTCATATAGAGGTCGGTCAGTTTGTCTCACCGATGTGAATTCCTTTTTGTCTTTGCCTCTCTTTTGCTCAGTGGTCAGTGATATAATTTCAGCTGATACTGAGCAGGAGTCCTCATACATAAATATGAGCAGACGTCTGGTTGCATGTGCCCTCAGTTCAGAGTAGTATCATTTTTATGCCGCTCTAAATGCTCCCTCTTTAACACCGAGGGAATCAGTGTCACGGGCGGAGCTCTGTGGGAAATCACAGTGATAGGAATGATAAAAGAGAACGATTTCTTCTAAGGAATGGACGGTATTTGTACATTCAATATTTGCTAGATATATGTTATGTGTTAAAGTTTTGCACATCCTTTTTAAAGTTTAAAGTTGCTTTCTAGTTCCCAATGTAATGACCATATTGTATTTTTTTTAAAAACCTTCTTAGTCTACCTGTGCACTGTAGCTTTGGGCGAACTGTGCTTGATCAACCATACAGCTGGTCATGGACCAGTGAATCAAGCAACCATCAGTTCAGTATCTGCTTGTATTTGCTCCACTGCTTTGCCCTATCCACAGGCTGCAGCATTTACACCTTTTTTCTCCCAATTCATCTCACCTATGTCATACATTTGGCTGACGGACATGCCGCAGCCTGTCTTTCTTCCCCTTGCAACGCTGCATCCATTGCATGTGCAGATGGGATGTAGTGCTGTGGAACTGAGTGTGATGAACACAATCATAGAACACTCTGAGCTTAATTATAGCCAAAGAGAGTTCAGCTATTGTATCTTTTTTTGGTCCAAGCCCAATGTCTGCTTTGTTTTTCTGATCTGTCAGTGAGAACTTGTGGTTGTCCCACTGTGCCGTGGTAAGTGCTTAAGAGCACTCTTGTTAGCTTTTTGAGCCGTTGATACACAACGTCCTCATGTCTGAGTCATACAGATTGTTTGACCAAATAAGTTGTAGTTTGTAAAATTATACTGTAACACAAAGTGGAAAATAGGAAGGACAGAGGGAGCACTGAACCAGTAAAAAACACTATACACTACACTATCTTAACACATTCATCAAATGTTTATTTATCAAACACATTGCCAATATATTCAAAGTTTGTTAACATGCATGGAGAACTCCTTAAGTAATCTTGTTTTTAACTTCATGTTTGGATTCGAATAACCCAATGAACCTCACATTGTTATAAAAGACCAGGTTAAGATGGCTGGCATATTTCAATATTAAATCTTTTACTGTTTGTTTTCACTGTTTGTTTTCATTGCTGCCACAGACTTGCACAGCACGATAGATACGTGTTGATGTCAACAAAACCATTGTGGTAAGCACTATTTAGGATTTCTGTAGTCTGGATTGTCATTTCTTTCCTCTTTATCAGACTTTACCTACTGCTGCTTAGGCAAAGGATTAACTTGGTGGTGGCATATTTTCATGTTTTATTGCTGGCAGGACCCTAGAGAAGAACAGGAATGTTCTGTTCTGGTTTATTCATAACAACAACACAGATTCTCCATCACAAGATAGGAACGGTGCATGCAAACAGCTTATCCTTAATAAGCTGTTTTCCAGAGTATCATGGCCAGTACACTACTCCCTGCGTGTAAACATAGCCAGTGATGCTGAGTCCTTAATGGACACTCAGATATTATTGTGATAATAGTTACACTTGATCACAGCAGATATAAAAACGGTGGTGGGACTCGGGCCATTAGGTTCCAGGTTTTTCACCCTCTGCATTTCTCCATCCTCCATTTAGCATAATGACACTCAAACAATCAGCACTAACATTAGAATATGGAGTGTGGTATTATGCAGAATAAAAGGGTGTTAATGTGTCATATTTGAATATCCTGATCTGTAACCGTGGCATGCTCTTCCCAGCAGCAGCAGGTAGCTGATTCAGACCAGGCATGACCTACATGCTTAAAGAATTACAGCAGTCAACAAAGAGGATTCTCTTGGATTCATGTTCTGATACTCTGAAGTAAGCCCACACTGTGGCAACAGTGGTGAATAATAACATACTTGTGGTCGCATTTGCACAAGGTCTCCCCTTGCTGCTGTGATTTATAAGCATAGCTTCCATCTGCAAACAGGCTAGGAGGCTTCAAGCTACGGGGGCAGCACCCTGGGTCCAATGCTATTTACTCAGCCAGCCGAGACGAGGTGCTCCCCGGGTAGGATCCTGCAGTCACAGTGCCCGTGCATGGTATTCTTACCTTTACCTGTCGGCTCATGGCAACTCTGCAGTGCCTGCAGCATGGGAAGGTGACAGCTACAGCAGGGTAGCCGCATTTTGCCACAGGTTGAGCCATCTTTACTGTGTCATTTCCTGCTGCTTAACAAATGACTGAAAGCTGCAGGCAATCATGCTCTCAGTGGAATAACAGTGACTTAGTTTTATGAGTAGTCTTTGCAAAACTCTAGTCACACTTTGAAGTCAATGAATCATTGTTTTAATAAGTGTCAGTTTAAAAAAACTTAAATGCCTTGTGTAAATATTGTAGTAAGGGCATGTGAATGATAATTCACATTAATGTAACAAAAGTATAGTTCTTCCAACAATAATCACTGTAGCCACTTTGTGCTGTTCTTAATATACTGTGAGCTGAATAAGTGTGCAGAGATGCTGAGAGGAAAGGTGCTCCACTTTAAAGTGATGTGATAGATTAGGGAGGAGCCCCAGCAACAGAATAATTTCCCTGGTGACCAATTTCTGAACACTCCCTAAGCAAAGAAAATCAGCAACAAGCCAACATGTCAGGCACAGCCTCATGCCAGGGTGCAGGGGAACATGCTGACTCACTTCTAATGAGCATCTAGAGATAGAAATAATAACCTAAACCAGGAATCATAGGTCATGACTGCTTATATACCACTGACTGTCCTAATTAACACTGGACCTTATACAGTGTAAGCAGATGTACAGGCCTGTACGCTAACAACTATCAAAATAGCTTCTACGGTGGCCCAGTGTTGATGGGAAAGAATAAGAATAATAGGCTATGCTTGTAGTGTTGCACACTGTGGCTGTTTCAGAAATCTCGCTGTTTGTTGCATTCAGCTGTAGTATTCTTGGCTTACATGCTGTTGTTACAAATTGTAAGACACTGGGAACCATTTGTTTTCAGTCTAAAGCTATTTGATAATGAACAGTTCCTTTAGGACTGACCATCACCACTCATCCACTTGAATGTAGATAATTGCATTACTAAAGCAGGCACTTCTGCAGTAAACAGGTACTGATGTTCTTCCCTTTCTTACATTTCCATTAAAAGTTTTATTTAACAGCTAAAGCTTTTAATGGTTTTAACAAAACTTGAAGCTTATGAACCATATTGAGCATGTTGGCATTTACAGATATTGATTATCAGTAATATTTATAATCTGCGGACACCTTAATCTAATTTATTGCTGGTTGTGTGGCAGATTTATGAATGAAAAGGAGATGCACCTGCCAAAATGCTCTCTAGGCTTTACAGTTTTATTGGATATATACTTCTCTTCACTTTTTGCTATAACAGTCCTTTAAACAAGTAAGTGACGTCTGCACGTGCCACAACGGTGTCAGATCTTTACAGCGTCCTGTTAAGTGATTACCCAATGCATTTTCACGCCACACGGATCTATACGCTTTAATGGATCACCCAGGGAACTAATAAAAAGATTTTAATTGATTATGCTGATAGTATGTCTTTGCCACAGCCTGTGATTGTGTTAAGGTTTAGTTGCAGCCGGAGCAGAAGTTCAAGTTGAAGAGACTGACATCTCGGCCTTTCAGCTGAGAGAGGATAACAAGGCTTCTGGCTCAGGATCAGTTTGGCAGCAGACACTGGCTGGAAGCATTGACAGGAAATAATGCTCATCTTGTCTGAAGATAAAATTCATTTTACTTCTTCCTTATTATTACACAGCTTCAAATAGATTCCTCCTCCTAAAGTAAATCTCGATTCCTGTTCATATTGACTGGTGCCAAATGTAAAACTGGCATCATTTAGAGAGTGGCTAAAAGTATTGAAATTTTCACTGGTCTAAATGTCAAGATGTTGCCAATGAGTATACAGATTATAAGTACACCTATAAGGAAGCACATTTAATTTGTTGTGCCGTTGTTTGTACATCCTTTGGGGATTTCAAATACAGATTTGTTTAAATTTGACATCCAAATTTGCACATAGTTATTATTTCTCTCTGGTTCTGTCCCTCCGTTGGATTTTTGACCATTTGAGTGTTCTCAATCTCAATATGCCTCAGTGTGTGCCGTGAGCAGAGTTTGGCACAGGACTAAAAATGGCCATGCTTTTCCACGCTTCATCATCTGTGGTTTGTGTCAGACCCAGACAGTCATCTGGAAAGGTCAACGATTCGGTAAAAGATTTAAATCATCCCACAGAAGAAAGATTCACCTTGACAGGTGGAACCTGAAAACTGGTAAATAAGAATACAAACAGAGGCTCATTCCTCCTGGCTTAAAGCAAGGACAAATAGACTATTGCATTTCAAAGCAGGAGTCACAGGTTGTGATGCTTCATAGAGTCTTTTTAATCAATTATATCAATATGTGAATTATGTGTATGTCTTCTTTTAGTTGAGAAGATGCACAAGATTAGAACACGACTACTTGTTTGTATAATCATCATACAAGGAGACGTGTATTTGCTATCTTTCAGATCTATTAATTGTGTTTTTAGTTCTAAAATGAAGTGATCTTGGCAAGGCTGCGAGCAACAGCATGTTTCTAAATACAACTTGACAGGGTCAGTGTGGCAAAACAAACTGTTGGGTTTTGGCACTGGGAGAATTTGACATATGGGTGTTTTTCTTTGATGAATCTCTGTAGAGTTTTGTTGTTCTAAATTCATCCAGTTGTGAGCTGCTAGTGGAAATGTTTTCCTTTTTTTCTCCATTTGTCATCTTATTATATTAATGTTGTGGCCACGCCTTTTGATGAATGCAGGAACTAAAGCACGTATTCAGCTGCTTTTGAGGACAAATGGGACCTTTGAAAAAATCTCTCTTTACTGTTTATTAATATACTTAAAAAGATGAATGTGAAATAGGAAAGCTTATAGCGAGGCCTATGTATCATAATATATTTGCTCACAGAAGTAAAGAATAATGAAACTATTTTCAGCTATAAAGCCATGCTTGAATAATATGTCTGCTGCAAAGTGCTACAAAGCAAGAACTATTACAAGGTGGTTACTTTTTATAATCTTTTTGGAAAAGACAGCCATAAATATATGCACGTTTTTGCTCTTTAGCTTATGAAAATATTCATAATACATATTCTGATTCTCTGCATGTCTGTTTTGTTTTGTCCCTACACTTAAGTGGTTGGTGGGATAGTATTGATTCCTCCTATTGATCAAAATGTGACAACAATGACTTTATGATTTTGTTTTTAGTTTTCTCATTATTTCAATCAAATGGACTGAAAAGCCTCTTGCTGTGATGTTTGTTTCAACTTTACACAGAATTAAATCTGCCTAATCTATCCAGCTCTCTAAATGCATTAAATTAAAGACATGTATCAATAGGCTCAAAGTTTATATGTGAGGCAGCCTCAGTTTCTGGGTAAGTGCCATAAACATCTGTGGAAGAGGGGCTGTGTGTAAGTTTTGGCTGTAGGCGACAGACAGGATCAATCGACCTCATTTGGATATTCATGTGCTGAAGATTATTAAGCAGCAAGCTGTGTGTGTACCTATGAATTCACATGAGTCTGATCCACTGTTCCCTCAAGCAACATATGCAAACTACATCTGTTATGGACATTAAGTATGGCCATTGAGTACTAATAGGCTGTCACGATCATTGGTGCAACAGTACATGATAGAATATTGCCTTTATAGCACAGCAGGGTGATCATGATAATCCATTTAATATGTACTGTGTATGTGAATAGGAGTCCACAATGAATTTGATTTGGTTTTTTGGAAAAGAAATGTGTACCGTATAAGTGTGTGTTTGTGCATGGGAGCTGGAGTGTGGTTTACAGTTCTGCATTAGTATTGCAAGGATTTGGGCAAATGCTACTGTAAATTGCTCCTCTTGGGAATGAACAAGTGAAGCAGTAGAGGTAAACAACAAACACAAAGGTAAACAGTAGGCGGTCTTACAATGGCTACAGTTTAATGCGGATGATGTAATCATGCAATATTTACTATTTAATTCTGCTGCTGTAGTTTTTATCATACCTTGTTAAATCGAAAATAAAAAGTACATACAGTGTGTTTTACTATGAAAGGAATAAAAAAAGCTAAGTGGATTTCAATATCTTGGGTGGAAAAGATTTTATCTCAGTTGTAGTTTATTTAGTGTTTAATGAGATTGATAAAAGTAACTGTTCTTTTGTCCCCATTTATGTGAACGTGTTTTGACTTTTATTTCTCTTTCTCTTGTCTTTTTCTATACAGGCCTTCCCATGTATCTCCACAGGCATCTATGGTAAGCTTAATCTCTCTTATTTTGTTTAATTGACTTTTATTTTATCCGTACACATTTCCATCTGCCCACATGAACACTCTCATTATTCAAATACTATATGAATACTATATAACTATATAAAGCTTTGTCTTTGAAGAATAATACACTATGTCGAAACATACCAACAAGTTTACCTTACACCATGTTGCACAAAGGCACATAAGGTGAGCAAGATGTAGACCCTGTGCAATGCTTGTGCTCCCTCATGGGACCAGGCCTGATATGCAGCAAGGCACCACTGGCAAAGAGCTCATTAGACTTAAACAAAGTCACATTGGAAACATGCCAAACTTTTTGATGTAAATAGGCTTTGAAGTTATGATGTCAAAAGATGTAAGATGCAGAGAAACTACTGGAGTTTATATTTTGTTGCATAGTACATTCCCTCTGCTGAGAAGAAATAATAATTTTCTCACTATTCTGACATATTATGTATGCCATCCATTGAATTGGCACAAATGCTCTAATAATCCCAGTGGGTGCCATATATGTAAGGATTAATTAACATGCTAATTTACATTTGCTGTCACTAACAACAAGTCTGAAGCAATGTGGTTCTATAAAAGCAGTCACAACTCTGGTAAATTTGAATCATTTCAAATTACCAAGATGCCTATTTTGTGCTAGTGCTTTTGCCATTGTTTAAAGGCCAATATGAGCCAGTAACTGCAATCTGTACTTATTTGGGCAGTCATCTTGTGAGGTTTGTTTGGTGCTGTGATCACTCTTTATGATCATATAACAGCCAATGAAAGGGAGATATTGAGAAAAGGTTCCCATAGACATGCTCAAGGATGATAATGCTTCTGGGACCAATGTAAAACAAATTTGTTTAAACACCAAAGTGAACTCGCAAACCGTCCATGGTCTCTCCAGTCACCAGAACTCAACATTAATCCTTAGTGGGTTTACTGTACATCTCCCTGTCACTAAAAGAGCTGGAAGCTTTCCTTGAGAAATAATGGTGTGATCTACCTCTGAAAACATGTCAGGAGAGAAAACCAACAATTAACAAGGCCCTAATTGTATTCAGATGCCATCAGACATAATATTTTGTGATATCCTACATTTGTGTAATTGTGTTGAGGTTTTGTTCAAAACAAATTTGACAACCTTTTTTAAAAAAATATAATACTTTTTACTAATTTTTTGCATCACCGCATGTTTTCAATTTAGCAAGGTACTTTCTAACACCGATGGTGTAAATGAGCACAGCCACAGTTGAGTTACTTGAATGCACTGCTGCTAATTAAGACCTGACGCTGTGCTGTTTAACTGTACATACAGACATTTGTAATTGAACTGAAAAATGCAAGTGAAGCGTCAACCATCAGTGATTTTTATGAGATTTTGTTTTTCAAATATCATGCATTCAGACAATATCCCGCTGAAGGATGTGTCTTCCTTAGGGTGCAAAACAACTGTTCTATTGCCGAGCATAATATATTGGTTAAAGAAACCAATAAACAAAAAATGCAGTACTCTTCCCCTTTCAGATAAAAAAGTGGTTATTGATTAATATCACTTATAATGTGACTGAGTTAAGAACATAGAAGCACTTAAACCTTAATACTGGCAGTATGTAAAAATAGATATGCCACATGGTGTCTGGTGTGAAAATTCATGTGTATATAGGTGTAAGTTTTACTCATTTGTAACTGTGTATACAGAATTTAAGAAGTACAGTAATTTATCAGCCACAGTAAAACACCACAAAACACCTCTTTGCACACATGCCAATTACTCACTACTTTACATCTGTTTTTCCTCTATAGCGTCATAACAAAGTCATGCAATTTCCATCCAAAGCCATCACTCCTCCTCCTTTATCAACCCTGTATTCTGACTAACTGGCAGCTGTCGCAAAGTTGCACACTGAAATAATGATTATAGGGCCTGACAAGTAATTTCCCTTAAACAAGTTATTTACTTTCGTCACCAGTTTCTAACAAAAAGCCTCTACTACATTATAAAAATCCACAGTGCTGATCTGTTCTGATTTCATTGCGATTAGAGATGAAGCTGATAAACACCCACTGGATTTAAAAAAAACAAAACTAAAAACCATACAGCTGCAGGTCTATACATAAATGCCCAGTCTGCACAGTTAAACTGTAATGCATGTGCTTGGGTACGAGATAGTTCAAGTGGTCAAGCTTTCTGATATACAGCCTAGCATACACTTGTTAGTATGTGTAAATAGAGCCTTGGTGCTTATAAATCACTAGGTGTTTATAATTATATCTTGCTGCATAGAGCTCATACCTCTTGGGATATTGAACATTTTCCACCCATCACTTCTGCGATTCGCAGTTTACTGCACAACAGGTCCTCATCATTTCCTCTCACCCTCTCTCTGCAATAATGTCTGTTTTCTGCCACCTGTCTATGCACGCATCTCAAAGTGGTTATTACTGAAGTGTTAATGATAAAAAAAAGGCTAAAGTTGTCATTTATTTTCCATTCCCCAAACCCCCACACTTTTTCTTTCTCTTGCTGGTTATTTTACTGCAAATGTTATAGCCAGTGATGATAAGTTCAGCAGTGATTTCTGTAAAATCATTCCCTCTTCTCCTTCTCTATTTTCCTGTCTTGCATAGGACATTCCTACAGCACATTCAGCATTAATCTGAATGTGCTTTATGTTAGTCGTTTGTGCCTTAATAATTGCTGCAAATCCTCCGTAAACCTGTTAGTGTCTGACTCATTAGTGTCTTACTCGTTAGTGACTTAACAACTGTAGCTAATCCTCAGTAAATTAATTGAAATGATGGACAGTACAAAAATCAAAATTATTGCTTTTAAAGCATAAAAGTACATTTGAGTTTGTGACAGTGAGGACACTTTTACAGGTTGAATAAAATAAATAAAGAATGTCAGTAAATTGATACATAAAGGTCTATATTCAAAATGGATACGTGGCATTTTGGAGTAAAACAGCTTTATTGTAGTGACACAAACTCAGGCCAAAATGCATGCTGGAGGGAGAGGGTCACTGTACTGTACACTGCTGTCGAGGGCACTGCTTATCGCTCGTCACTGTGGTTCCAAGTGCTGCATTGCCAGTAGGAGCCCATCATAGCACTCCACCAGCAGCCGCTCACATCAAAGGGGTAGGCTGTGCAGAGCCAAGCATGCCGGGCAGGGGGGGAATTAAACAGCCTATTCAATAAATAAACAGCTTAGCGCTTCCCATAACTATATCTCCATAGAACAATGCAGCTGATTAAGACTGAAGATCTTCACACAGCAGAGGGCAAATAGAGGAGGGACTTTTAAAGGAACTAGAGTATAGTACAGTGCTGTGATGTTATTCTTTAAGACTCCTCCCTGTGCCCCCTGAGAACTGCCATGTTCTAAAAGAGGCCCTGCTCTCTTGTCAGGCTTTTTGACATTTTCTGTACATTTAAGATAACCTTTAAGGTCAACTTCCATTTCAGCAATGTAAACAAAAGCTTTTTAGTGTGAAAGGCCCATCTTCCCAATCGTCCTCTTTTCTCTCTGTCTGTCTTGCTGTGTGTGTCTTTTTCTATCTCTCTGTCTCTGTAGAATAAACATAGATATAGCCATAGTTTTATATATGTGTACACGGTCATGCACCCAGGCACTAAACTCATGCACATGTGCTTGACCCATTTTCACACTTGAATTGTAGTAGAAAAACAAATCCTGTGCCTCCAACATTGTGACAGAGAGGAATCAGGAACAAGTTATCCAAGGCCTTTGTGGTGAGAAAAACAGATTTGTCAGGAAAGCTAATGCTAATTGACACTCTCTTTCACGCCTCCATATTCCAGGAGACTCAGTCACCATTGACAGATGATGGCAGAACAGGGAGGTTGGGTGTAGCAGGGGTGCGCAGGGGGTACCTTAGATGCTTGGAAAGAAAAATGAGGGCTCACACTGCGCTGACAGTCCAATCCCTCAGTCCGGCCCATTAGCCACAACAGAATTTCTGCACGGATAGTGTGTCGGAGGTACCACCCATAAACAAACTGGTGCCCACCGTGGGCCACGAGGTCACCCAGCATGATAGAGGTTATTAAGTGCTGCTCCTGTTGGTACATCAATCACAGCCGTGCGACCCGGGTTTAAATGGATTATTCCTTCCAAGGAGGAGACACCTCTCAATGTCTCACAAGATCAGTGCCAAGAGTCCAACTACCTAGACTTAGAGAGGTCATTTCTGTTTTTGTATCCCTTTCTCTCCTGTCTTCCCTCTGATACATTCTTGTGTCTCTTGTAGTCCTTTCTCTCCCTCACACATCTTTCTTACACATAGACACGCATATCCGTGCTCACACAGAAGCAGGGGTATTTGCTCAAGCAAAGCACATACATAAAAATCCCATTTTAAGATGCATTGTGGACAATTTAGCCTTGTAGAGATCGCATCTTAGCTGGCACTGAAAGAGCACTTTTGAACAGCCTTGTAATGAGCCGTACAGTTTAGGAGGCATCTGCTAAGATCAATCTTAGCGGACGGCTCAGTGGCACAATGCGAAAGCAAGGACATGAACATTAAGTCTACTTCTAACCTGACAGATTCCATCGCACACATGCATTTATAACCCTATCAAAACAGAAACCCACTTCTATTCACAAATATGTTCCTGTTTACTACTCACCCTCCACCTTTGGCTCATCTGTCTCTGTGACTGATCTGAGGATTGTTGACAGAGGAGTTTTAGCTCTGACTGGTGGCGGTGGGAGATATGCGGATGTAATCCACCCAAGCTCTACTGGTATGTCCATGCTGCCATTCTACTGTACTGTCCAGATCAAAGGTGTCAAGCAGCTAAGAATTTTTTCCTCTCGCCAGCATCATGCTCTGACTCTCTTCATCCCTGCCTAGGATTAGGAAGGTTAGAGACATTCATGGCACCTTATCTCTCGGCAGCGATGGCTTGCTGCTAGCTTGCCAGAGATGGCCTGGGCGAGTTCCCCCTTCTCTTAAAACCCAGGGTTTACTACAGGGAGCTTAGCCCAGCTGGGTTGGGAATTTCAAGGTACATAGGAGCAACGTGCTGTATCAGTGGGTAGCAGAGTGTGTGCTCAGAGGGAACAGGAGCTTCGTAGTTCATTTAACTGAGTCACACAGTGTGCATTGTACTCAACACTAGCCTTGCTCTACCATTTTCATGGATGATAAGCCAAATGTAAAAATACTTCCCACCCACAGGACAATAGATTTAGGCCTTTGAGAAACTTGGTTGAGCATTAAACTTTTGCATATCATACACTCTTCGGAATGTTTTTAAAAAGTGAAATGTCAGTTGTTAATTTTAGCATGTAGGACAAAGCATGGCATCACCTATATGGAATGTATCCAAGGAAGGTCATCATCTGTTGTGCCACAGAGGCTGCTCTCTTTCTTCCTACCTCTTTTTCTGCCTGTCTTCCTCACACAGCACCCTCCCATCCCTCTTTGTCTCTGTCTCCTTCTGTGGGCTGCAAAGTCGGTCATGGTCACAGCCCTGCCGTGTCCCAGTGTTAGTGTAGAGAGGAGCTCCGGGCCATTTGACACCCACGCTTTGGCGTCTAGAGTCCTGGGGCGGTACTCTGTCCTCCACCCCGGGTCACCTCACCTCTCCTCTGGGCCCTGATGGGGTGACAACCCTCTTCCTCCCCTCCCTTTCCAGATGAACACACAGGACTACTGCCCTCAACTAGAGCAGCCCTCAACTGTGCTGCACTTAATGATTTCCTTCCACTCCCAAACCACAATCAGCTAATCTACTTTGTATTATCTTGTGCTGATTCCACCCAAACCTGGCTGTTTTAAAATAAATAAATAAAATAAAATAGAAAAGCGCTTAACATTTTTTTATAAAAATGTGTCTTCGTCATCCCCACAGTCAGAGTCCTGCTCAGAGGCGCTGTAAATCTCCTCGGTACTGTTTCCCCTGTCTTCAATCTGGTCTCCATCAGTCTCAGAGGCTGTGTTTGGTCCCGGTCTGGCCATGTTCACTGGGAAGCTGCTGAGTCCGGTCCCGTTGTCCGTGGCTAACTAAGCTAACTAGCTACTGGCAGTTACAGTTAGCAGCAGTTAGCGTTCACCCTGCTGAAAGCTGCCCTCTATTTGTTTGGTATATAGTTCGACAGGTGGCCAATTCTTGCATATAGCCCCTTTTTAAAGACTTTTTACAAAGTAAATATCTTACAAAGATAAACATTGGTATTTATGTTATTGTTGTTGTTGGGGTTTTTTTCTGTAGCGGCTTTCCCATGTTTACCACCATTTCAACACCTGTGGTGAATTTACGAGTGCCAGGTACCTCAGCCTCAGGCTATATGATGCTTCAAGGTAGACAGCTCATCAAAATGAATGTCGAGTGTTGAGACGTGAACCTGACCAACTACCACTGAGGTAAAGCGGTGGGACCAACAATACAATTCTTGCCTCAAGGGAAGAAAAGCTGTACTTTGTATTTTTTAAGAATTCAGTCAGCATGTGTTTATCAAACCTAGGCCACATAGCCTTACAAAAAATCTGTATGTTCTCACAAAAAAGCAACACTAGAAATTATAAAGCCCTAAAATAACAGCGGGTTGTGGTATCTTTGTTACATTATAAGCTCACTCAGGAAAAACAAAACTGGTGTGGTCTGCAGTATGTGCCTCCAGCCTACCCATATATTTACAAATAAATAATGGGAATGTATCATAGCACAGACATGTGTTCAACTTGTTGATTCACCTCTATCTGCTTTATCAGGTGATGCAGCTACTTCTCACTCCTTCTCACCAGAGAAAAACACCTTAGCTACACAATTTCTTGTGAAAGTTAACTCTGTAAATTTAGGATATGAAAGACTTGCCATGCTGGCAAAAGAGAGAGCAATGGCTTGCTTGTTCTTAAAGCAAAAATTCCCCCTAAGGCAGAGTGCACATTTATATTATTTCCCTTATGTTCCAGTTCAGTGGATATTTTTGAACATGAACTTTTCTTTCCAACTTTCAGAGTCAAGACCGAGTTGTCTGTGATGTAAACTGAGAGCTGTTTCATTATGAACTGAATCACTAAATGTATTTTTGAGCTTTAACATCCAAAGCAGTGGCTTTCATCTGTTTTTTTTTTTTTTGTATAAAATACATAAAACCATAATTCTCAGAAGTCACCCAGGGTCCTGTAGAAGTGATCATAAAGGTGTTTTACATATGCCTAAGAGAGGGGCCAGAGACTCTGTCTTTTGGTTGCATCAGAGATAAGAGTGGGCTCTCTTTTTCTTCATGTTAACAAAGGTCCTACATGCTGAAGATCATAGGAATAAAATATTTGAATTCTGTTTTAAGATGAATCTTCCCCTTTGGCGTAGCACACTGGGCTGACGTGGAGACATGGATGAAAATGTACCTTTCATTTAAAAGGAAATTTAACCAAGTCATCTTTCTCATAGTTTGATCATTCTTTTTAATTGTTGCTTAACATTAGTCAAAGAGATGAAATGGTTGGAAGAACACTAACTTAAAAGACCTGCCCTGCAGTCTTCTCAGGTCAGATTCAGTGATTATCTAACTTCATTCTCCCTGGTCCAAATTTGTTGTGGTCACTGAACCCATAACTACCATTGCCGTCAACATCACTGGATGTATTATGCAAATGTTATGTAAGTGCGCTGTGCCACCGTAACTCTTTGTTCACATAGCACGTGCCATAGTCTCTCTCCCCCTCTCTGGCTGGATGCTGTGCTCTGCTTGGTGATGAAGTAGAGGAGCCTTCAGCAGAAATAACACTGCACCACCTGAGTCCTCATCAGCGGCGCTGCGCTGCACATATCCCATCAGTGCGCCTCACTAAGACAAATCTCCCTGAGCCGGCCATATTCCCAGCATAGGAGAGAGACGAGCCGAACCAAGCAGCGCAGGGACCCTGGAGGGCCCACCATCACTGCGCCTGACGCCAGCTCTCCACCTCCTGACAGATTAGCTTTCACTGAACCCTCCACACAGCAAATGGAGCAAAAGAGAATGAGAAGGAGGTGTTGAGTGGAGATGGTGTAGAAGTAAAACACTGAACTTTTTCATTTTGTGTGCACTTGAGCATATAAAAGCGTCGGCTCACTCAATCCTTTTCTGAACATCATTTTTAACACCTGTAAGTGGATTTTGTCAACTGTACTACCCACAATGACTCCCGTGGCCAAGAGAGGTGACGAAAGTGATGATTGAGGCCATCTGATTTTCATTATATAAGCATACTTGGTCAAGCTGACAGGGACAAAGAGGCAAAGAGAGTTGAGCTGAGGAGAGGTAAAGGTAGTAAATACTGTGAAGGAGACAAATGATGAGAGAGAGCTGCCGATACACTCAAACTGCTGCTGTTGACCTTGGGCCGTTGATGTTGCTGCCGAGTGGACTTCTTCTGACAGGCTGCCCCCAGCTGCGATGACCCCTTTTTCCTGCCTTCCATTTCACGCTCCTTCTGTCATCTTTTTTCTAACGTTTGTTTACGTCATTCTACTTTCCTGTTATCTTTTTCACTGGTCCTATAGCTCACCTCTTTTCACCTCTCTTTCTTTCCTTTTCAGTTCTGCTATGATTAATAGGTATAGCTCTCAAATCAATAGAGCATTTGTAGAAACTCCACACTGAATAGATTAAATGTACTCTTTGCCATCCACCCACTGATGGTGACCAGAATGACCACAATGTCCCAATATTATGATTAAGACCTGTTTTCAGCTTTAAATTAAATCTTCATCTCTCTTGAGGTGACATAGTGAGAATGTAAAAGTGGCTGCATATTTCTTACTTCTTTACTGATTTATTTCACTTTTTTTTTTATATGCTTACTTCTCTGACACCTCTCCCGTTGAGTGTGCTCTTCCTAAACAGCTGGTCCTATCTCCGTAGATCTATTTTTCTCAGCTTTCTCGTCTTCCGCACATCTGTTTGCCTATGTTACTTGATGTGTGAGTTGGAGTGTCAGTACACCTGCATATGTGTGGAAACAGATTTCAAAAAGGAAGCATCACCAGACAAAGTGATATCAAGGAAAAGGTTAAGTGTATTTGGGAGACAGTTGGGTGACCTGCAAACTGATTTGGCATGCTGGATTAGGTTCTGAGCACACAGCTCTGGGGGCAGCTTCGGAAGGGCAGGAGCTGTGAACGGGGCCATGCACTGTCTGCAGACTGTGCCTAACAGAGCCATAGTAGCAGCCTGGCTGTCACTGTTGGTCGGTATGCAGCTCACATCTCCACCCAGGACTTGAACAGGGGCTCAACTAGGGGTCAGCAGCACTTCAGCCCCTCTTCTCTCTCGTCAGCCAGGTTGAGAAGGCGGAGGAGAAGAAAAACAGAAAGAAAGAGAGACATCTACAGTAGTCAGATAGGTGAGAGTGGGGGGGGTACTACATACAGTATATCTCGGCTGTCAAGGCAGTTGATTTACAGCATTTACAGAGTAGTTATTGAGAGGCTTTGACACCAGGTGGTCTGAGTGAAAGATGAGAGAAATCAGGAAATATAAGGCTGGATCTTTGTGGCTTTTCATTTTTCTTTACATCCGACTTAAAGGGTAGAGGTTGCTGCAGTACTTGTAAGCCTGTTTCATAGGTCACAGAATGTTATAGTTGTGACAATGACCCCGGAAAAGAAAAATATTTGAGAATGTGACCCATGCAATAACCAACAGGTTACAACTGTGGCATGGCCCTTGTATCAGTTGATGTGGTTTGAAATTGAGGTCTTGACCTCTGTTGTTAGAAGAAGACAGTGTCTGCTGCAACCTGTGGTCCCTTATGGAGGTGAGGGGTAATAATATGGAAGAGTGTCTAGTTTTAAATTGTGAGCCTGGTCACTCAGAACTGAAAAAATGGCCCAAAATGGTTTGTTGATTCTTCTGGTCTTAACTTTGCATTGGGCATACAGTGTTAAGGCTGTGTAAGGAAACCTCAGACCAGCTCTTGGATTTGTACAAAGGCTTTAGATTGAAAAGTTTTAATCAAGTTTTGTGAAAGGCACAGAAGACCAAACTCAAATATAATTACTTTGAAATGAAGACAACGGGAACACTCTGTGACTGAGTAGCAGATTGTTAGCGCATTTAGTAATGGAATATATACTCTTCAACTGTAGCAATGCTAGCCCAAGGGCCTTTGTAGTCAATAGCTCACTCTGTGTGAGCAGAGTTTTCCCTTAGCTGGCCTTTTTAAAAATGAATCAAACTGCAATCTGTGTGTTTGCAATTAATACATTGTGTTAACACAGTTTTAGGATTCCTGAGCGTGCACAACTGTTGTGATTAATATTGTAATTAGCCTTATTGCTTCTTAGCCACAAAAGTTTTTCTACATGTTCTTTCTGGCAAACTGATAAATAGGGAGGTGTTAATGATCCCACATATAAATGTAATGTCACGCATAAAGACAAAACACTGATCAGTTCTACTTGAGGTGGCAATTGTGGTGTGATTACAGATGCATATGTAGTTTTTACTTACACTTTGTACCCCCAAAATATGTCTGTAAGTGTATGTGTTTTCCCATCACTGTGCATCTGGTAACACACATCTACAGCAGTAGTTTATCAGACAGCTGGTCTCATCTACCAGAGACAAGCAGCTTGTGCTGCTTTCCATTTATTTAGGAGAAATGCTGTTACCTGTGGAGATATCGGTTTGTCTGTCTGTTTGCCTGTCTGTTTTTGTATCCCTCATGCAACTGCATGCTGTATACAACTGGTATTGACACTGTTTTTTTTCTCTCCTATAGGCTTTCCCAATGAGCCTGCAGCTGAAATCGCTCTGAATACAGTAAAAAACTGGATCGAAGAGAATCCTGATAAGGTAGGACATGCCAGGATAACGCATATTTAAAAAATAGCTGTCGATCTGAAGTGTGTCGGCACTTTCTATTTCATGCTTTTGTTGATTTACTGTGAATTGAGATGATTGGACCAACGCAAAAACACAGATCACTAATTCTCATGCGTCTCTGTATCAGACAGACATCTTATCCACCTTCCTCGCTTGATCAGCCCTTTAGTTTGTGGTCTGCATGCATATCAAATTAAACGCCAGTCTGAGACTAATCAGGGCTTAAATGGTCTGTTGACTTTTTAATTGGTCTATGCTAGGGAGAGCTATTAAACCCAGAAGAACATAAACACACCGGATGAAATCATCTGAATTTTAAATTTTTGTATCATATATATTATAAGTATTCCTTTCAAGGACAGAAGACTCAAATACTCATTCATGATCTGATCCATCGTACCAATACAATTTATTTAGTAGAAAAACATACATAAACACAGTCATATTGAAAGCACAAGGAATGGTAGGCTATAATTTGACAGGTGATCATCTTCAATTTTAGTTATTAGGTTAGAAGCAAAATAGTCATCATTTGAAATGACCATCACAAAGATACATAATATATCCATCTTCCCTGGGGGAAACTAAAATGGATGTAGACATCTTAATTTCAAAGCCACTTTTTCTGATGATTGAGCTGTGTGCTACTGCAAAGGTCTTCACCACAGAGAAGCCACATTAATGTCTTATTATCCAGCGAGGAAAAATAATACTGATTTGCTAGTTTACAAGTTTATTTCTGTTTGGCCTTGGCGTCAGATTGGAACTGATTATCGAGTATTACTCTGAAACTGTTAAAAGTATGTATTTCTTGTGCTTGACCCAATACCTCTATATACATAACCAGGTCAAACTCCATGTTGTGAAATGGCCAAATTAAAGCTAGGACTAATTTAAATACACACATTTATGAGTTAGTTGCACACAGCACGTTATTTTATGTGATGTGAATTAAAAATGATATTTATCACCCAAATATATTTTCATTAAAAGTATGTGATGATAGAATTGTGTCCAGTTGTCAGGAGGCTGTACAGAACATTTATCAGTTTGTGAGTCACTGAGTGATGGTAACCTTCGGGGGTCATCTCTGTTTACTGTGGTACTGTTTATATCTGTCACTGTGGATTGAGGTGTTTTATAAAGCTCACAGCTTGATGTGCTACAACATCCCTCAGCTGGTGTTATGGATGTTGTGAACAGGCAGCCAAATGATTCTGAGCTGCCAGATTACTTTGCAGTTGATGTGCTATGTTTGCGGCACTTCTTCTCTGCTTGATGATTGCTGTAACATGTACTTGGGGAATCCATCTGGCAACACTGGCGTAAATAAGGTTTTATATAGCTTATTGCTGACTGTAAATAACGAGCCAATGTGCAAAGCTGACTTATGTGGTTGTGTTGTCCCACATCCAGGATTGCTACTTGCCGTATGGAGGCTTCACTGTTGCACATAACATGGACAATTTTGTGATGCATTGACTGATATCTATCTCTGGTGTGGGTAGATCAAGTGGAAAATATTACAATTCATGAAGAGAGGGTGTAGATGTCTACGGAGGCTTCCCTGAACAGTGTTTGGCAAAGCTCCACAAGCACAAGCCGTGGTTCCTCAACTCTAACTAGACCAAGAGTGAGTAAGCTTTTAACGAGATCAGAGAGAATAAAGTGATACATTTTACCCAGAAGCACATCAGATTTTCCCTTACATTGGAAAGTCTTCCAATCAAACCACAGAAACAACATGCACTGGAGCAGGAGGTCTTCCCTCCAATTTCAATTTGTTCATGATTACTTGGTGTTTAGTCTGGCTGCCTCCCAAAGCAGATTTTTAAAAAGGATACATATACATCCTTTTTTCAAATAATTATGCAAGCTTAGTTTTTACTATAGAGAATATATGCAAAATTTTATTAAATGTCGGAATAAATGAAATTTCATAATGCCTGAAGGATGTCATTCCTGTTAGCTGTGTTAGCAGTTTGTTGCACATTAAATATGAATGCCCCCTGCTTTGTTTGATATACTTAGAAATGAAATTGATCACTACAGCATTTACTAGATTAACACACCTAGTGTCAGTCTGATTGATAACTGACATCATTCTGTTTCAAGCTTTGTGTCAACTCATAAGAAAATGATAAGCTGACAGTTGTTTACTGCATGTCTTATATAGAGCCCACAGTCAAGAAATACATTGTGAATAAAAGCCTTGAATGTACTTGGCAGTATCGAGCAGGTTGTTGTACATATTGTTGTTTTATTCATTTTCTCAATCTCTCCTCAAAGGCAGCCACAACATGATGAGATGTTGTGTGCTATACCATCAAAAGGCTCACGAAAGTTCAGGATTGCTCCAGTAGCTCATATCAAAGATTGCACACAGCTTTCCAGAGATCGAGCATGAATGAAGGGTTTGAATTCCAGTTTATCATGCGTGAAACAATAGGACTAGATTGCTCGGCTTGCTCACCTCCAGCTTTGTGCACACGGCCCTGAGGATCCTGTGTTGTGGGCGTCCACAGAGACGAGTCATTTCAGGGCCATGATAAGGGCTGTGCTTTGGGGAAGATACTGCGTTATTGTGCCTGAATTTCAGTACAATGGGCTGGCTGAGGATCTAACACACTGGGGTGGCACAGTACAGACCACAGCCCACCACCACAACCCCCTCCACGGACACACACACTTTGACTTGATAGTATGTCTAACTGTTGTTAGATGTGTGTGCATGTGTGTTACCCACTGTAGTGGTGGAAATTAACTAATTTACCAATACCAGTACAGTACTTTACTTCAGTATTTTCATTTCCTGCTACTTTCTACATTTCAGGCAAATACAGGCTTTATACTCCACCACATTTATTCGATAACTCCTTACTCTGCAGATTCAGATTTACAATACATAATCAATTAGGCAATCAAATAACCATGATGCATTAATATAGGTTAGACTTTATTGATCCCCAGGGCAAAATTCACAAGCTACTCATCAGTATATAACGTAATTAAAATGAGCCCTGCCTTTACCAGCTGCCACATTACAGTGATGTATACATGAATGCATCAGTACATATATGTTTTAATTAAACAGTTGGATTCCTCTGGTTGCACCAGTTCTAAGTCACCAGCTGAGGCAACCCACCAGGCCCATAATGCATTATTCTGAAACAGGCCATTCTGCATAATGAGTACTTTTACTGTTGGTAATTAAATATATATTTGATGGTCTGAACTTTTACTTAAGCAGTAGTAGGAATGAAGGGCTTTTACTTTTAACAGAGTATTTATACACTGTGGCATTGCTACTTTTATTTTCAGTTTAACAAGAAACGTAGTACTTCTTCCGACCACTTGGTTATCCAGTTGAGATACATGTGAAATCTTGGGTGGCACTAACAACTACAACGTGGACTGTAATTGTCCACTGATTGAAATGTGCACACAGAGGGTGCTGATGTCTGAGGACACTATTACAGTCAATAGCAAAGGAAGTGTGTGTGTGTGTGTGTGTGTGTTGTTGTGTGTGTGTGTGTTGTGTTGTGTGTGTGTGTGTGTTGGGGGGAGTGGACAGAATAAAAAAAAAAAGAGGACACTCTGTGATTGATTAGCAGTGAGTTTATCTCCCAGGCCAGCACACTGTAGCCCTGATGCACTCAACAGCGCACAAAAGGCCCCAATGCCAGCGTGAAATTCACTCTTAAAAGCACCTAGACTTCCATTGTGGAAGAATAAACAGCCTTGCCGTGGTCAGGAAGAGCAGATCCTTTAATCTAGAGAGACTTGAGTGCAGGAATGATCCCTTAGATCACAATAGATGAAAGAATAAGGGAGGTCAGCCTCTACTTCCCTGTATCCACACGAATAAATGAAATAGAATATGTGGGTATGTGTAAACAACAGACCAGAAGGCTCTAATCTCTTCAAAAATGCATAAGGGGTTGCAGACGTAGAGGCAGTGACAACTCAACACAAGCAGTTCTCCATATGGTATTGGAGCAGTTTCCTCCTGCTCTCAGCACACACACCCCTCCACTCATATGGCTTTGGTTTATTTCTCATTTTCAGATCTAATTTGGTTTAATTCAGGCTTACATAGGTTTAATCTGCAGATGAAAAATGTGGTCTGACACTTTATTTGGCTGCCACGGATGTGCTCTGGATGGCCAAGCTTTTTAATGAAGCTTTTCAAGAGCCCAGCATTACTGACACAGTCTGAACACTTGAGACAGATCGGTAGTCTGTAATAAGCTCTGCTGCGCTGTGCTGCTCAGGACAAAATTGATGTGTAGAGATTTCACCTTTCAACATCACTCCGGCTTGGGCTTTAGTATGAAGCACTGCACTGTGCCGATGACGCTCCCAAAACAGGTGTTTACATCCCTTTCCCCTTTTCTGTGAATGATCTGTTTACCTTAGTAGCATTTGTCATTTAAGACACCTGATAATAAATTCCATTTCAAGCCAGGGCTCGAGACTTAACAGTGATTTGTGACAAATGTCAAGTGCCTATTAGGGATTAATACAGTATGGTGTATGTTTTGTATGATTGTGTTTTTCTGTGTGAATGGATATCAGTTTAGGAGGCTGTCTGGGTTTTGGCAGATGGAGCTATAACATGACAATACTGTGGCATTCATTGTCATTCAGCTAAATAAGATGGATGGTTGCCGTTATCATAGGCTATATTGTGCTGTTCACCTTTAGAAAATGTGAATTACATTTTTGAGTATTATGGCCAGCTTTATTTAACAGGCATGGAAAGCAGACAAACCACATATGTATGTGCTCCCCACGCTTGTTTATCACCCACCATACATGGTGGTTAAAATGATGATGAATTACCTCAGAGAGTACAAAGAGAACACAGAGTCACAGTCTCATTCCTTTTTCAAGCTAGCCTCTGTTCCATTAGCCTCATCCAGACAGTGTATTTTCTTTAGAAGGTTTTTTTCAAGAGTCTTTCTAAAAGGGTGAAACATGATAATGCATGTTAAAATGTTATCTTCTAGTGTAAGTAGTTAACAGTTGAGCATCTCCTCATTATAACCAAAATAAAAGTGATTTTGGTATTTTATTAGTATGTATGCAAACAGCCCTCATGTTTCCTCATATCTGAGGTCTGAAGTTCTAACATTTATATATTTATTTATTTTATATATTTAGACAAAATATATAAATCCCCATCAGCTGGGGCCTAAGACTCGTGCTTGATTCAACTTTATTATAAAATAATTTGATTTACTGCATATTCGATTGCATTGCAACTTAAACTCTTTACTTGAATCAATGGCTGCAAAATGTAATAAACTATTACTACTATTCCAATTGAGGCATTTTCCCCAGCTCTCAAGGACAGAGCTGTCTTATTTTTACTAAATCTGGGACCAGAACTTGGACTACATGGGCACTGAGAAGGCCAAAAGACTGATTTTCAGACTGACGGATGTTGCATAGTGAAATTATCAGAATAAACTATTTCATCTAGTGTATGTTCTTGGCAAAACTGGCACCCCATGTACAAGGGGAGTCCTTGCTGCAGCGGCCATGGGTTTGAGTTCGACCTATGGCCCTTTGCTGCATGTCATCCTCTAACTCTCCCCCTTCCTTGTCTATCTTGAGCTGTCCATCAATATAGGCAAAAGTCTCCCCAAAAAAAGAAGACAAAGAAAAACAGAAAGATATTCACATTTAAGAAGCAAGAAATTATCAAAATTATCAGAATAGTTGTTGATTAATTAACTAATTATTTCACTTTGAGGGACTTGGACAGTGAACCTATATGTTTTAGAGATAAATCATGTAACTCTGCCTGTTCAGTCTATTGAAGCTTCTTCCTTCCTTGCAAATCATTTTATTATTAGTAGTGCTATTGTTTTTCTAATGTACATTTATATAGTTCCTTTTTCCCTTCCTGTTTTTTTCAAGGTTCAATAAAATAAAATAAATCTGACAAAAAAGTCAGTGGTTTATCTTTGTCTAAAATGTCAATGTGTGTAAATGTTACACACAGTAGTAGACCCATTTAGATTAGAGTATGGACTGAAAACCTCAGTAAGTTCAGCTTGGTGATGAAAGAAGCCCTTCACTTTGAGAACTGAAAGCTACTGGAACAGAAGCTAACCCTAAGTGGGGCGGTACTTTCGTTCTCTGTTGCTGCATTACCCCTTCATGGTGCTTTTATTGTGTAGTATCCAGTGAAAAGACTTTGCCAAGTGTCGCATCTGCAGCAGAGAGAGAGGCACAAATTTGCTCGGCGCATGCCTCGAGGATGCTGATGTGCCGCTGATGGTTTGTGCAACTGGCATGGTGTTCAAAGCCAGCACTGGGCTTTTGAAGTCAGTGTCTAGCCTCTTTGAATCGTTTGCTGTGACTGAGAGCATCAGGGAGCTATGGCCTGATCAGGAGCTGAGAGCATGACTAAACACTCGACTCTGCATCCACATACTGTACTGTCTCGTGTGGATGGAGACGCACAGTTCGACCTGAGAGAGCTGTATTCTCTCTTCAGTCTCTCTATCGAACACTTGGAGATTTGGCTATAGAAATCCTTTAGAGAGAGTGTGTGAATGCCTTATTAGTTTTCTCTGTCAGAGAATTACTTTTCTGGCACCAGCGTTAATGCATGCCATGTAGTCTAATACATTAGTGGCAGCCATTTGGCCCAAGGCAGTAGAATGGGGATTTTATGGCTTTTATGATCTGAGGATTTTATTATCTGGCTCACTCTGGATAATATGATGTGTGCTCTTTGATTCCCCTGACCTCAGGTTGGTGTCATTAAATACTACTAGTTTTAGTGTTTAAATAGATTTAAGATGATATGGATCCAATTTCTGAATTGACACTAGTGGAAGTTATTCCTTAAATGTTTTACTTTTCACACTTTGTTATCTGCAGAGGGAAAAGCAGTTTTGATTAAGCGCTCATGCTGTCAAAGATAAAAAAAAGTTTATCATGAGCAGCAAATGCTACAGTATTTTCAGTGTTTATCTGAATGGTTTGATTGAGCCCTTGCCTTCAGAGAGAAATCCTCTCTGCACGAATGGGGATTAAGCCTATCATCTCTCTATCTTGTCCAAAGACCAAGGTGTTGCTTGACTCCTGGTAATTGCAGAATGATCACCTTATTCTCTGATATAAGGTGACTTTTAGTTTCAGTTGAATATTCTGTTAATGCTCTGTCCCTACTTACAATGACAAGAATTAGTAAAGGAATAAATAAAACTTACATCTCTCTCTCCCTCTCAGAAATAAGTAAATAATTGAAAAGCTGTTTGTGATAACAAGTTAGAGTACTGAAATAAAGCTTTCATTGTAATCACTATGGTTGTTATTGAGGATTAGAGAGCCAACTAAAAAGTAACAAGCACTATAAGAAATATCAGGTATGCATAATTTCTCTATATGGGTAATACAGATCATTGTTTCTTGTTTGAGACAAAGTAAAACTCCTTTGTTTTGTGGTGAGAAAGATCTTAATGTTTAGTTCTTCGGGACTGATATCTCCTCCATCTCGAGGTGCTCTTGTACGCCAGTCCACCAATAAATGCAGCCCACTTCACTCTAACACATGAAAACTGAGATATAATGCCCTCTGAGTTCAGCTCTCTCCGTTCTTGCAGATACTGTAGTCCCACCTCCATGCTTACTGTGCTGGAACAAGCTATCTTAATGACATGCTAATTGATTTAGTGTAGCACAGATAGCGGTAGGCTGGCACACCGTGATAACGCAAGAGTGGGTCGAGCTATTGGTTCAGAAGAGGACAGGAGACTCATCAAACTCCAACTAGCTCATTCACTCCATTTGAACACAATTTTACACTGCAGTACCCCACGCTGAAGCATGGAGACCTTTACTGTGGAGGTGTTTTGTGTGTGTGTGTGTGTGTGTGTGTGTGTGTGTGGTGTGTGTGGGTGTGTGTATGTGTGTGTTTAGTGTATGCTCTTGTCAGTATGGTACATGACCCGGTAAGCTAACTTTAAGACTGCCGCAAGTTCAAACAACACACAAAATCTCTGCTGTATTGACACAACAATGGTCATTACAGCCATTAATTATATTGTCTATCTATGTCCTGCAGAAACAGATAGTGGATGAAACATTATGACCACTCATGTCCTCTCACTGTGCTGATATTAAGCCATAAAGTCAGTGACACACAAATAACCTTGGTTAGCATTGCCTGTGTAATGAACTGTGTATTGAAAGGTACAGCAAAAGGAAAGTGTATACAGTGGTTTGTGGAGTTAATATATACAGTTATATAACTTGAAATTTAAGAAGTTACAATAGGCTGCAAATGTTGGTACATAGAGTAGTAACATTTTATTCTCGGCAACTGTAAAGCCCTAAAAAAGGCTATGGCCTTTAGCAGGGCAAGTTCTGCTAAATTATGCAAATTTATGGGAAGACACAAGTGTTTACCTTGCATTCATTCCGTAAGCGAACAACATAATTACCAAATGACCTGTTCATTTAATGTACAGCTTAGTGACCACAAAAAAAAATGGTCAAGCTTGTTAATTAAATAGTTTGCTACAGCATAACTCTTTACAGTCATCAGATTCTCATTATTTCTTCTCGTCTTCTCCTGGCCAGTGTTTTACTACTACCACAAACAAAACTTCTGTCTGGCACGGGCAAAAGGAATGAGAGGTAGAAGTCCCAGCATTTTAATTATCTAGAGGTTTAATTTGAAAAGTAACAGGAGGAAATGTTTAAAAAATAAAGCAGAAGATTGGTTGCATCCACTATTTGGGCAGCATACTGTACAGAGCAATGTACTGTAACATTACCTAAGCAGCAACAAAATGCTTGACCTTCCTGTACAAATATTTGTAGCTGCATGAGTTCAGTACTCATACAGCTACAAATATTTGTAGCTGCATGAGTTCAGTACTCATACAGTGGCAGCTTTTTGCACCATTCACAGTTGGTCATTATCAGCCGCCCCATCAACAAACTTGCTTACAGTGTGAATATTTGGCTACAGGCTAGAGTGTGTCTGTTTCTGTATGTGTAGCACATATGCAGGACTTTCCGGTGCTACCGATGCTGAAGGGTTGAGGCTCGGTTCAGGGAGGAGGGGTGGAGACCACCGCGGTGATTACTTTAGCTGTTGCTGTGTGATTGCACGGTCTCTGGCATGTGATTAGGGGGAATGGGCCGTATCTCTCACCATCTCAAAGGGGGATCAAATCAGCCTCAAAGCCTGGCTTCAGGCGGTGGTGCATTTGAAAGTCAATGTTTTATTTCTAAGCATAAATTACTTGATCAGGGCATTTTTTTGCCCAAGGTTGTATTCAGAAGTAAGGGTTGCCACAGTTAGATGGGTGAAAGAGGCTCTAGTGTTTGCATATGTCATGTCGCACATGTCCCTGTCAGTTTTTATTTCTGCATGGATTTAAAAAACTAGCCAGAATTACCAACACACAAAAATTGTACGTATGCTCTTAGTGACGTCTTGCCTTTCCCTTGAAATTCTATTCATAAGCTATCAAACATTGTCTTTGTACAAACCAGCAGTATACTGAAAGCTATTCAAGATGAAATGAAGATGCTCATATTTCCACTGATGCTCAATTGATTCGGTGAACCTTAAAAGGGTGTAAATGCTCTTCAAAGTTGTGTTAAAGGTTGAAGCGGTGGTTCAGTTCAAGTCATGCTGAGTTCTGAAGAGCTAATCCCCCATGCAGTTTGCCTTTTTGAATTGAGCTTTCTGTTGAGCTGCAGAAAAAGAGATGTTTAAAGCTGTGGGCCAGTGTGTGTCATTACCAGGTATGATTATGGCCAGATATAAGCAAGATTATTCTTGCAGCCTTCGCCTTTTCTCCCCTATGTCTAGCAAGCCTTTAAATTATGTCATTGTTCGACTATTACCTTTACTGATGAATGATCTTCACAGTGCTGATTGACAAGGACGTCTGTCTCTGTGGGACACAGCCAGCAAGGCTACCACAGTAGGAGTGGTACATGTTGTAACTCAACAGGGCTTGGGAGATAAGGATGGGCACTGAGGTCAGCTACGTGGTAGAGGAGGGTGATGGATAAAACAGGAGGCACTCGCTGTGTGGAAGCTGTAAGGCTAGAATTTGGATAGCAGACGCTTTAGTGTATAACACCTCTACTCACTATTCTCTTTGTCTAACCTTGTGTCCTCTTAGTCAATGAAAAAAAGAAAGCCACGTCGTTACAGCCTGACTCATGCTATCACCTGCTGGATGAAAAGTTTTTTGATCCTTTTCATCTCTGTGAATTGTAATATTAACTGCACATAGCTCAGGTTGGTGAAGCTATAGGCAGGAGTGACAAAGCCTAGAGACAACCAAGTGTGTTTACGCCACATTATTATGCAAATGCAAAAATAATTAAGCAAAGCAGCTTACTTTTTCTGATGTTTATAGCGGCTGTGTATGTTAACAATGTGACCCAAGCTTGAACCTTCGTCAGAGCTGTCTCCTCTTTGGCTTGTGCAACATTCCTGGACCGGACACTATCTGCTGGCCTGCTGTATCCCCAGGCTGTCTGAAGTAATCAAAGGAGGGCAGCATTAATTGCTTGACCCTGGCAGGAAGCCAGGTGGTCTGGGATGGGTCATCACCTGCCCAGGGGAAAGGTCACCCCTCATCCTCTCATCCACTCATTGTCCATCCTCTCCTTCTCTCTTTCCCTTCACCTTCTGCCACGACCAGGCACCAGGAAGTTATGAACTATTCTCTCAAGGGGTTCTGCAAAGTCACCCCAGCCAAATGCCCATCTTATTTTCCAAGCAGCAATGTATCTAACCTCAAAGAGTAATAACATTCCATTTGAAATAATAGCTGGCATTGGAATTGGGCCCGCCCGCTTTCCATAAACCTATTTCAGACAATGGTCCCATTCCTATTACACAATGTCTGTCTCTATACCCCGGCATAAACATCTTAGAAGGTGCTGTTCCAGGAAGGGCAGGGGTTTGTCTGACTTATGGCTGATACATTCATCAAGCTCGTGCCAAGCCAATATCACACTGTCAGAAGGGAGCATGTGGCATTCTATCACCATGAGAGGCTGTGACAGAACAAGTCCTTTTCCATTACACTCTCTCAGGGCAATCTCTGATATTGCCTCTCTGCTCCTCCGTAATGCTGTTTATTTCAGTTGTTTGCACTGGTGGATTCCATATTGCTGGGTTTCCCTCTTTGGACCTTAATCAGTGTGAACCTAACCGAATTTGGGTATTACTATGTCAGTAATGTATTGAATTGAGTGTGGAGCTGCTCCCTTCATTTTTTCTAAGGAACCGTGAGCCCTACCTATGTTACCTATTTATTGTTAAGCCTATATTTCAGTGTGAAATATCTGAATGGGGTAATAAACCGTATTTCAATTTGAAATCGATAAACAAGTCTACATAAATCCTGTATACTTACCTGCTTTCTCATTTCAGGCAGACTGCAGTGCAGGCCTCAAGGTTCTTCGATCTGTAACTGCCTAAATTACTCTTTCTCATTTAATAGGCTGACAAAGGTTTCTTCCTCCTTACCCCAGACATATTAAAGAGAGCATTTGACGCAGCCAGCCTCTCCTATCACTCTGTATTCCCTGTGTTTCCTATTTTTCTATTCAGTAGAGGCTGTTAAGAAGCTGTCGTCCAGTAGAGTGGTTCCTAGTATGCTCCTGTGTTCTCCTCGCCTGGAGCACTGAATAACTATTTATGTGCTGAACGTTGACAGTACACAAGAGTCTGTCCCTGCTCAACCAGCATAGCTAAAGCAGTGTTGCTATCAAGTTTTACTTGTCGTCTGCTTTTGTGACTTCGTCTTGGCTAAACAAAAGGTTGACCGGAGTGTGGTTGGAGTAATGTGTATGAAAACTGTATACTTATCAGAGGCTGTGGCTTGCAGAAACTACACAATGAAGACAAAAAATATCTGCTTGATACACCCTCGTCTTTCTCCCAATTCCTTTTCTAAGCTTGGACAATCTTTAAATCTGACGTCTGTTACCAGCTTGTTTTCTCAACTGAAGCAAATCAATGGGATTTGTGCTTATTTTTTAATCACTGTTAACAGTCTCTCCTGAGTTCTGAAATGAAAATGTACCCCTTCATGAAGTCATCAGATTAGATTTATTCACAGTTATGGGATAAAAAGCACTCTCACTGTGTAATGTGAACACCACAGATAGAGTTTTTCATAAAAGCTTTGATGGACATCAAATCTAATCTGAAGAATACAGAGCCAAAGAATTCTGGCAAATCTGGTACGATTTTCTGCCTTTGATGCACAGTAATTCTGCTTTCTCATCTGAAGAGGGCAAACCTCAAACTGAGCAGACAGGATTTTCTCAAAGAATGAGGTTATATTGCAGACATTCGTTCTCCAATGGGAACTATTGATTATCTCACATGTCTGTCTAGCTATGGGAGTTTTCAGCACTTTCACGCTAGAGTTTTCAGAGTTTGTCCTTACTTGCAAAACCCAGAAAATGTATGTTGTAAGTTGAAGGTCGAATTAATTTTCCTTATCGTCATACATTTTGGAAATGTCACAAAAAATTATGTAAATGAGATTAATTCCCCTCAGCTGCATTAAAGCCTTTTAATGCAGGTCTTTTAAATATTATAAATCACAACCTTTGTGAAAGAGGCAGTCTTTGAAGAAAACATATTCTATTAATTGCATTGGGGAAGCTTTTAATGATGCTTGAATATGTATTCATTTAGATACGTCCCATCAGAATTCCAGATGACACTTTGTATCTACTGTGCATTGTGATTTTATTTTTAATTATGATCATGACTATAAATAATACCTCTTTACACAATTTTTGAAGAGTAGTCAAGGGGGTAAGGTAGAAAATTACATACTCTGTGATCATTGTTTTGCTGTAAATTGTTGGACTGATTGTGCTGCACTGCAGGACAAGAATAACAAGCTTTAGATAAAGTAGGTTCATCATGACGAACAAAGGCCAGTAAAATAAATGCTGCCAAAATCTGCCAAATGGGATAATGAGTTATCTTGGATATACTGATAATTATACTGATACTGAGAATTGAAATGATTAATTCATTAGTGGCTGTTGTACCCATAGACAGCAGGTAAAAACCTATTGTCAAGCTGCTATGCTGATACAGTAATACCAGGAGTTATCATAGAGTGATATCAATGTAGAGAAGTGTAATCTGCCATATGCCCAATGTAGTGAAGATCCTTGTCAACACCTGCGCTGTTGATTGTGAGCATCTTGGTCTAATGCCTTCTCAATGCAAAGTTGCGAAATACTTCATAAGCTTTAGTTTAGTCTGACTTCTGGCAGGGAGACTGAATGCAGCCTGAGCTGTAGTTCAAAGCCTAACAATTATTAAATATGCTGTCAGCTAGGCTCTCACGCTCACAGCCAAGCTCTTGGTCTGAAATGTTGTCCTGTATACCATATAACAAGAAGGGATGTAATGATGACAGACAGACTGTCTGAGCCATGACCTTCAGAATACACAGAGTACACTTGAGCTTGCTTCACTCTCCAAACACTGTTTTTAAAAGAGTTCTTCTCTCCGTCTGTGACACATCCTCTTTGCGTCTAGTATCCTCAGATGTTTTCATTGCAGGCTGTTTATGTAACGCTGGCTCCAGACTGTAGAGAAACAATTTACACAAGCCTTGTTTAAAGAAGTACAATGCAAAATAATTACCCACTTTTTGTCTGCCGCTGTCAAGGCAAACTTAATGACATTAAAGTATGAGCACTGCGTAGCTTCAACATAGGCACTTTTTATCCTCATCTGACAGACAGAGGGAGAGATCTTTGGAAGGCTTTGAGCTTTTTTGCCGTTTCAGTTCTCTCAACACAACCTGATAAGACCCCATTCATCCTCTCTCCCTTCATCAACCAGCCAGGGGTTGGACCATAACCAAGTTCAGCCTGTCACATCATCACTGAGGCTTCAGACGTGCCATTGTCTAAACATGCTGCTGACAGAGTGCTCAGTGGCAGCTCAAGGTCTGGCTTTAGCAGGGAGATGATTTCTCAATGTAGCTAACAAAGACATCTTTCGCGGTAAAATATGTTAACTATGGCCCGCGCCTGCATGTACAGTACATGCGTGTGTATGTGCCTGTTTGTGTGCCTCTGCTTGTTTATGGTTTATGTAATGTATAGCAGGATACCCCTGCATTACATTATATGTCTTTTGTCTATCTCCATTTGCAATAGGAGTCGATTCTAAATTAGTTCAAGCTAGCGTAGCATCATTTTGAGTCATACAAATAATCATTTTTTTCTGGGTGCATGCTGTGCCTTGTATTGTGGGCCTAAGAGGATTGCATCATCTGACAGCTTTGTGGTTTCTTCTGACGGAGTAGACTTATTTATGTCTCTCATCCTCTGTGCAGCTTCTCTGAAGGCCCATGCTACAAACCACAGAGACTGCACAGCACTTGACAGGGTATCACACTACAAAGCCCTCACACTCATATTTGACTGGCAGCAGCCAACCTCCAATTTCCGTGTTTGTGTCGCCATAAAATCTGGCTGTTAGCAGGTTCTAGACATGTTTAATGTAGAGAATTTATGGCTTATTTTGAGTCTGCAATAAGTGGGGACTAATGTTTCAGTCTGTGCCCCTTTAATTTAGTAGTTAATTTGGTTCTCCGGATCAGCATGGGACATTTGTCTTTAATTTGCTGCATCAGACTATAGTAAGTACAGTCACAAGGTATGGTTCTATGTATGTAGAATTCATTAAGTATTGCCTGATATAGGTATCAAAGTGTAATATTTCAGGCAAAGCATTTTTTTTTTTTTAACAACTGTTCCATAGTCCACTAATAACCGTGTCACAAAATGGCTCTAAGATGACACACTGAATTCGTCTCTCAGTCATACCTCAGTCTACCATTCATCTTGGGGTTGCAATTCCAGGAGGGGTTTGAGAAGAAAATTAAAAAGAAAATTAAAAGAATTTCAATTAAGTGATTTGCTGAATTGGAGGGAAAATGGCAGCGATGTGGAAAAGGCTTTTAATCTTGGTGAGCCACCTCTTGTTCCATTAAGCTCATATCCCCTGCTTATCTCACTAATCATTCCTCCCAATGCCAGCAGTCTTGGCGATTTTTAATGAACCCATTATGTCCTGATTCAGTCCACCAGGACTGGCAGGCACACCATACGCTCATGAAGTGGGCTGGAAACAATCAAAGTACAATCAGGCCCTCGTGATGATGCTACAGTCCAGTTAGACACAGAGAAAAATTGCTCACAAAATGCTCAATGTGGCTTTTGGGAGGTCAAAAAGCCTGCAGCCAGGACAGAAACATAACTACTCTGCTAAGAAATCTCTAAAGAGTTTCTCTACCTGTGAGAGTAGGCATGGCCTCAGAGTCATTATAATGTTGTTACTGGAAGATTGTCAGAGAGGGATTGGTTAATCATTTGTATGAGTGAATAAGACATGACTGTCGAGAAGTCCATCTAAAGTTAGTCTTAAGTGCTAGCCTGCTTCTAACTGTATAACCATAGTTTAGTGTCTCCAACATTAACAGAACAGAGGTAAATAACAGGTCTGATGGACAGAAAGGAAAAAGAGTAGCCGCTGTTGCTATTTGTCAAGAGAAAGTGTTTGATTTATGAACACAAATTAGTACTGTATTGTAAATGTTGATGATGTAGGCAATTTGTTTATATGGTTACAAAATGCTTTTATGTTTAGTGATGACATCAAAGACTCCACCCTCTGTCAGTTTACTGTACTAGTCATTTTCTGCTTCCCCACCTCTGTGCACAGTCTGATCTCCTGTTCTGATCTTGAGCTCTGTGCTGCTGGGTTGGCCAGCACACTTCAGCCTTACTGCCTGCAGTGAAAAGCTAAATACAATCTTTGTTTTATTCATACTCCTGTCTCCGCAGACAGCCTGTGTGTGTGAGTTTTCTTTGTTGCATGTTGTGGTTTGGATGTGCATTCAACATGTTTGATTCCCTCCTCTGATTTTAATAGATAAGTACAGCAAACTTCAAAAGACTTGAGATGATGCACACTGTCTTGCCAGCACAAGCTAGGACGCACAGCCGCTCTTTTTTGGTTTCAGGGCTCAGTAATTAAGGAGTGTTTTATGAAAATAAAGGCTGTGTTTTATTCAGGTCACACAGGAAAAGATAAAGCAGTCTGTGTGATGACTCAAAGCAAGTGCTCTCACCTCATGAACTTTCTGCAGCTATTTTATTAACGAAGTGTGTATATGGATGTGTGCACACTATGCAGCCCCATATTCATTTATGGCTGCACTTCTACTAAAGCTGCCTTTAATTGTTTGTGTGTGTGTGTTTACTTTTGGTATGAGTGTAAACTGAACTAGACCAAAATTAAGTAGTGTACAAGTACCTTGTTCCATTTTATTTTAAGTTAATTAACTGAACTATGAATAGCTGATCAATCAATCGATATGCTTGTAATTAAGAAATTTTGGCCATGGCTGTCAAGAGAAATTGTAATTCACTTCCTGTTTATATTTCGGCCATGGCGCACTCCGGCTGCACCACATCCCTGAACTGATCTCACCCGTTCTAGACAATTCTTGTGATTCCACCAGAAGCACTGCAGTGTGTCCCAGAAGCGTCTCTCTGCTCTGCTCCACGGAGAATATGCGGCTGGTCTATTTTTGACAGAAGCTGCAACCCACCTGTGTCAAGCAGCACAGAGCAGATTGCACTGGCAGGAAGTCAAAGACAGAAACGGCATAGAGAATCTGATCAATTTTCAAAATAAATTACCCAGTGCAGACTCCGCATTGAATTTCATGCTACATCAAAAAAGTATAAAATAACAACAAACAGTTAAAAACCCGAGAAACCCTTTCACTACGTATGCTACTTACCCATGATAGAAGCACTAATATCAAGGAAAAAGGACAACGTTCTGAAGAGGCTCAGCTTCTGAAACGCTCTCGGTGGGATTTGAAGACATGTGGAGGACGGAGCCAAACCACGTCGCAGGTGTGACATCATAAAGCCACGCCCAGTGAACTACAATACTTTGTAGTGATAGTTTAATATGTTCTGTAGAACACTGTTATGAGGATTTTCAGATTAAAGCAGCAACAAGGAACTTAAACATTGATATTTAATTACTAAATTTACATTCTAGGGCAACAAAACTTTGTGCATCTATTAGTAAGCATCAACATGAAGTGTCCTTGTATGCAAAAATGCATTTAAAACATTTTAAGTCACTCAAAAGTGAGTGGATAGGTCTTCGAGTAACCCAGATTTTATCTTCTCACTTTCTAAGGTATAGTGCCAACTCATAGTCACTGTTCCACATGAACACCTCTTTTCCTCTTGAATAAAATGACTTGACACCACATTACATCGGAGAATTTATTTTTAGATTCAGAAATTATCCCTGATCATCTGCATTCGACAAGGGCATTACATTGCTGCAAATGTTTAAAAATAATGGTGCACACAGTGTTCCAGCATGTGCTGCAATAGAGTGGTTATTTGCTGTGTCACATATTAAAATTGATATGGTTTTCGAACTGTGATAAGACGTGGTGCTGTGCCTTTTGTCATTATTCACGCTTCCCAATCGATTCTCCACTATTCCATCCAATCGGGTAACTTGACTTTTATTCATAATTAAAGCTATCTAGATGCAAATCAGGGAAAGTCAGAGGGCATATTGTGATATATGCATATTAAGTCTTACCATCCAAGGATGCATTATTAAATACAAAGTAACAAAACATACACATGCCTACATACACACACATGCACTCAAAGCCCATTTACCTTCTTGTCAAGAGATCAAACAATCATAGTGCTGATTAAGACTTAATGTAAATTGCAAATGTTAATGTGATCACTTTTTTATGCTAATGTTCTATTTTTCTTCACCATCTCCATGCTAAGTAGTGTTCATTTAAACGTTCAGTCAGTAATTTTCTAGGTGTTTCTAGGGATTTACCTGTTCATCATACCACAGCACCATAATGGTAAATATTATTGGTGTTAAGTGTGTTTTTGTACCTTTCCTGCTTCCGGTAATGACAATGATTTTACCTCATCAACCCAAGTTCAGCTGTACTGATAAAAAGTTGCGGATTAAATTTGTCAATTGTAACATATAACAAATCGAAGAGACCTAAATGCACAATTACTAACCTAAACAATACTTTAATGCTTGTTTATTTCAAAATAAGGTAATCTAAATACAGCCTTTAATAACAAGCGGCTCTGAATTTGGCATTTTTGTTTAGCATATCTGAATATTTTCTTGAAACTCTTAAAGCTTTTAAACTGTCACTGGAAAAAAAGCAAAAGGAGCTGCAATATCAGCTTTAGCCATCTTTTAAATACTAATATGTAGGGGCTCAAACACAGCAGGTGTATGTATGAACAGACGTGAAGATGATTTTGGTTTCTTAGAAGACACAAAATGCACTTGCCTGTGTATGTGCCTGAGCTCATATCATTGGTTCAGAGATTTAAGATTGTACTGTGCACTGAAGAATGAGCAGAACCCACCGAGCATCCAAGTGTGATTGGCAAGTAATAACCCACTGTGCCAAATCATGCAGTTATGTCAATCCCAAATGTGATTGATTATTTTGACAAGTGCATCTTTTTCCCACCGTTGCACACCGAGGATTTTCAGCTTGCCTAATGGATAATAAGACACTTGCACCATGCTTTATGTTCCAGCCTTGAAACACCAGCTCCATTTCAGTGCATTTTTCACACGAGAGCATGTGCCTTTTAAGTTACATTACACCTTAAGAAGCGACCGATATATTGACGGGAGACTGTTTAAAGCAGTATTGAACTATGCATTCACATCATAGAAAAGTTAGGAGGATACTAATGATATTTTAAAACTTTGATTTGATAGTTTCATATTTTTATGCGAAAACTAATCTTGTAATGAAGAGAAAAGTAATTGATTTTCCTGCTCCTGGTCTAATAATGTAGTCTAGGGAACAGAAACCTGGAACCACTGAGACCTCTCCAGTGTTCACAGTCCAATATAGTCGCTGTGTTACCTGAATATGAGAGTTTATTGTGTGATCTGTATCTTCCTTAGTGTGGGGGTGTATGTGTGCGCACATCTCTTCTATTTTTATTTGTGTGTCTGCCTTATCAAGTGTTTACTGTCTGCTGTATCCATATTAATTTTTGGTAGCTGTTATTGCAGCACATTTGAGATTGAGTATGTGGCAGGAGAGAAGGTGCAGGAGGCAGTTTGTGTGTGTATGTGTGTGTGTGTGTGGCCCTCATATCAAGTTCTGTCTGCTCACAATGCACACATCATTAGAAGCATCCAAACAGCACAACATGAGTGCAGAAAAGTCAGTCATTAAGTGCGAGACATGAATGGATTAATGAGTAATTTTCCTTGCCATTGTGGTATTCTAATTATAGTGTTGGTTTGAAACCTGTCCTCACTCAAGACCCCTGCCTAGTCTGCTTCGGTGTGTGTGTGTGTGTGTGTGTGTGTGTGTGTGTGTGAGAGTGTGTGAGAGAGAGAGCTGCGTCAGTTACAGTATTTAGCTATGTTGTTTTTAAGATGCTAGAGGAGCTGATTGTAATGGACAACCACAGCGCTTTCTCTTCCCTGCCAGTGCTTGCAGCCCCTGTTGCTTTTGCTTGGCTTTTGTTAAATTTTTTACTTCACAATACTTTACACTACATTATACACACAGAGCCACGTTAACCACTCAGTTTATTTTCTTTACTACAATAAATAACTTTAGCATTTGTGTGTCCCATTTTTGGGCCACAGTCGGGGTTATGACACATGCACGTGCACTCATCCGCAGTTGACAGGGTAACAAGAATATACGCTCCAGCAGGCAGCAAATACAACGCTCTTCATTTTTTTCATTTTAAAGAAACACTGTGTGCTTGTTAAAGCTTGATTTCTGTCTACACAGTACTACATCAGTTTATTCACCACCCTGCAAAACTAGTGTGAAGAAATGTTCTAAGAGGTCTCTGACCTGAGATGAATTGCTATGAGGCCCTAAATTAACAAGGCAAAGGTTAATGTTATTGTAATTATCAGTGTGGAGTCTTATGGGAGATGATTTCCTCATCACTGAAGAGCCTGTGTGATCACATCTAATGCATTAGACTAATAATTTGATTCAAACGCTGCCTTTTCTTATACTTTATTAATACCAGTGCCATCCAGTTTGTCATTGCTATGCCTATTTCAGGGGTCAAAGAAGTCAATGGCCAATTCCAAATGGGAATTGAGTAATGACAGACACATCAACAAAGATGCACCAACATGCATGCAGAAGGGCCATGCTTATTTAACAGTGTCCCTGCAGCTTGTTGAGTCACACGTAATTATCATGCATGGTTTGTCTCATCAGGCCAAGGTGTCGAGGTGTTAAAATGGCCTTGGGTGAGTCACAGCAGTGAGGCTGAGACTTCCCATTTGCCCCAGGGGAGATAGCGAGGAACTAGAATTACTGTCCAACACAATACATCATCTTGTTATGTTTACCTATCACCCACAACCAGTGTGTATGGTTTAGGGACAAGGTAGCCTCACATTCAGGAGTATAATGGGATATTCTTGGACATATCTGCCACTGCAAAGAATTTATGGCAAGGAGTTCTTTTAAAAGTAGCTGTACGAGATAGAATTACACCTCGATATTTATTTGACAGTCTTTTGCCAAGCCAATCTTTTCTCTAGCAGGAACAATACCAGTGGTGCACATATATCAGTCTCGGGATAGGAGTATGACTGGCCCCTCTGGCACTGCTCTCTGTGCCACTGACTACAGCCAGATGGGCACTATGTGTTCGTCAGAGTTTCTGTGTCAGAGTGGTGCTGTCAGGGAGACTCACCCTGAGTGGATGACTCGCAGTGTGTTTGCCGCAGATGCCCTGACTGGTGCGTCCATCATCGCCTCCCCTCCCCGTGGGCAACTTAAAATGCAGAGTCTGCAGAAAAAAAGCACTGCTATGATCCAGAGCTCCAGACAGAAGCAGCTGTGATGAATGAGGCCTGGGGGCTCAGACCTCAGTAGTGACCAACACCAGAGACGTTGCTCTGGACCTGCCGCTGGGATTCTGGGAATGGGCCTAAAAATGTATGAAATGCATTTGTGTGAGTGTGTCTGTGTTTGTAAATTCAAATCAGGATGTAACTTATGTGTGACTGAGTGTCAGAAAATGAGCAGTAATGTTTGCTACTAGACCAACAATCCTATTAACAGGCGTCCCACCAAGCATCTATCAGTACAGTAGCTCGGAGCTGTTTCTGTTCAGCTAAATTATTGGTTGATGATTCCGTGGAGGTGGTACACTATAGTGAAAATAATCTCATACACTGTTTTAATTTGCATCACGCTGGGATTTGTCACTGTTACAGATGATGCTGTGTGAAACCACCAGAGTCTTGTTAGGTAGAGTTCTGTGAGGGCTGACATGATTTGCATTATTCAGAGCATGCTGCATAAGTGTGTGTTAGCTCCTGTCACTCCATGAGGGCCCAAGGTGCTCTCCCACAGTGCACAGGGGGGCTCCCCACGCAGAGCCTCCACCAAGACCTGCTCTGCTCTGGTAGACAATTAGAGAAAGATACTGTTGCCCATGAAAGGAAAAGATCAATTCCCCTGCTTTTTACAGGTCTTTCACCATGTGACTGAAATGCTGGATGGAGAGGAATACTCATGGGTGAATCCTGCCCTAAAGCACTGCTTTAATTTCTATTTTCCCTCTTCATAAGAAGTGATTTCCACCTGCTCATTTAGGGTCTATTTAATATCAGAAGTGACGCTAACCGCAGAGGGCAATTGTTTCATCACATTACAATTAAATCTTTCTTCCAAAAGAAAAAAGTAATGGGAAAGGCACTGCGTTGGCATCAACGAGTCTGTCTTTTCCAATTGAATCACTGCATTAGCATGAAATTAGCAGCCCTCAGTGCTCAGCTTTTCTTCACCTCAAAGACAAAGCTGCGGCAGAAGAAAGAGTCGATGGAGCTCAAGCTGTCAGTGAAAGCTGTGTGATTAACCAATCCCAGCTTCTCATCAATATGACCCAGAAGGCAGTGGTGGCCCTGGGGTGGATCAGACCTGAGTTAGTCCCAAGATTGTGACAGAAGGCGCTGACTCTACCTTGCTGTGTATCTAGCCATTCACACCATCCACTGCTCCACCTGTTCACACACCTGGCCATAGCAGGAACATATGCCAAATCACATCCCTGCAAATTTGGTGAGAAACTGAACCACTCAGGAGGGGTATGTGTGTGTGTGTGTGTGTGTGTGTGTGTGTACATGTGAGAGACATCTTGGGTTGGTCCCTTTTCCACCATAATGCTTACCCAGTTAGCGTGACTAAATTAAAACTGGAGCCAGGGTGGAGTGCCCTCCTTGATGTAACTCACAATTGATAGTCATAATTACAACAACTAGAAATCAATTAACACAAATGAAAGTGATTTGTTGCTACCTTTGCCTCACTAATTACATTGTTAAAAGGTAGGGATCCAGCCAACATAAGCATTAACCCCTCTTTGAAGAAAATCTATACAACTATCAGAGGAAATGGGTTAAGGCAAACATGTCTTTCATCAATATTGTGGCATCAGCTTTTTCTTTGTGTTTTAGCAGCAGCATCTGTGTATAGATAGACTCTCCAAGGACTTAACAACAGCTGCTAATGACTCATTTACCAGCGATTCTTTTGAACTAGTGTTTGGTGTGAAACATCCCATAATGTCTTTGGTTGTGTATGTAGATGGAACATTAAGAGCTGACCAAGTTCATTCCCATGTCTGTCTCTATCTGATCCACTTCCTCAGTACAGAGGTGGTTGTTGTTGCGATGCATTTGTTAGCCTACCCATGAGTTTTATACCAGATCTACACTTCTGTCCTTACTTCTACATTTTTGTGCGCAGTAGTCAGCATCACAAGGAATCTAATAATGGACTAATTCATATGATACTATTTTTTTAAAAGCAAATCCCCCTGCCCCCAAAAAACACTGGAGCATGTTTTTGTTCATGCATGTAAAATTCATTTACTTTATCAACCTGGCACTGGAATCATGGTTACTTGTTACCTTTTCACTAGCCGTGAACCTCCTCAGACTACATCTTGGTCTCTCAGCCTGACACAAGGGTGAAAAAAAGAGGCCTTGAAGCAATGCTGTTTCTAATTGGGCCACTAATCGAATGTCACTCTGGAAAGCCACAAGGAGCTGGATGGATTAAATTGTCCAGGACACAGGTGAGACTGAGATAAAGAGAAGATGGCTTCCATGACGGCAGGACCTGCAGGCCTGCTCTTGTCCTGTCCTTTACTGTTACTCGTACTGTCTCCAGCCCAGAGTGCAGAGTGATGTTATACCTGAATGCTGTTAGTTTACACAGTACATATAATACACCTGGAACAACAACCTGGGATTATAAAGACTACACAAATCTCTCAACAAATTACCTGATTGGTAAAAGCTTTCTCCTTGCACTCCAGTCCCTGTGCACCCTCCTCATCTCATCTGGCCTTGGTGCTTCACCCAAAACAGCCTCACAACCATATTGTTATTGAATGTAGAAATTAAGAACTAGCATGCTATACACAGTTTACTTAAGGATAATGGATGCTATGAAAATAACAGACCTGGTATCCAAAAAAAGATTTTTCTTTTGTTATGGATCTTTTGTTTACATCTAAAATAAAAAAAAGAATATGGTACAGTTAATGAGAAACAGGCTTAATGAGAAATAAAACGCAAGCAACTGGATTCACAACTTGAAATACAAGGTCAAATAAAAAAGGGAAAAAAAAACTTGGCAATATAAGGTTCCATTTCATAACAATTTCATACATATGCAACAAAATGTGTGATAGTGTTTGTTGCTACAGTTTTTGTAGTGCGTATACTTATATGCCATAATGGTAGTTGTAAATGCAGTGTTTGTACAACATCGATGAAAAAATAAATCATTTTGAGGTGAATGTGACAATGTACTGTATGATTTGACTGACTGATGAATTGGATTTGCAATCATGTTTTCCTGCCAAACATGGTGTATGGTAAATCTTGTTTAGAATACAGCATATACTACATTACTGCATCTCTGTGCTCCTCACCATATTATGCACTGGTTTACCAGTCACTTCTCTTTGAATGTGAACAGAACATGCTTGTAGGCATGTCTTCACAATGATGTCATTTTACAACTGCTTTGACAAAAAGCCAGCCGGATTTTCATTCCACCTTCACTTCATTTAATGGTTAAATTGGGCAAAATGGAATGCATATAAAAGGCAGGCATTGAGTTGAATGTCAAGAGTGACAAATGTGATTTAAAATATCATCTCCTGCTTTCATCACAGTAAATGCTTTTTCCCCGTGAATGTCATTTTATTACGAAAGTTTGCCTTTTGCGCAGTGTGACTTGACCAAAGTGTTACATTTTGCACTGTTGTTGTTTTCCTCTCTGCCGCTCTCTGCCTTGGCACAGGGTGTTAATGTAATGTCAATTCAACTGCCTTGGGAGCTGAGCCACTCCATCAGCTAGTACATTCCTCCCAGAGCTGGAGAGTCTGTTCAGTCAGCTTCCAGCATTAGTGCTGATAACTGTATCAGAGCCACAAGAACTGCTTAATCACGGCAATATCAGAGATAGAGTGACAGACGACATCTTTCACTGCCCTCCTTTTAGCTACAGCAAGTCTGATATAGAGTAGATGAGTCTCATCTGCTGTAGCTGACAGGATACAGTTGTTTTTCCTTTTCCATCTAGGTAGACAGGAAATCATAACTGCCAACATATCCACTAAAATGCTTTGTTTGTTGGTGACATTGTAGAAGAATATTATTTTTTCTCCAAGTAAACCTAGGCAAACCCAATGCATTGAGATGCTTTTCCTGGCTCAAATAGCCATGGTAAAATGTAAAGTATGCTGAACAACCTTGACCAGAAAATGTCCTTGGAGTCTGGAGAGAAGGAAGAGTTTTACTTACAGAGAAAAAGGGAAGGGATCTCTAGAGACAGTAAATCTCTAAAGTACATGTTTCTTCACTATTTAATTCTTTGTAATCTCAATCTCAACTGCTAAATACAGGACAAACACAGTATAAAACAGGCCTAGTTTAACTGCAAAAACATAATGTATGATCATTGTTTGGAGTTTGTTCTAGAAATATTACAAACGATGAAGAGAGCAAGCTTTTAACTGGGGTCTGTTATATAACAGTATTTCAGTATCATCAGAGCTGACCCTGAGCAGTAATTCTCCAACTTCTACAGCTACAAGACATTAACAAGCAAACAGTGTCTCCAGTTCAAACCTAATAATTCTAGTGAGCACAGAGCATGGCTGTGTGCATGTTAAGTGTTGTCAGTTAGTCTGAATGGTTATTTAGCTGTTTTTCAGTCCTAATAGAATGCAAATCTTCATAGCATTTTGCTGCCTTAACTGATTACAGCATTATATACCAGTTGACACTGTAAGCTGACTTTGAATAAACAAGCAATGCTGTGGGCACTTGTTTAAAGCAATATACTTGGAAAAGTAATACAGGGCATGAGCCAGGCGTGCTTAAAAATTCTTATTCTTGTTATTTATTAATTATTTCTACTGGCTAATGTCAGAGATAAACCCAGTGTTCTCTGGCCTGCCTCCATGTTAGCAGTTAAGCATGAGCAGCCTCTTCGGCCTCAGCACAGTTACAGATGAGCTTTTACCACAGAGATCAAGGGACCAGCAACTCGGTCCTGCTGTGGTGCCTGGAGCGACATGGCAGTGTTGACAGCCCCTTCAGCAGCAGTAGCACCCCAGCTGGGAACCAGTCTGCCCGCCACCCCCTGGACAACCCATACTAGTTGTTGGCACTGCCCTCATCCTCAGAAGGAAAGAAGAGAAAAGAAAGAGGCTCCTCAGGCAGGGTAAGCTCTGAGGAGCATGTGGTAGAAAGTGGGGCAACTTGGTCACATCTGCAAGAGTCACTCTGGATAGTCTCATGTTTATCCTCTCCTGCAGTTCTGATTGCAGCTCAGTATCAGGATAATAAATCGAATAAAATGACAGGTATTCAATACCAATTTGTGAAGAAAATCCAGAGACATCAGGCTGATCTTTTCTAGCTCCAGCTCTGTTAAAGCACAATGCTCTCATCACCACTCCAACGATTCAAAGGTGAAAAGGAAAAGGTAGGGATGATTCATCCATGTTGTGCTGTGTTGTTGTCGTCCTCTGGCGGGCAGTCCTGTCAGAGGGTTGTAAATCTGTGACAGCGGGGAAGGTTATTTGTTTGGATTTTGTTCAGGCTCACCAGCCAGGCTTGTGGACTGTCCTTGGGTGTTGATGTGTTCCTGAATGGTGGACGCTGTATTGACAAAGTGCTGTGACCAGGGCAAAAAGGAGTAAATCAGGGGGTCACCCTCACTGTGAGGGGACACTAGACAATTGCCTAGTGGAGGGAAAACACACTCAGATAGGCCTTGTTCAATTCAACAGTAATTTTCTTGATATAGTCACTTTATTTGTGGTGGCTGTTGTATTTGGCCTCTTGTACAATGTGGACTAAAGCTCACAGACAAATAGAAAATAAACAATCTACAATGAAACATATTGTGAAGTGTCTACACTCAAAGCCTCACAAAAAAACGTGTTTTGATGCTGTGTCTTTCACATACTCACAAATATATACACACAATCTCACACCAGCACACACACAAACCAACACACACACACAACACACACGAACACACACACAACACCAACACAGCCACACCACACATATATAAAAACAGCCATTCTACAGAGAGGGAATTGCTCGCTGTCACAGTCACAGCCCCATGAAGGTCAGGGAAAATGGCACAGATGGCCTTTTGCACTAAATCAGCAACTTTTCCAAAGTGTGGTCAAACACACATGAAGTTGATTCACACACTAACCCACTTAGACTCTGTTCCCCCAACGTCATGCACAACCATACACATACATCAAGAGCTCCTGAACTACATAGACGCACACACAGACACACACACTCATGGACACAGCATTATAGTCTTTGGCTTTCTGAACCTCATCATGGTTGTATAATCACAAGCACAGTGATAGTTTTTATTGAACAGTATTAAAAGAGTTAACAAGATAACTTGAATTTAAAAAATGCTGAGAGAAAAATAGCTAATTATGGATTAATATTGACAATACGAGTCACATTTGCTCTTAAAAAATTCTTCTTCTTCTTAAAAATTTGTATTTGAGGCCAGAATTATTCTTAATTCTTAAATATTGTAGGAAGAATTTGAACATTTCTTTCCAGCTATCGACACAGATAATTCTTGACAGGTGTCCATTACATTTCTAAACATTAAAATAAAATTAAAACTAGAAACCATGTCCATCAACATGTTAATGTTCTGAACCATGAGTACTCAGTAGTCATTTCTACATTATGACAT
>NW_023339751.1:6568246-6610465 GCF_004916995.1 Morone saxatilis
GCTTTCATTTTGATCTCAACTACACAGCTTTACAGTTTTGTGACTGCATCCTGCGTGGTTGTGACGCTATTGTGTTGACAAAAGCTGTCCACAGAAAGCCAGACAGACAGACAGACAGACAGACAGAGAAAGAGAGACATATAAACACCTGCCAAAATACTGAAAATGGTCACACACATGCACACACACACTCACAAGGTGAAAACAATATCATCCACATGCTGTCGAGGCTGGTAATCAGGACACATGATATATTCAAATACTATGATAACTTATGAGACTCAGCAATTTCTTTGGCATAATTCAAGATGTGCAGTGAAATGTAGGGGTGGCATGATACAGAAGATGTGCTAAAAGGCTAATATGCAATAATAACTAGAACATGAGTAAAATATAAGAACAAATTACAAATATACAATAACCATTACAGTGTGCATATTTTCAATATGAATGAAAAATGAAATGTACATTTTTGTGCTACATATTGTGGTTACCCTTTTCTTACTAGGGTCAAATAATACAGTGTTTTGTATAATTAATCTGAACCTGTAGGGAGACATAAACACAGGATGTGACTGATAATGTGTGAATCACAAAGAAGCATACTCAATTATCTTTCGAATACACGCGTGAATTATGAGTCAAAAGTTTCTCTGAGCTTTTTGTATGATCGTGTTGAGTGTCAATCGTCGCCCATCTGGCACATAATTAGGATTAAACAAACCAAAAAATTGTGTGTGCTATCTTACCTGAGCCTGATTGTCTCTCCATGAACAAAATAATGTGGGTGTAAATAATCAACCTGTTTTGATTTAAACAAGCAGAGGTCCTGTGAGGCCTGCAGGTGAGGAGCCCCTGCGCTGTGGTTGAGTGGTGATGTCAGGGGAGGAAGCGTCGTGGAATCATGGTGGTGAAGTGAAGTGAAGAAATGGAGTGTGACTGGGCGGATATGACAGAAAGTCTAACTGTCACCTGGGGTCCCTGAGGCCCAGCTGCTCCACAGCCGGAGTTTAGAAGAGAGAAACAGTCATTAACCCTGTCACATTGATTCAGCTCTGTTAGCTTGTTTCTTCTGACCCATACTGTGAAATAAAGCGACTGAAGGGCTATAATGATATCCTTTTTTGCTATTGTTGCAGTGTCTACACTCGTCTGCTCAGTGTGCTTGTTTATTGTGTCGTCAAAAGCCCAATATATGGTGTTTTGTTATTACTGTGACATATTTGATTTTCTTCTCTCTGCATGGCTGCTCAACTGCCTTTTGATTTTCTGACACCTGGGATTGTTAGGAAATACTGATAGAAACCAATGTTGTGTGATAATGAACGAATCTGTTGTCAGTCAGCGTTAGATCTTTCCACTTTTGTCATATTGTGTGTCAGTCAGGATGTGTGCAGACGCAGAGACATAAACACACACATTTGCTCTTCCTCTTTCTGACTTTGTTGCTTTCCTTATATTTTCAGGATGCTCTCGGTTCTTTCTACCTCTCCGTCTCTGTTGTTCATCAGACAAACCATCTGCTGAAGTTGTGTGTTTTTCTCTGCATACCGTCCCCTTGGCCTACTGCTTCACATGGCGGTGCTCTACCAATTATCTGATGCGCGCAGGATGCCCAGCGTGAGCCACTGCCCACTGCACAGGCATGAAGTCTGTGTGTTCACACCAGGTAGCCTCTCTGCACGCCTCCGGATAATGGGGAGAGCGAGAGAGAGTCCTCTCTTCAGCTCTCCTCATCATTCATTTGGCAGGCTGATTAGGTTCTCTGTGTGACCAGCAATAATCTACAGTCCTGTGTATTTCATGGCCTATTTCAGAATTAGTGCATCTTTATATGTTCAAGCCAATATGCATTTGCAGCAGTGTTTGCACTGTGTAATAAGCGTTGTGTTTTTGTGCAGTGTACCATGTAAAACATTAAGGCTGGAGCTGTGAACAGTTGTAATTACATTCATTCCTCGTTGTTTTATTGTGTAATATTTGGGCAGCTTCAGTAATATTCTATCAGAGGAAGTGTGGCTGGATTTAATGAGAATAAAGTATACATTTGCAAAAGAGTCTGTAAATCAGAAAATGACCGCTAAATTTCACAAATGAGAATTTATAGTAAATAATAATAATAGTTAGGTATAGAAATTAATGTGTGGTTATCTAGCACACCCAGATCCCATAGAGAAAAATAATTAATTTCTCTATAAAGAATTTATATGCAGTGTTTAGATCTTCCTGTCTGACGGCAGTCACGCGGCACAGCATACTTTCATAGATTCCTTTGTGTCAGAAGATGAAAAACATTTCCTCTTCATCATCTACTGCGATACTTTCTTATGCCCTCTGTATATCAGTCACCTCTTTTTTTTCCCTAGCCCAATTCTTATCAATACTTGATCTAAATTGATTTAGATTCTGCTTTAAAGTTGTGAGAGTGTGTTGTGTCAAGCCTGTCATACAGCTTGTCAGTAATACTTTTTGGATTGATCTTTTATTTAGTAATAATTGGGAGAATTGAATGGAGAGATAAGCGTGGCTGTGTTTTTTCGAGGCTTTATCTGGCGTGCAGTGCGGCCCCAGTCAGTGCACATGTGGTAAGAGTTAGAGGAGTGAACCCATGCAGCCTCCTGAACACTGACTGAAACATACAAGTGTTCCTGCAGGGGATGGGGGATATTAGAAAAAGCCTGAGAAATGTGATATAGGGGAGCTCCGTGGAAGAAAAACAAAGTTATTTAAGCCACAAGCCTTTCCTGTTATTAAAATAGTATCAAGCCTTTATTGAATTTAACATGTTTATTGTAGGGGCAACATTAACGGTCTGTGTGAGTGTGGTTGTAGCTGAACCACTGAGATAGCTTTGTTCACATTTTCATGCAAAATGTGACCTACCTTGTGTGGGTGTGCATTTATGACTTTGGCCCTGTCTGAATGTGTGTGAGCATATGTTAGGGTAAGTTTGTTTTTTCCCCTCAGAAGGCTTTTCCAGTGCACCGTTCCTGTTATTTGTTGGCATTTCTGAAGGTGTTATCAGCGCCCTTTCTTTGGCACTCCATTACATTCTCACTGTGTATCTAATAATCTTGTCATTTTCCACCACATTTACTCTACTAAGCAGTCAATTAGTGATGCAATACTTAGCCGCCTTTAAAATCCTCTGAAAATTGTGTCTAAAAAGGTTAATGTAATTTCAAAAGTATAAAGTGGATAGAATAGCCTGGATGTAAGTGTGTCTTATTCATTAGAATTCATCTCTGCTCCGACTAACCCAGACGGGAAACTGATGGAAAACAGGCATTCAAAGAGTCAAAGTAGTGTGAACTAGATAGCATTTGCCCTATGCATAATTTATATTAAGAGAAACAGTGATGTGGTCATTAAAAATATATGGATTTAAACTGTGGATTGTAAAACTGCATGTAGCAGGGCTTCAGTTAACTTGTGTTCTGGCACCATCCAATCTTGTCAGGATGTTCTGTTGTTGCAGCAGAGCCTGAGCGACTGCATTATGTTCATTGCAGTTTATGTGACATTTATCAACATCAAATCTGACAATAAAAGTCGAAGTGTTATCAGGATATATAATTGAAAGGTTATGAGGTAACACACAAGAGAAGCCATGTCTCATATCTCATTTGGAAGTGTATATCAACTGTGTGATATCCCTGCTATGGCTGTTGGAGTTTACAGTAAAAGCTTTGGGTCCCTGTAGGCTCAGTGTCTGTATTTGTTATTTTTAAATTGGCAAAGTTGCTTTAACCTGGAGAGACCATGGATTCAGCTTCCATGAAGAAAGCCGTTTATTTTTTTCTATTGCAGCAGCGGTATTTTGTACTCGCCCTGTACAGTATTTATAAATGTTGGAAGATTCAGAGCGATGTCGAGAATTTCAATCAGAGTTTTCAAGTAGTCTAGAGTGTCAAATATAGTGCGACCCGTCACACTGGATTAACTGCTACATTCAGAAACCAAACATAGGTTGTAATTATTCAAGTGACACCCTGCACCGCTTTCAGTCACTTCATTTTGTCGAGGAGCCCTTATGAGAGTTCATACAGAGAGCACTTATTTAAATGTTTTTCAGATGGTGCATGCACTTTGCAAGAGCTTAACTTTCAAACTGAGTTTTAAAAAACTGTAACGCAAGGTTATTTTCATAGAAATCCATACTGTACCTCTCAGCGCAAGACTCGTGAGCTGAGCTGAATGAACAAAACCACATGAGCTGCCAGCTGCACATATTTACATCAGGTTTCCCCCACAATCCACTTCTAAGGATCGTTGCTCGCGGCCATCTCTCAAGGAACTGGCTCGTGATTCGTGGCATACAGGACGGATCTATAAGACAACTAAAACATTTCAGTTACAGGCCCTAGAACAGAGGCAGAGCCAGAATTTCCCCTTAATCTTTGGAGTCACTGGTTTATGTCTGAATGTGACAGGTCACAAAGCCCGAGCCCAGCCTTATTCACTGCATCCAGCTCATGTTATCATCAGTATTGATTTATCTCCAATCTATGTCTTTGTACTCCTCCTGAAAGCTCATTGGCTCAAGGGTACAACCCATTATCCATTTGCTAGCAAGAGAATAAATATTTTCATCCTCTGGGCTCACATGTATATCCAAACAGTTAGAGATAAAGGCACAACATTTGTGACAGGTTTATATAGCTTCAGACGAAAACTGATAATAAAATAAACTTGCATTTGGCATGCTCTAAATGCATCTTGAACCTTTGACTCATTGTAGCCCTCTCCCTACCTCCCTCACTGGAGAATAGCGATAAGATGTCTCATTTCCGTTTACCTTTCAACGTTATTCATGGAGTTTTATAGCTTTGCTCCCAGTGCATCCTCAACGTGTCTGTGCTAAAAGCTTAAGAGCCACATGCCTTGATCAAAGAAAAAAACATTTTTTAGTAAACACTATCTTTTTGATATCTTTTGAACTATACCGACATATATTTGATTTATAGCTGCTTACTTACATTATACAAAGAGCAGGATATTACAAAACACACCATTTAGGTCAATAAATCAGTTCATTACATCAGACGTCACTAGCACAGGTGATTAGAGTGTCATGGATACCAATTAACCTAATAACCTGGGTTGTTGGGTGGGGCATGGGTGATGCTGGAGGGAAGGGTATCATGCAGATGTTTCCCTGACTGGATAACTGGGATGCTGAGGATTTGGTTTGAAAGACTGTCATACTAATGAGTTCCCTGATGTACTTGGGTCCAAGTAGATGAAAGTGGTGACACCTCAGGTTGTCCTGCAGTGGCACATACCCAAATTCAGACTGGCACTGACAGAGAGTTTTATTTTCCAGGGCTCTGCTTATTGAGGGATGTTCAGCTTATTAGTATTTTTTTTCTTAGATACATCAAAAAGTAGCCCCATTTTGATCTCATGCCTACTGCAGCGAGTCGTTGAAGCAGGCACATGGGAGTTGCTCTCTTTTCAACAGAGCAATAAAGACTTGTGCTAAATCCTAATCTCAGAAAAATTAGTTAGCAAATTAACCCGTGTAGGGTTCACAGTAGGTGTGTGATTGATATTATTCCAGATCTGCCCTCTGACCCCCTAAGCCTAAGGCTGTTGTGATGACTGGGGCTGTAGATAGGATGTCTACCTCTCATCAGCAGACAGCCAATCAGAAGGAAAGAGCCAGCATCAGCCCAGCCTGATTCTCCTGCTGAAACAGCAAGATGGTGCTTTTATTAGCTTTTAACGGATTATAATTGTCTGCTAAGTACTCGTCTGTCCATCACACAGATGGAAGTTGAACCTTAATCCTCAATCTGGAAGCTTTCCCGCAGTTTTAGGTGAAGAGGTTTTCATGCACGTTTTCTTGTCTTTTCATGAAACTTCTAAATCCTCTTTTCCCTCCCAAAGCCTCTGGGTGTCCAGTAAATGTCTCCTGACACCTGAATAGCTGGGCATTTTTATAACAGGTCATAACCTGGGATGTTTTAATGACACTTTCCAAAGCACATCAGCCATCGACTTTGGAAATGTCTTGCAGATGTGTGATATTTTTTTTCTTGCAAATTTTGGCAAGCAATTCCACTAAGCGCCCAAGCTGAACGACTCTGAAGTGTAAAACATGTGAGACGATTTATTATTCCTACAAAACACACACAGTCTCACATATGGGCTTGCAGCCTTGTGCCGATGGGACATCCACAGCTCTTTACTCTTAATATGAGCCTCTCATATAAACCAGCTAATTAGAATTAGTTTGACTACACTTAAGCTTGTGAAAAGCATATCATGGACGTTTATCCAATGCCTAATTGACACCATAAAACGAATACATATTCATAAACACACACCACTGACTGCTCAATGCTGCCTCATACAGAATGTCAAATTTAATTGGGGCGTGCTGAAAGATAGATGTGCCTGAGATTTGAAATATAGTATATCCAACGCAGCTTCATTCATTCATATTCATACAGTTGCCACAGATTACTAAACTGTGCCAATTATAGCATACGACCTAGGAAAGATACATTTCAGTAAAAAAAAATGTAAATCTGTGTTATTATTCTAGGTAGTGACAATAGATTCTGCTTCAGTGGTAATGTATTTTCATAGTAATGACAGTCAAGTTTGTTTCTCTCTCAATAATTACACACCAGCCCCCCACAGTGCCGACTGTATATAACATGGCAGGGGTTACTTTTATCCTTTTCCTTTTGAATTTACAAGTATCACCTCACCCACTTCTTTGTCAACTTTGTGGGTTTTATAGGGGTTTTACTTCTTCAAAGTGAATATTCTAAGGAAAACAAGGATTGTTGAATCTCTGCTGAGCAGCACAGGGGGAGAAGTGAGACATTGTGTTTGTAGTTTTAAAGATCAACGAGAAACTAAATTCCTTCCTGATGGTTACCCTCCTGTTCACAAAAGCTCAGTTTCATTTTGCCTCAGACTGGTGCTACAAAACAAGAGGACTTCAACATGTCATACTGAATCTTAATTAGAAAAAAATACAGTGGAAAAACAAAGGGATTTTATCCACAAAAACCCATTAAAGCTCAATCATATGAAATAAGCAAGTGGCAGAAATGAAAGTGCTGTCAGGCTCAGTGCCTTATCTGAGTAAGTGAAAGCAGAAGAGATATACCTCTCGGGTCTGTGTTCCCCCTGTGCTGCTGTGATCTTTTCTCAGCTGCTTTTTCAATATGTCTTGGTGATAAAAGAGTGACCCTCTCTCTTCCTGTGTGCGCAGCATGGGGTGCGACAGCAAAGCTGGCTGTTGACCTCATCGACCTGCGGGCACCACGAAGCAGGAAGCGAGATCTCTATTTGGAATTCTCACATCCTGCCATCTGCCTCAATTTTGTAAATGCTCCTAACCCAACTCAACCATCTTATACCTCTATATCAACACTCTCAGACACATGAATTAAAGATTTAGTCACAGGACACAGGACAGCATGTTACCGCTGTGTGTGCACTTTTGTCAACATGTGCCTCTGTATGTTTAGGTCGCAAAGACAGTAGGACACTGATACACTGTATGTCAGAACAAAGCCACAGCCACATCCCTGTGGAGAAAGACATATCACAGCACACCACTGTTACTCTGAGCTATAAATATCTGATAAAGAACTGTGCTGCTGTCATTTTATGCCCGTCGGAGTTCCACTGTTTATTTAACCCACTTACGTTTTCTAGAAACCTCTATTTTTAATCATTAAAATGGAATTGCATTTTCCCTGTCTTGGAAGTATTAACAATAAGATTGGAGTGGAGATGAGCAGATGAGATAGGGCAGGCAAAACAAAACCAGGAGAGAAAGGATATCAGATGCATTTGTGGAAATAATTCCATTTCCCCAGCAAGATAAAGTGCTACAGTGTTTAGAGTACAAATGTGTTATAGCCCTCTCATTAGCTTGCCATGGTTCCAGTAAGTATCTTAATTAGATTATTGGTGGAATTATGAGGAACTTGTGGCTCTGTTTGCCTTGGGCTTCTTTACTCTTGGTCACAGAGTGTTTCCATCTAATTGGTTTGTTTTGTTGCTAAATCAGAGCTGCCTGATATGATTTGGCCTCTTCTGTGGTCAACTGTAGCTTGAAAACAGATTTTTTTTTCCATTCTATTTGTAAACCATTCTATTTACTTATATGAAAGTGCTACTCATTTTGAAGGGAGATGGGTAGAACATGGACACTGAAGGTGTATTGCAATGAATCCAAAATAGGCAGTTCACAGCACACCAGGGTATTAAGGTGGGGGCTGACAGTGGAGGTGCTACTGGGGATGATTACTACACGCGTCAGAATAGATCATTCTAGTCTGTATGGTTAACAATTTCTTGTTACCTCTGCTTTATAGCTTTTTCTGGTGAAAAAAGATATTTACCTCTAGAGCAAGGAGCTGTCATTTTTACCAGATTACACGATTTCTGTAATTAATAACAGGAATCTGTCAAAAGTAGATTTTAGAAATGGTATTATTTAAGTTCATTCATTCATAATTACAAATGCACATATAATTAACAGTGACGGTTCAAAAATTTACACAGCCCCATTGTAATCAGTGACCCGTCTTTGCCCATACTAGCTCCACCCTGTTTCAAACGGCCCAGCACAGACATATCGCAGACTGATTAAACTTTCAGTGCCTCCTGAATACCATTTTCACATCTCAAAGGAGCCAAGTGCTCGGCTTCCTTTGCAGAGATCCCTCTAACCAATCGTTCCTAAAAAGCTTTTCAAAGTGCTGAGTGGAAGAGCACTTGAGTTTGAGGAAGGGTTATGTTCTCCGTGCAGCAGGTAGAACAGACTGCTGTGGAGAGCGGTGATAAATACGGTTCTTTTAATACAATAGCTTTGTAGGTCACTCTGCGGAGAGGCAAGGTGCGCTCACTCAGCCGGCTGCTCCTGCAGAGCCTGCGCAGCCCACAGACACAAGAACATGCAACCTTTAAAGAGGGATTTGAAAAGGTCAAAGCACAGGCATGCAGAATAGCAATATAGAAGTGCGCTTCCAGAGGTTACAAGGTCACTGTGGGCTTTATTCCTCCATGTTCGTCCTCTCCTCTTGGAGAGATGGCTTTGTTGAGTATGTTAAGATTTAAAAGATTTACTTTAGTTTGCCAGTGGTGTGTTACACAGCATCTTCCTTGATTGCATTCAATTCTGTATCTCCTTGAGAGTTCCCTCTCTGATTCTGGGTTGACCCACTTCAAGGATCTGGCCGTGAGGAGAGAGGGAGAGTGTCCACCTGGGCCTGGTTAGAGGTGTGGTTAAGACAGGCTTACTGGGGGCTGGTCTGTCTCAACACGCCACCCTGATGTTTTTCTTCACTCCCTTAAAGACCCCGTCCCCGCTCTTCTTTGCAGCTCAGATGCTGTTTTAAGTGGCCGTTTGCCATGTAAAAACAAATCACATTTCATTATGTTGCCATTGGTTGTTACTTATAGATCTTGAGGTATTATATTAGCCCATGGTTTCCTCTCGATGGAGCAGGAAGGATTTCCTTAAGACTGAGCCGACTGGGTCTCTGCCTCATGACAGAGTGGGTGCTCCCTCTCTTTACTCCACAGTCCCATGTGATACCACTGCATGCTTAGCGACTCTTCTTCTACTGATCTAATTAGTCCCTTGACACATCTTTAACGGTCCGTATTTATCAGGAACATTAATTAGTACCTAGACTGGATATATTACTTTCAAAATAGTGGATGTCCTTGTTTATTAAAGTATTAACAACAGGGGGGAAATACTGTCTCTTATCCCCTGGTATTAGTCACTTAGTGAGCCTGCTCATTCATCATATCCTTTCTGCAGTGTGTTTTCTTCCCCTACTTATCCCTGTTTGTCTTTTTCTAAGTGCACATATAAAGTGATGTTGGATTAGCATTATTAATTACAGCAGTACTCTGTGCCCCCTGTTACACAGTTGTCGCATTAACAAAGTGTCACCCATAGTCACAGAGGTACGAGGCTGGGAGATAACTAACTCTTGCTTTGGTTCCAGTCAGGTTTAAGGAAGCTTACAAGAGACGGCGTGGAAAACAGGGTTAGAAATGGGGAGGTCATTGATTTCCTAAGCGACAGCTAGACCGAAACAGATACTTTATTGATTGGAGACTTCCTTGGGATAGTTGGAAAAAGCTGGAGGAGAGTTCGGAGGCTGGGAAACATTAATCTGTGAAGCTGTGTGGTATGACCGTCCATCATGCGTGACACAGACTACCTCAGCACCCTGAGCTAATGTGGTTGCTGCATAGAAATAAAACATCTTTTGCTCTACAGCTGGTTGCCTTCCGATAAAAGCACCTTGCTTTACTGTGGTTCATGCAGATGATTTTATTTGATCTGCCAACAAGTGAAACAGTTTGATTCATATTCAAGAGTTGAGCACAGAGCTTTCTTCCACTAATCATGCTAATTAGACCCACTTTACCAATTTTATTGTTACTCATAGGGGATCTTTTGAAAGCTTTTTTTGTTTTGCTTTAGTGTTTGAAAAGCACAGTGCTGCCTATTTTAGTAACACTCCACTCTTATGAGCTCTCCGATCAGTCAGACTAAAAAGTGTCTCTAGCGTCAAAAGCCTCTGACGCTTTCATCAGGATCCCTCCTTGTTTTTGAGTGGCCTGTGGGTTAGTAGCATGTGGCCCTACTTAAGGTGCAGCATGGCAAATATGCATAGAAACGCTGACACTAATATCGATATATTACAGTCTCTCTGAAAGAAATCATGCAAATCAGGGAGACTAGAAAGAATTGGCTTCCCCCCCCTTCCAATGCACTGATGTTACTTTGCTAGACTATACTATATATATATATATGACACAATCTTGCCTTTATTGGCTTTACACAGATTTAGTAGGTAGATTATTTCTAAGAGACTTTCTTTACATGTAGTTCAGTCAGGTGTTTTATTCCCATTTGTTCCAACAAACCAAAAGTTTTTTTGAATTCAATAGTCTTCTTTTATAACTAGTTAGGAATTCATCTTGACAGCAATCTGGTCTTCCCTCAGCATATAACAAAACTGCTCGCATAGCAGGGCTTAGTTAATTAGAAGTCTTCTTCCTCCCACTACAAATCTTAATCCTGATTTTCTGATCTTCCCCATACACGATTTTTGATCCTCATTACACCTGGCATCAACACCAAAAAGGGTAATCAGATTATTTTTGGATAGAGCAAAGATGCAGCAAATCTGATTGTAAATCAGATGAAGGTTGATCTAGAGGCTGCCAGTGACACATTTGGTTACATTAACACCTAGCTAAAAATAACAAAAATCTCCAAATTACATTTAATTGCACATATCTAAACACAATTATGTTTTCACATGTAAATCAAGCAGGAGGAATTGTGTAGTGAAGGTCGTGCAGACATCATAAGAGATACACACAGATAGGGAAGAAGCAAAGTACATAAGTAATGAATATTACCAGTGGAAAACTGCCTTCAGATATCTATGTTTTGTTAAGGGAAAGATAGATTTTGGTGTTTATACTGGAATAGAATTCTTATTTCAGATGTACTATAAATGGAGTCTAGAAATCCAGATGTGAGATGTGCGTGTTAAGGCCAGCTGTAAAGGTAACCGTTGTGTCCCGATAAAATAATACCCTCTAACTTTTGGCCTTTGAATGACTAGAGCTACTATTACACAGCTGTTTGTCATCAAAAAGAGGTACAGGTACAGTGGGTGACACTCATTTACACAAATCTCTGTGGTTAAACTCTCCTTTAGTTGATTAATCTGCTATAAACCTTGTGAGTCACTTACATGTACAATATCTAATCAGCCTCCCATCTCCAGAGCAAACACCTTCAGGCACCTCCTATCAGTCTGCTGCTGCCAGTTACAGCAACACAGAGGAAATCAAAACCATACAATTTTATCTTAATCACGGCATTCGAAGGCTCTGATTTGGGTACTGTATTTTATTTACATCCCAGTTACAAAGTCAACATCTGTGCCTCTCTAGTTTTGCTTGTGACATTGTTTTTATATTGTTTTCCTGCTTTTCATTATAACTGAGTAGTGATACTGTAACACGAACAGTTTCCAGCAAATATTCTGCTATGCTGTCTCTTTGTATTAATGATTTATGTGTCTTGTAATGTTTAACTGTTTTCTCTACTTTCTTGGTAATCCTAATCCACTAGCCTCTCATAAAGCATTTTACCTTCTGCCATTCTGTCACTGTGAATAAATAGCCCTAACAATCTCTACAATTCACATTGAATGAAAGGCTGTAAATTTGCCAGACACATCTGACAAAGTCCAGATCAGATCTTCATTCCACTTTGTAAGTTATGTCAAACAGCACCTCTGCTTTGAGGCTTACTTCCTTGTTTGATGTCGCCCACACAACCATATGGTATCGCTCTCAGGATCAGTTTTTCTGTTTTTTATTTCCTGCCATTACACTCATCCTGTGTTCTATTCAGCAGTGTGTAAATCTGCCATAACCTCACAGTGGATATTGTGGTATGGTAATGTGAAAAGGATCACCTTCTCATTGTAACACATGTTCACTTACACTTTTCTTTTAATTTTTGCGGGTACTTCTTTATCCTTTTTTTTATTATTTTATTGTAAGATGCCTGTAGACACTTAAAACCTCCAAAAACAATTTGTGTTCTCACAAATTGGTTTAAGTAATATAATAAGAGGATTTAGAGTTTGAGTGTGTCTCTATATGGGTGGCAAATTGTAAAAATACGTCCATCTCTAAACTTGAGATAATGAATACTACTGCTTAGCTGATTGTGTCACTGTTTGGATTTGAAAGCAAAAAAGACGTTAATGAACCTTTACTTTAAGGGCTCAGTGGCAGCTCTTATGGTGGATGAGCAGAAGAAAAGGAAAAAATATGAATATATCTGCCCCGAACGTTGTGCTGGCATCTTGTATGGACTCTGTTATAAAAGTAACAAAGGGTAAAAGAAAGTGTATGAGAAGCAGAGTACTTTCTAATGAGTGTTCCTCCTGACCTTATGGCATTAACCTCCACAGGAAAAGAAAAAACACCACATGTGAGCTAAACCTCAGAGAACCGGCAAAGTTATTAGCATTTCCGTATAGCGCGGGGATAGAACTGCCCACACACTCCTTCACTCATTTGCATTATCATATTCAAGTACCGACAGCTTTACAATGCTGGAGAGCATCATTAATAAGAACGCATAGGGCTGCTTGCGGCTGTACTGTAGCTTATGCTTTTTTGCAGAAGAAACCCGGACATGTTTGTTAGATAAATTACAGGTCACTGGTGCCTCTCCTGTGCCTCTCCAGATCCGGGCTTGTATGCAGTTCAGGCAATTTTGCCATGGGGAGCTGTGATTGGATTCCCATTCGTCTGACAGCTTTTGTGTAATACTCAAATTGGAGAGGACCTGGCTGGATCACACCACATATTTCCTCCCAGGAAACCCCCTCAGAACCAGTCGGGCCCAGACAGGGCAAACATGCAGCTGAAAAGAAGAAGCCCAATGTGCCAGACAAGTACACAGAGACACACATTGACTGCTCCAAATCCTGCATACACTAGAGGGAAACATCAAAAATGATTTGTCTGAGAAATAGAAAAGAGACATTTGTATTGTTTTATTTTCCTTAGTGCACATCAGTGGATTTCATTTATCTGAGACAGTGTTTTCCCTATACAATCTCTCCTGCTGGACCCAAAAGGTTTTGCCCTTGTGTGAAAACTGTTCTCATCAGACAAGAAACACACTGTGTAATGACTTCATCAACATGAGCTGGGCGTAAAAGGTTTAGAGGAAGTCTATACCTGGCTGCACACACCAGCCTCTGTCAGAGAGGGCTGGGTTCACTCTTATTGGCGTCCTCCCAGAGACAGAGCAGTTATTGACTAAATAGAAACAGGAAAAATGAAAATATTAGTGGATTTGACAACCAAGCAGGATAACCCTGGCATGATCCTGGAGAGCAGATGAGCAGACACAGAGCCTGACACATCCACACATAGCACCAATCCTTCAATTTGACATGTAATACTGCCTATTGGTGGTCAATATGAGAATCAGGGGGACAGCAAAGGTGTCAAAGGCCAGCAGATGCCTTAAAGAAGCTCAACAGGAGGGATGAATTTGTGCGGAGGAAGATTACGAGATCCTAGCAAGCAGAAAACGTCATGGGGCAATGGCACATAGGATTAGAATTTTTTTTTTGAGATACACAATACATTTAAGTTTCTAGACTTCAGTTCCTGAGAAACTGTAAACTGTACTTTGTTTCCTACTTGTAGTATATCAGAATCAGAAATACTTTAATAATCCCAGGGGGAAATTATTTAAATGTATATATGTGCCTGTTGACATGTTACTATTAACAGCACTGTGGAGCAATGTCTTGATTAGGGGGCTTCCCATATTGCTTTAATTTCAAGTTTTACCAGCAATATGGAAAAGGACACATATCCGCACCATCAGTACAAGCTGACAAAGGCATAGCTCAGGTACTGGACAATCTATTTGATCATGTAGCAAGTTTAAAGGTAGGGAAACACACCATTACATACCCAACAAACTGAGGTCTTCTAATTCTGGACTTTTTAGAGGATTTTCTTGTTGTTCTACAGACATCCATGAACTGAGCTGTTGAAAGATGAGTTAATTAAGCATAGCATTCAGCATGCCTTTAAAATACTCATGGAAACATAAGAAATGCGTCAATTAGTTTTTCTGACTCTGAGCAGGAAAGGAAAATACTATATTTCTGTTTTTAAGCCCAAAACAAAGTTTGGACCTCACACATTTCTGATACATTTTAACAAGTTATCACAGAAAACCTCCCTCCACCTACACATACATACACACACATACTCTGCCTCATCAGCACAGGTTGTTGTAGGCCATTGGCTGTCCAGAGGTCAGATCATTACCAATGCAGCCATGGATCATAGATACAGCCCTCATATTAGTCCTTCCTTCACCATTCCCCTCTGACCTCGTCTGCAGCTGCACTACCTCTCATCTTTATGATTAGAAAATCACCCAATCCTTCACACTCAAACTATTCCCTATAGGCTCAGCACAAGTATTCCATCATTATAATTATTCGACCATCCATATTAATTGACAAATTTGTCAGTGGAGTCTATTGCACCATTGGTCACATGCCACAAAGATGCTGTAGTATTCTGGACTTGAAATCTCTAGAGGTACTGGCGGTACTGATATTTTACTTCTTCTAATGTACTTACAAGGATTTTCATTACTGTCATTGGTTACGTACTATTAAACATTTAGCTGCAGTTGGGTGATGTCAGTTACTGTTCCTCTGGGAGGTTATTGACATTTCCTTTTATTCCAGTGGAACAAGCTTGCAGAGGTAAATCATCCACCTTAGAATATTTTCAGCTGCTGTGTTTGGTGTTCTTAATGGCAAAATTTACTGGAGAATTTAAAATCCATAAAGCCTGCCCTCCTCTTTCAGAGAGATTAAATATGAAAATAATAGAAAAAGAAATACTAGGGATGAATTGTAAGTTTTTCCTGCTGAAATCGTGTCTGTCTATTTTTTATTTTTTATTTTTTTAAATCAGATAGCACAGTGCTTCTGCTGCTGGCAGCGGGAGCTGGCAGGACCGGCTCAAAGCCTGTGAAAGTCAAATGCTGTCTCTTTCACTTTGAGAGAACAATTTTTGAAAATGTGAGCTAAAATGCTAGATGCCTCAAGCATGCTGTACTCCAATTTTTGTCTACAGTGCCATGCAGCAATGAAGCCTGAATAATACAGTAGGAACTATTTGTTCAGCTCTAATGTGTAAAAAATGTGAGGCACACACAGCATTTGTTGAATTAACATACAAATTGCTGATATATTATCTCATGGATTTTTCCAAATCTAGCAAGACAGCATTTTCCTGTCAAAATGTTTTATATTCTCTACTGCATACAGCCTTAGAAGCAGCATGGTGATGTTTTACACTGATGAAATAACCAGGCAGCTTACCAGAATGTTATCACTTCTATTTAGTCACACTGTGCTGAGCACTCATGCATAATTGTGTACATAAGCATTTACCAAAATCTGTCATCTGTTTAGCAATATTAAGCTGACTCCATTGACTATCCTATTGCCCTTGTTATGATATAGTGGGGATCTAATGTCGACCGGCTTTGGAAAGTAAGAGTTTGAGCTCAGCACTTTCTTCCAGGCTTTGGTCGTAACCATGCCTTCTCAAAGCCCAATGTCAGGCTTCTCCTTTGATGTATGGATGGAGGCGTTTTGTTCAAAGGGATAACCTTTTCTGGGCACTTCTTTTGAAATGATAATTCACAAGCCTGCTGCTGGTGGAGCTGTAGCTCCCTCGGCAGACAGGGTCAATCAAAGTCAAATGGAGGAGCTGCTCACAGCTTCACCCGAGTAGCCGGTGCCAGTGCCTGGCTGCTGCTGTCAGCCCTGCCACCAACATAATCCCTGCCGCTTGGTAAAGGGAGTGGACAGGAGGGATGTCTCAAAGATCAGCATATTTTAAGCAGCAACGTGGACTGAGTAGTTATGCTGTCGTGATCTTGAAGGATCCAGGAATGTTTATGTGTATTTGAATGTTTACACAGCTCTGTCTATAGATGCCTGTCAGACAGAGGCTGAGTTTTTCTATGCTTTTTCAAGCTACTAGCTCTGTGTACTAGTGGTGAGGAGGGCGCAGGTGTGTGTAATTACATCAGTAATAAGGCCTGGATATGGTCCACCTGCCTCAAAGTGAACCCTATATCCAATCCAGCGCTGCTGACAACAAAGGAGACGAGCGCTCGCTGATTATGGCTTTGATGATGCAGCTAGAAGGCTGCATTTTATGGAGAGATATTTCTGGCTCAGAAATAACTCACTGGAATTATTCAATCTGTCTCGAACAATGGCATTTAGTATCAGTGTATGATCACACATACAACACTCATATGTCATGTCAGTGATAAATAAATCATTAAAAAACAAACACAATATGTATTTACTGTTTATGTGAGAGTGTATGATATAAATATAGTGTTGTGCCCAGCCACTATGATGGATTGGTGACCTGCCCGGATTCCCTTCCAGTGCATGCTGGTGTTTACTCACTATGACCTTGAACATAAGCAAATAAAGCAAATTAATGAATTATTTCAGCCAGTGTTAATACTGTATATCAATCTCCTGTCGCTGTTGTCCATCTGGATGCAACCATTCAGGATCCTGCATGTGCCGTCGGTAACGAGGCAGCACAGGACACATAGACACAGATCTCCCATGGGTTTGGGTTCCAGCTGGAGTAGACATGCTAGGGCAACCTTTCCCTATTATTGTTTGTGACAGATTCAAGAAGGAAATGCAAGTAGCAAAAGTGCGTGCGTTGTGCCTGCACGTCAGATTCTGCTGGCAGTGCCCCCAATGTAATTATGGGCATGGGTGGCCAGCTATGACAGCTCATCTGTTAGCCAGCCAGTAAGAGTCTGGGGCACCTGGTGAGCCCTGCACCAGAATGATGATACACAGATACACACAATTTAAAAATCACATACAGTATTTCATAAAACCAGAGACACTTTCATATTGTTTCATGCTACTCATTAACACTGAGGCAGATGCGTCTGCCACAAACTGACAGAGCTAGTCACTTCAAAATCTTGTTTCCCTGCATTTCATGTGCCATGCAAATGAGTTACAAACGCGTAGGTTGCACCCATGGCATTATCATTTTAATTAGTCTCATCTTATCATATATTCAGAACTCAATTACAACTAGCATTGGTTTTGAATTGATTAGGCTAGATGAATGAAGTGTTCTGCAGAGGGTTTAAATGAAATAATTGAAATTAGATCTTTAACCTTTAACTTTCAGTATTTTACAGAACAGCATTAGCATTGACAAGTAATGTCTGCACTATAAATTCATGTATTTATGGTGTAATAGAAAACAAAGCATGCACTCGCTGAACTGTTGGAACTCAGCTAAGTGGCTCATCTTTTTTAAGTTTTCACATTTTCATCACGGTTAAAATAATCAATTGAAAATATTTCAAAATATCACTTTGATTTGTACTTAATTAAAGGATTGTTTGCAGAATGCTGTTCATACATGCACTGTTATTGTCACAAGAGTCCATTGAATTCTTAGCTTTTTCCCGTGTTGCCTGGGTCTTCACTAAGTACAGCTCAAAGAGCGACAGGTCAAGCCAACTAAACAGTCTCACACCTTACTGTGCAGAATACATTTTTGTCAAGACCACCATCCCTCCCATATGCAACCAGGGGACCCAATCATATTGTGCTCACCCTTTGGCAAAGGCCCTCCAATCGAGGGATGAGTAATGACTAGGCAGGCTAGCATGCCGTGATCCCAGCTTTCTAATTAGTCTTCCATTAACTTTTTCAACCTTGGCGGCTGCAGGGTGCACACTCGACACACACACAAACACACACACCACTACACACACACACATACACACACCTCACAGCCCCAGACCAAAATATTGGGCCTCGTCTTCAAAATCTAAAATCTAAAATGGAGTATTTAGTAACATTTTTTTCCCCCACAAAAACAGGACATAAAACCGCCAAAAATGTATAACAAACAAAACAAAGTAGCAGTACCAAAATAAATATACATAAAATACATACATAGACATACATATAAAATATACGCTAGTAGTCTCATTGCGATTCTTGTCTCAGAGATTATGCTTTTTCATGTACAAGGTTTCCTTTTTTTTTGTTAGGGTACCTCTATTGCTTGCACTTCTGAGGAATTAAATAAAGGGTTCCCAGGTTTCCTCAAACACATTTTGTCTAGTTCTCAATATGTAAGTTATCTTCTCTAATACCATGCATGATACCATTTCATAACACATTCTATGACACTTGGCCTGTTTGTTTTCTTCCAATATAAAGCAAGAAGCTGTTTGGCTTGCACATATCTGTGAGTGTATATTACTTCTTCCTTAGTTTGAAGGGTACAAGTTCAAAATGTAAATCTTAGGATCAAGAGGGAACTCTACACAAGTGATTCTGTCCATCACTTGTTTTACTTCTTTCCAAAAATCCATTATTTTACTACATTCCCAAATACAATGATACAGGGTTACACTTAGTACATGTGTCTGTTATATTGCTGTGAAAGTGGTGTAATTTTTACTGGTGTTGCATATATATGCATTAACCAATTATATTGCAATAGTATTTGACAGACCTTCACAATTAGTAACATCTCCTGCTCCGCAGTGGTAATTTAAATTAGGCTCTCTTTCATCCCAATTAGCCAAATGAGTATGTTTTATTTGGGGGGTATTTTCCTGTGGTTCCAATTTATGATGTTTTATGTTCCACCTTTTACATATAGTTACAGTCATAAAGTGTAATGCCACTTTCTGTATCATGCAAAAAGACATCAATATATAAAGTAGGCGTGAAAGATTGTGATTTTATGTGTGCACGTAATCCATGATATAGCAAATTGTGTAATTTAAAGTGTATATGATTAGAAACTGGCGCATGTGGTTTTGGTTAAAGCTACTATTCATGAAAATGCTCTCCAACTATTCATGGATTTTTCTATGACTATTCAGTAGTGTATGTGTGCATGCAGGAGATAAGCTGTCTATGGGTTGACTTTGAAAGAACAAGCAGTTTAAAGTACAGACTGGTGGAATTTACTTTTACAAAGAAAAAGTCACAGATCACCTTCTCTGTTGTGTTTGATTTATTTTATACTTTTAAGACGCCTTGGCCAACAGTGTTTGTTTGGATACAGACAGAATGTCAATGTTCTACACTGTCATTTCTGTTTTTTATTTGGCATCCTGGTCTGGCTGATATCTGTCAAAGACCATACGATGTGTTTCTGATCTGTAGTATAAAAGAACTTGCCCAAGCTTTCTGCAGAATGTGGACATGCTGTAACAGAAACTACACAAAGAGATTGACAGAAAGGGAGAGGGAGCCAGAGAGAAGAGTCTACATGACATGGATACTAAGATTTTCCGTTTTGTTTGGTTTTGTTTTAGCACAAGCTGTCAGTTAACTCTCTTTTATCACATCAAACACAACATAGGAGAAATGTAATCAGCATCGCTGGTGTCTGTGTGTGTGTGTGTGTGTGTGTGTGTGTGTGTGTGTGTGTGTGTGGTGTGTGTGTTGTGTGTGTTTGTGTGTGTGTGTGTGTGTGTGTGGTGTGTGTGTGTGTGTGTCCGCATGTGCACACACAGGCATTTCTGTGTGTTTCAATGCATGAATTCATGATTCATCCTGTTTCACTGTGGGCAGTCAGTTTTAGAATGGAGCTCCATAAAAGAGTAATGGAAATTCCTGGGGAGCTGCTGTCCTGTGGCCTTCCAGCACCCAGTGGTATGCACTATCTTGGCGCATTATCACTTTTTGCACAATCTGTTTGTCAGCGAGACCATGACTTCAAAGGAGACTTAAAGCTTTCTTTCATTTTCTGTCGGGGTTGAGGGGTTGAGAGACTGAGTCTACATTTTATGAACAAAGCCCCCCCAAGACATCTAGCAAAATAAAATGTTACCTTCCTGGATGCAGCTCCTAACATTTACTCCAAAGCATGGATCATAAACTATTAATAGATATATGTCTGTATGAGCACCAGAAGGGTGCCTCTTTGAATCGGATCCTTGTGTTGGGCAGGGTCAGGAATGGGGCTAAAGCTGGCAAGCTGCCTTTATTCCCCCATAACATTGCTATCCTGCATGGAGGAGGATAGGAGGTGGATAGCCGCCATTATGGCTGTTGTGTAAAATTGCCATTATTCAGTCAAGCGATTATCTGCTGCCGTGGTGTGTAATGCCTCTCTGTGACTGTGACTGATGCTTGCACATCTAAGACTCCACTGGAGAAGAGTGAAAGTGAAAGAAGTGACCTCTTTCTTTGCGACATCTTTCAACAGCTCCATGTATGACTTTATTTAGACACATTATCTCAGTATGGGAAGTGTACATGGCCTGTTTATCTCCGTTTATAAACCAAAAGTAGGCCCACTGTTGACAGTGTGAAAAACATTTCATTAATGCTATCTGCATGATTTGCTAAATTTTGTCAACTTTATCATCCTCCACATTAAGGCTAAAATCCTTCAAGCATTCAGGATTTATTTTCCCAGAGGGCAAAGAACAAAATGCTTATACTGTTTCTACTGAGTCAACAAATAAAAGTAAAATAACTCAAATATAGGTAATTAATATGTAATAATTTGTCATTCTAAAACTCCTCGTGTTCAGAGTTTTGTTGTATGCTCGTGGGAGGTATAATAATATATCAATAAAATTCAGCTCTTTATCATCATCTTGTGGCAGCCATTCCTGTGCTGCATGAACAGCAAACCTAAACTAACTTTGCGGTTAACATTAGACACATTAGAGGTTGGTTATGTACCAACAGTATAATGCCAACACTGCAGCAGTGTTTGGGAGTGTGAGCTACAGCTTTCAAAAAATGTACAAATGATTTTTCTAGTTTTGGAGAAGTGTAGCGTGCACATTTGTTAGTTTGGGGGATCTGGGAGCATCAGGAGAAAATACAGAAAGCCAGGTCATCGATTAATTAGAAAGTTTAAAATCTCTATAGGCAGTGAGGAAACAGAGCAGCAACCGACATTGATCATCAACACCCACTGAGCTATTAAGGTTATGTTGTGCGAAGAGCTCCTGAAATATCACTGATTTCACCTTTTTTGAACTTTATAGACCTTTTTTTTTTACAAACATACTGCAGCAGACCAGACTTGTCATAGCAGCCACTGTATGCAACACATAGATTTCTTTCCAACGCTTTAAAGAAGTGAATCGTCTCTCACCCCACGTCTGTCTGTGATCAGCATATAACACATTGCAGTTGTTGTTTAGTGTCAACCACTTACCACTCTAAAGTTGTCATTGACATAACTTACTGTTACACAACTGCACAGCTATAAGAAAAAAATCCAGGGAAAGAAAAAGAAAGACAATGGTGTTTTTTTTGTCTTTTTTCGCATTTTGTGAACCTCAATGTAATAATTACAATAATAATTGTCTTTCAAAGGTTTTCAATTTCACAAATTGTCTTTTCATGACATTTGTTCAATGTTTCAATATCAGATGCACTTATTCCAAGTTGTTTTTCTTGTCAACATTTAATTATGCCTTTATGATCCTTAGTAGAAGAGCAAAATAATTTATTTGCCATTTTCTCTTGTAATATTCACTTTGGGTGAAAGTATTCTCCATTGCTCAGCTTTAATGTTGCAATTTTGTGTCATTGCACTTTGTGTGATACTGAGACGTATTGCTCTGCTCTAACCAATGCACCCATTCAATAATGCTTATTCTGATGTAATGTGCTGTAATATTCTCTAAAAGCTGTTACAGAGGGTCTAGTTTGGGTGGTCTTGATTGTGAGGGTAACTAATTACATTTCTGAATGGCAATGATTGTCTCCTCCTGATGCACACTGTCATCAGCTCTATGCTTGTCCAGTTAGTTTTCCTGTCATATAACTCACAAGAGTAACTTTTTTATTTTTTTTTGCAATAAGCTTGTACACTTATTGCTCTTCTGTCTCTTTTTCTTTCTGTGCAGATTACACGGGTCATTTTCTGTGTCTTCCTTGAGAACGACTTTGCCATCTACAAGAAGAAAATGTCTGTCATTTTCCAAGGTATGTGTGTTTACTTCCAATTGGCTAGACTGCATATCGTTAATACTATATCATTACATTTCATCTGCTACCCATTACTGTTGTGAATTGTACTACGTAACGGATAAATGAATGATTAGTATGCTGGGTTTTTTCAAGATCTCCTTTTGAAGATTTTGTGTAATATGTGTCATCACCTACCTAACTGAGCATCTGTATAGACCAAGGCAGTATTGCTAGTTTATCCTAGGACACATCTGCAGCAAGAGATATCTTGTTCCTGGAAGCAATAGTGTAGGGACTGTCAGGCTTGGGTGACACCTTCAAATGTAAATAAATTCAGTGCACCCGTGCGACCATTTGGGTGATTAACAGTGAGAATTTATGCTGACAGTTGGTAAAATAAGTGTCAGGTTCTCTATGGATTGCCTTAATAGGATTGGAATAGTTAGACTTCTTATCAGTGAACCAGCAAGCTGATGTTTTACATAATTGTTGATATTCTGATGAGACTTTAATGTCAGATTTGATCGACTGTAATAACGGTCTTAGGCAGCGAATGTCTCCCGCAAGAACTAAAAAATTCAGGGATGCATAGCAACCACTGATCGTCCTTGGTTACTGCTTCTCAATTCTGTATGTGAAATAAACAAACATCCATTATCTTCTGCTCCCACTCTCTTTTCTCTCTCTCTCTTTCAATTCCCTCCCCCCTTTCACACCATCATCTTTTTTCGGGGGCCAGGAGCAGTCACCAGCTCTGATGGGGGCTCCACGGAGGATTGAGTTTAATAGCTAGGGAGCTGAAAGAGGCTGGCTGCCTTCACCAGCCTAGCATTACCTCCCTTTTACCTCACTTTTCCCTCCCCAATGGAGTACCGGCTCTCAGGCCTTCATCTCGCTGCTCCCAGATGGAGAGTGTTTTGTTCCCCCTGCGCTCCCGTCATCTGTCCTGCTCCCCGCCCAGGCTCTTCCCTGAAAGATTACATTCTAGGGAGAGACCTTAATTATATTGCCTGCCCCCATGCACCCAGCACCCGTCTCATCATATTAGTGCTCTGAGATGAGAATCTGGTGCTGTTGTTCTCCAGTTATCACTCTCGCCATTTACAAGTGCTGTCAGTGAATAAATGCCCTATATCTCTCCATGACTAGGAACAGAGGGGAAACTAAACAACAGGCTCTGAGCGTGTCACAAAGTGTAATCAGAAAAGTTTTGGGAGCTACATTATTAGAAGATAACTCTTTAAAAATGATTATTTATCATCATGCAATGAGTTGCTAATGAAGGAGGCAGAGGTCAGTCTTGTGTTCAATGGAACACTACCACAGCACACACCAGGATGCCAGGCCAAGTGCTTTTCCTCGTCACTGTGTCTTGCCTGTCATATCCCCTTTGACGTCTGGGGTCAGAGCCACCTTTATCACTACTGTTTGTGCATGTGTGGGCTAGAGACGATACTAATTTTATTATAGATCAGGTGGATAAATAAGTGTGACATTCCCACTCAGGGTCATTGTCTTGAGTGAGGCAGACAGTTTTTTATTTATTTTTTTACACCACACTTGCCTACACCTGCTCCAATCTTTCAACCCATGGTGTTTGTTCAAAGCTTTTACCATGCTCTCTATGAAAACAACAGCTCTTTTAAGATTTTTCACATGGAGGAATTCAAAGATAACGTAATTACTGGTGCTGTGACTGTAGACTAGACACTCGTGGAAGGGAGTGAATTTAAATGTTTTTCCCAGCCAGGCTTCACCATGTAGATGTGTTTAACACTAGTTGATAAGTGTGCTTTAAAGAAAGAAATGCTGATTGGTATGATTGCACCATGTAGGGAATGCATAACCCCGTAGTGTGAAAAGACTTACATTTAGCCTGCGCAGAATGGCAGTCGTGAATCAGAGGCTGTGAATTAGCTCTGCAGGTGTGCTCGAGCGCTTTCAGAACATCCCATCATCCTCACTGCTAGAGACAGACAGTCAGGTAGATCTTGCAGCAACACTGAATGCATCACGCAGAGGCCTGAGACCGTTCTGTCTACTGCAACATCCTCTTGCTTTCAATAACCCTCAGTCACATCGACCCTCCCTGTTCTCTCTCCCTATCTTCCTCACTAATTCTCACTTACACTTCTCCTTGTTCCCATGCTACTTGCCCAATACGTCATCCCTCCACTTTCTATTATTCTTCCTCATTATATCAAGGAGGAGCTTCTCCACCGCCTCGTCTATCAGGAGGCAGTTATGAAGCTGTTGTGTATGGTGGCCTTGATCTTTCTGTAATTTGTATATAAGTGTGTGTGTGTGTGTGTGTGTGTGGTAATGTGAAACTCAGTGACATCACTTTCAAGCATGTCTAGAGCTGAAGGTAGGCACAATAGATTTTTTTATTGAAGTCTTACTATACTCATTTTTCATCGTATAGCTGCTTTCCTCATATTCAAGCAATCTGTCAAGTGACAATGACTGGAGCAGGAACGTGTAAACAGGACATTTGCATACAGGAAATTGCTTTATTACAATGTGCATTCCCACAAGCTGTCACTGTGGGAGAGCCAAAATATGGTTACATCTCTGCAGAAGGAGGAAACTGAAAAATAGCCTTTGCTGACAAGAATACTCGTGCGCACATGCATAAAGGCCCATCGGCCAGGACACACAAACGAGTATTGAGTATTAGAATATTGACATCACAGTGAAACATTAGGACAAATGACTTTTCTTTGTAGTGGTATGTGCCTGGTGTTCAACAGACATGCCAGAGGAGCTGCTGTTTTATGAATAATACTGATGAGTTCTCACACACAGACAAAGGTCTTTTTATGTACCACCAGCTCAAGGAGCACTTCAGTTGTTTAGAGTCATGTGTTTTGTAAAAGAGGCCTCTCAAACACACAAATACTGAAATATGCAAATAGACAAACAAGATAATACACACAGCAACTACACGTAAAAGCTTTTGCCTCTGTAGTACCATTCACCATCCATTACACACCTCCCCAACTGAACTCATAACCAGTGATATAATGACCTATTCATTACTTTGAAAAGCCATAAACCGTAGGCCAACACATCTCAAAGGTACTGTCTCACTATTTGGTTAACAGGATCATCAGTGTTTGCATTTTTGAAGGAATCCACACACCTCTATGAAAATATAAAGTACAACTATTCATTGATTAATATACAGAGCCTTATCAATGCAGTTAATAATATGACATGATTCTATTAAGTATTCAGATTGGTTCTTAGAATGTGATTGACCACATGCTTGCTTTGGCACGTATTATTTGCGAGCATGGAAGCAGTCAGGCAGCTGTGGTTGTAGAGAGTAAAAGCATGTTGAAATTGATTCTGGGTACACTCCGCCACTAATATGATCCGGGTGGCTGCCCACAAGCTGGGCTCCATCTCTTCTTCTCCTCAATCAGCCACAGTGCTGACAATATTAACACAGCCCACAGATCTGCAGGGGCTGCTGCATTCTCTCTCCAACTGTTTCACTGACTTTCCAATTGACATTTATTTACATGGCTCTTAATATACTCCATACTCCCAACCACAGAACCCACGCACCTACCACCCAAATGTCCATAAGCATCCCCTCAACCCCCCATTGCTTTAGGAGAAGTAAAGCTGTGGTATGCACAAGCTTCTATCACACACATGTAATTTGTGGACAGAGGATATGAAGGGCTACAGGAACCCTGTGATGGGTGAAAATGAAGTCTGTGTTGGTTTCACAAGGCTATCCCTTGGGGCAGGGAAATGAGGAGACCATGGTGTGTTAGTGATGTGATTTCCAGAGAGCGCAGTGACACAGAGTCTCTGAGTCAGCTTTGGCAGATATGAGGATTCAGTTCATAGCTCATCATATGTTGAAATGTTCTCATGTTTGTGCATAAATCACAGACATGTTGAAAATGTACAAATGCATGTCCTGACTACCTGCTTATCTGCATGTGCAGTATTGGCTAGACATGGTTATTACTGTGTCATTTAGAGGTTTAGAACTTGCTCGTCTGAAATAGAATTCAGTTAAAATCTTTAAAGCAACATTCATGCAAGAATTGTTGGGGCTTTTATGTGATTTGGCACCCCTTCAATTCTAGATTGCAATTCACATACACCACTGTTGTAAATGTTGTAAATGTACACAAGCATTTTTTTTATGATTACATTGCATTACATTGTTGACTAGCAAGTCGACAACTTTGCTAACACAGCTACATTAACATCCATTAAGTGCAACAACACAAGATATAGCAAGCCAGCTAATATTACTTACTGGCGCAACAGCAAGAAGGCCAGCTCAGTCTCACAGCGTTTAGTTTTGTTTTGTTTTGTTTCAAAAAAGTTCTCGCCAATGAGGTTCGAGAGTCACTCTTGTCCAGCACCTATGCCATGATGTCTGTAGAGACTGCTGACCTCGGCTCCGTTGCACGTTTGCCCAGCTCCTGTCCTGTAGCCTATTTTAGTCCTGCTCGCCACCACCATTACCTACTCGTCCGAGCAGTCCAAAGCTCCTTTGCTATCGGTGTACATACCAACACTGCCCCGGTCCTCCAAGCTACATAAACCGAAGTATAAAAAGAAGTTGTATTTTTACGAGGTGTCACTTCCTGTAGTTCTGTCAACACTCAGGTTGCCAGAAAACCAGTAGAGAAGCAAGGTCATATGCCATGCTAATTAGTGAGCTTTTGAGCTACTGGAAGGTTGATTTTTTTTTTTTTTTTTTACCTTTTACCTTTGGACAGAGCCAAACTAACCAGCTACTGGCTCTAGTTTCATATTTAGTGTACAGAAATGGGAGTGGCATTGATCCTTTCATATAACCATCAGAAAGAAAGCAAATGAGCATATTTCCCCAAATGTCAAACTATTGAACAGTTGATAGAATCTCATCTGTTTCATATCATAATTGTTCATTCAAAGATCAAGCCAGCCATTTACTAAGAATCGCTTGAGTGGATCTATCTGTGCGATTGTGTTGCATTTACCCCTGGAAAGAAAGAGAGAAAGCAATAAAAGTGTCATATAGTATTATTCTAGTATAAGTCAGATATATTTCTTGTGTTGACAGCAGTGTTGAGCAGAGATAATAATGTTATAGCATGTGGCAGTAGCTGAGACACCCCATGTTTCCATTCTTGCACTATTGTTATACTGTATCAGTGGGCCTTCCTTTGTTTCCCCAAGCAGGGTTAGATTAATGCACTGTACCCTTAGATTCAGTGTTATACAAAAGAAAAGTCTGTCGCCGGATCCACTGGGAGCTCTGATGGTTACACTTCTACAGAGCAGATGACAACAGCCTTTCATCAAAGCTAACACTTGCATTTGCTTGTTAACCACCGCACAATCATTGCTCAGACTCATGCACAGCCATACACAAATATATATAGTCATACATGTGCCCTCACACATACTGCGTAATCCATTCATAAGAGCCGTGCACATTTAAACCCAAGCTATACATACTATGTATAGACTCAAAGCATCTTGAGGCACACTGTGTGTGTGTGAGTGTGTGTGTTTGTATGATGGGAGCCGTGAGCAGGCATCCACAGTTCCTCTCCCCTCGTCTCTCACTCTGCAGTTCCTCCTGAAGCAGCATCCAAAGCCTCCTTCTCATCTCCCACCGTGCAACTCAACTCATCCACCCAGAAACACCCCTAGTTCACTCAGTCTGCCTCACACAATAGAAGTACAGAGAAAAGAAGAGAAAATCAAAGGCTTTTTTTTTTTTAAGGCGCACTTGTCCGCCCAAGCCTGCTGTCCTTGTAATTTGAGGAAATGGGAGGTTTTGTGTCATTTATGCTGAGCCTACCAGTATAGATTTAATTGAAAAAGAATGTCTCATGAATGTGTCCCCCCAAACACACACCCACATACCCAGTCATTTGGTGTAATAACTCACTAGATCCAAGGCCGTCTGGTGGGTGAATTGAAGGAGGCCGTGTAGTGTTGTTGGTAAGATTTCGGAGCATGTCAGGTGGTGTGGAAGGAGGACGTGAAAGAGTTTCAACAGCCAGCTTTTGGACATATAAATGGAAGAGGTTTTTCTTTTCATACCGAAATATCATATTTCAATTCATTCTGAAGAAATACTTGACTGGTACTGGTAAGCAGATGAAGTACACAGCAGTATGGCATCAAAACACTGTGCACTAACATTACAATCAAGGAGACAAGTTGTGATGACTCGCTGTATCGTACATTATAAAATAACATGGTTTGACACGCTGCCTTTTTCCCCCTCTGCCAGACAATGACATGGAGGTTACAGAGGAGCAGCTGAAGGGAGGTGAGTGACAGAATATTTCATGGTTGCCTTTTCACCTTAACACCTCCATTAAAGCACACAGAGGCTGAGTGAGTGGCGTAGCTTCAACTCATGACAGTGATTTGCTAGGTTTTATGCAGCAGATGAAATTGAATGTTTATTCATTTGGTGACAAGTTGAATCCCGGGCCTGACACATCGCAGTTAAAAATACTTCATGTCAGGTACATTACATTACAAGAGCTTATATCCACAGCTAATTCCCAACACCATTCTCTTCATCCGGCTTATACGGGCACAATGCCTTTAGACCACCTAAAGCGAGTGACAAAGGAACAGCAAAGCAACATCCCTCCACAGCACCATCTTGGCACACGGCCTGAAACTCCCAGATACTACTTATCAGGATAAACTATTGACATTTGTCTGTGCACTGATGTCCTGAATAAGAAATGGCATGAACAGAAAGCCTCACGAAAGTGTGTATATTGCTTGAATAGCAGGAACAATAGATACAATTGAGTTTAGCAGCAGTTGAATGACAGAAACATTAATTTTTATGAAACGTTTTCTCCAACAAACAGTAGGTTTGTAGAAAATACCTGATGGCAAGTTTTCTTTTACGAGTACAAGGGGCTGACCTGGTTGGACTGCCTTGTCCCTTGAAGACGTCATAGTACACGTGCAACCAACTAAGCAGAGAACAATGTTAGTTTTACTGTCTGTTGAAGGAAGTGTTCAGATGTAGAACCCAGGGTGCTATCAAAATGTTTTTCCTCCCAAAGTCACCCCCATGATTTGCCAATTACACGCATCTGTGTTTTCAATGAGATTCCATTTTGGGTGAACATAAAAGGGCTGTTTTATAAGTGCACTGTAAAATGTGATATTCCAGAGTGAAACAGTGTGCACGCAATGGCTAAATCATAAAGACTTGGCTGAGAGGAACTGCATTTGAGAGTTTGTCCTATTGTTGGCGCCTGAACGGTTACGTTGTTTTCTGTCATGTTCCTCACCAGCTATTTTACGCTGCATACTGTATAATAACATAGCACCAGACCATATCAAGTCAACCGAAATAACCCCTGATAATTCCTAGCTCTGTTGTATTATCATGCCAGCCCTGCCCCGGTCCAGTTTGGCCTTGTTTGATAGGCCTCTGTGTCTGTGCCAAGGACTGGCCTTTTATTCTGCTCCATCAGCCAGAGTTTGAATCAGTGCAGGCTGGAGCCTATTCAAAGGTTCGAATGACTGCCATTCTCACATGGAATGGTGCTTTTGTCCCAGACTGTGCTCCAGAGTTGGTCTCAAAGCCTCACATTCTTCCCCGCTCTCCCACAGGAGTCATTTTTTTGTCAGGCAGGTATAAAACAAAAGAGTGTAAGAGCCATTGAGTTCTCTCACAGGCTCTTGTAGCGTGGTCAGCCAAGACAGAATGGCCAAGTTAGAATAATCACTGCTACGATGAGTTTGGCTTGACAAAAGCAATCTTTACTCACACCCTCTCTCATCTACAGTTCAAATTGACAAGGCGCCACGCACTTCGCATCCTGATGGTGTTAGGGGGATAATGATGTGTCACTCCCACATCTGTAAATCACCATTTATTCTTGTTTATTCGCAGATAAAACACCACCATCGATGAAATCCACAACCAAGGAAGAGAGTGAAGACAGCAACAGAGGTATGCCTATTTTTGGCTGTGTGTGTGTGTCTGTGTGTTTGCATGCAAGTGTGTTTTTATTCCAATTTTCTTAATGATGACTGCATGTTTTGGACATGCCAAGTAACATTACTGGTAGAGGAAACACTGTGTATTGATATGTGTTTATATAATAATTTGTTTTGTGTGCATGAAGTAATGAAGTGTGTTCTTGGTCAGTAATCTCTTGCTTCGTAGTTCCAAGTTCCTCTTTGGGGAAATGAATACAAGATGAAGCTTGGTCTGTTTTAAAAGAATGTTTTCTTAGAGGCAAACTTGTTTAAGAAGCCATTATCTGGCTATTCTGCAGTTTCAGCCCCTTTGGATGTGTAATATTGAAACAGTTATAGGCTTCTCCGATACGATGGACCAAAGATAATTAGATTCTTACACTGGAGGGTGTTAGTAGGCAATTAAAATCGTACACCATCCATTTGTCTTCAAGCCTTAAGGTTGCAGGGAATTTTTGAAGATAGCAGACATGGTTGTTTTCTTTGGGGAAACAGTTCCTCGCGCTGATTGCAAGAGGCTGGACTAGATAGTGCAGACACTTCAAGGGCGTCAATACGTTCCGTGTTAAACAAAACACAATAAGTCATTTCTTCTCGCCTAACATACCTTTCCATAATCCACAGCAGTAATTCAATACGACTCACAAATTCAATCACCAGCATTAGGAGGGCATAAGTATTTTGTAATAATCTTTATAAATCCTAATTTATCAGGCCCGGCAGCTTAATAGTAACTAATCCATTCACAAAAGGCCTTGGCACAGCTTTCTAGCATGGGAACACTCAGTCCTTGAGACAACCTCTCTCACAGGAAGGGAATGAAATGATTTTGTACTGCCTGCTCTGTAAAGGTTAGGTCTGGTCCGATGTAGCACATAGGAAGGATTAATCATAGGAAACGCTCAGATGTCAAGGTAGCAAAAAGCAGAGGAAATGCGAGCTGCAAAAACCGACTGTCAGCTGTGTGAGACAGACATTATAAGATGCTCGAGAGTTTCATACCACCTCTGTACACCTGTGTGAGATCTTCATTCAACAGTAACACACTATATTTCACCGTCTTGTCTATAGAACCAGCAAAGCAGGTCACCTATTTGGTTTAGTCAATATGTGGAGCACTTTTTAGAATGAATTACACTCTGCAGCACAGTTGGTAGAGTGTGTCTGTCAATATTTCTCAGTGTGATCCATCACATCCATCACACTCCTCGGGGAGGTACACTCTCCCCAGTCCATGGGTCAGACATGAGGGGCTTTTAGCCACGGCACTGATGAAGAGAAAACATTAAGGCTTTCTCCACTGTTTTTCCATGATAAATACACTGGTTAGTGGACTGAAGGTAATTATAGGGCTGCTCTGTCCCACACACACAACAATGCTACATTTACAGTTGTTTTGTCACCACACGCTAAAAATGCTTTTTTAGCCTCGGTGGACTGAAGGAAGAAAAGCACACAATAAACACAAACATCCAACTGTGAAAAGGAGTACATAACCTGTGGTACAACTAACCATCAGACAACATCAAAACACATCTCACATTATATTGCACGTTACTGTGCACAATGGTTTTCTCATTCTATTTTTTAAATGGGAATTCACAATTATTATCTCTTATCATGTTTCTTATGATCATTTCTAAGCACTTAATGTCTCATAGATTTCTATTGAATGTCCTACTTTCATAAGACTTTTAAATGATTAAGTGCCATGTAAATAATACATAAAAAAATTATTATAACTAATTATATTTACTTTAACACCAAAACAACAGGGGATCTATTCAGATTTGATAAGCAGTATTTCAACTCTTCTTCAAAAGAAACCAACACACGATCCCTCGTCGACTACAAATAACCCCCGAAGTGTATTTGCAAAAAAGGGTCACAGATTAACTTGGTGTGTGTGTGTGTGTGTGTGAGAGAGAGAGAGAGATGAGCTTTGTCGTGATGTAATCCACATGAAACAGAAGCACAGTGTGCAGATGCTGCGAGCTATAGAAAGAAAAAAGAGACAGAGTGGGAAAAGGGTGGGATGAGAGACAGAGGCGAAGGCTGGCACAGAGGTCCAGGGCGGAGTATAGCCTCTCTAGAGCACACCTGACCTGGCAAGCAGCCCCACAGTGTCTATTATTTGATATCAGATTGGTATTAGTGAGATTAGTGGATGTCACAGGGCACAGTAAAATGTGAACATTGAGCGAGAAATCAATGCCTGGCTGGGTCTGTTTGCCTGGCATGCTTGAGTATTCTGGGAAAGACCCAAAGAAGAGAGGGGGAGATGGTGAGAGATGGCATAGAGCACGGATGGACACGCAGATTAATAACACGATGTGAGGACGGACTGTAAGCCTCTCCATGGGATGCCATCTTTTACACCGTGGCACCCTGTCAACGTCGCTTGCAGACACACACACACACACACACACACATGCAAAAAGGTCTTTGAAGGATTGTGATTTGAATGACTGTTGGTCATCTCAGAGCCCTTTGCCTTTACACATCTCATACATTTTTTAACCCCCCCTTCATTTCTTTTAAGTCTTTTTTGCCCTTTGCTCCAGTTGGCTTTAATGGAAGCAATAACAGGCAGGGATGGGGAAGGAGATAGAGCGTTAACTCTTCACATTTCTGTTTATTCCTGAATATGAGATGCTGCTTTTACTTCCTAGAAAATACGGTCTGTAGTTGATGTTAACGGTCATGCAACTAGGACACACAGTGAAGGTTGCATATCAGCATCTAAATTGTTCATGTCCTTGTGATACTGTACCCCTGAATCTGATGTTGACATAAATAAATAATTTGTGTGTGTGTGGGTGTGAGTGACATTTTATTGTAAAAAAACAACAACAACACTACTTCGCTGTTGCTCGTTCAACACAAGTGCAGGAGAGTGCCTGAAATTGCCCCTAAGCCACTATATTTCTGAAAGTGGAATTCACGGGAGTATTGACACTAAAAGTCTTAAGGTGTGGACTTTGGCTGGAGCCCTTCTGTGTGAAGTATGTCAGACCCTGATTCATAGTGAAGACAGTTTAGCACAGCGAGTTTTGGGCAGGAAAGCTGTGACAATGCTGCCACCTGCTGTTTGGAGCACATGAGTGAGCGGTCTGATGGAGGTGCTGGTTGGGTTTTTACTTTGTGGAGAGACAGTGTTCTAATTGAACTGAACTTGGAGCCATTATAAATCACATCTGCCCTACATAGAATCTTTTGTTGTCTAGTTTGTGTGTGTTCGTCTGTGTGTGTGTTTATCCACAATCTGTCCCTTAGCATCCTTTATCACAAATTGAATACTGTTCCATTCAATAAGCCAAATACGAATGATCAAATAACAGGGAGGAAATTACATTCAGCCTTTTGTCGTATCTGATATATTGTTGTTTGGGATCACTTTAGACAGATACAGCTGCCATGCATAATCTTCAAATGCAGAAGAAGGGTTTAGGTTGACCTCATAGCCAGCGAAGCATTCGTCTTAACCTTCTTTTCCCAGTGAAGTATTCTTTTCAGCCCTCTGTCTGTGGCTCCATCTCAAAATGCCAGTCATGATTAATAGAAAGTATTGCCATCTACTGTGTGTCACCAGCATTCTGCGTGATGGACAGAGGCACTTGAGACAAACATGCAGCACTGGTAGAACTGGCCTTTTCCCCATTTAATAGAGGCTGGCATTTTTATTGTTCTGAGTGCAGGGCAAAATTGCATAGATATGAAAAAATGGTTTCTCTCTACAGCTTGTTAAAAAAGCAATTATAGAAGCTGCACAATAGCCATTGTAGAGCATGTTCTCTTATTGGTGTCATGGCTTTCATTTACTCAATTTGTCCCAAATGTCATTGGTTTATGTGTGTGTCTGTGTGTGCACGATCATGTGTGAGAGCGAGAAAAGGGGTAAGGAGGATGGGGGTGACAGATATGATTCAGGGATTAAAGAGATTTTGTGACACTGCTAAAATCTACCTATTGTGCATATAAAAGTTTGCCTATGGCTATGTAGAGTAGGTGGGTGGATGCTCTCATGACACTAAATTTGAGGTCTGTATGTACAGCATCATGTAGAGTGCATGATTATCATTCTCCAGTGATATATGTGAGCAGAAGCCTCCCCTCCAATAGGTTTTTTTTTCCTGGATCTCTCTGGAAAATTGAAACGTGATATTTATTAGTATCGTGTTTCATAGTATCTACATATATACTGTACATAAATTACAACCTCTCAGAGATGCTAGCAATGCTGTAGACTCTTAGTCTAGTTCTATAAGTACCTAATGTGCAGTAATGGGACGGTTATCTTTTTAAATGTAATAGGTTACAGATTACTAGTTACCCTGTACCGGTCTGTCTAATGACTTAATCAAAGTAATGTAATGTATTACAGTTGATTGCTCTTCAAACAAATGTTTTAAACTGGGTAATGAAGCTGCAAACATAAAAACATACATTTAAACCAGGTAGTGTAAACATCACAACTGTACTGTGTGATTGCTTAGAGCAATGTGCATTGATTTGGCAGACAAGTCAAAGTCAATTAAGAGAACCCAATGCTCAAAATTGCTATTGGTAAGTTTTCTTACCAATAACCTAGAACATGATAATAATAATAAAAAAAAACATATCAACCCTCTATGTAAAAACAGGAGCTAGACAGGAAGTTTCCATTTTAAAATAGGAAGCCAGCTCTCACAAAATGAATTCTTTGCCCAGAGATGAACAGTTTGTGATCATTAGCATGACTGGTAGCTTTGTTTTTCGAAATGAACGACTGACATTATCCCCACTCATGCATGTGTTTGGCTGATGATTCCTTTTCCTGTCTTTTCAGGTAAAGAGGAAACAGGTGATGAAGAAGAGGGTGACAATGGTAATGTAGCTCTACGGACCATTAACACATGTTCTGAGCCCCTCGGCTCTACCAGTGCTTCTTGATGTCATTTGTCATCAAAAATTGAATTTTCTATTCGCTCCAATTCAGTCTTTCCATCCTGTGTGCCACCACTCGAACAAAAAAAGTTCTCTTATCACAGAAGCTTGGAACAAAGGAATCCCTCAATTATCTATGGCTTTAGAAGTGACATTCTTTTTCCCTTCTTTTTTGTCACTTAATTTATGCATGTCTTTGTGGTTCCATTGCTCTCATACTGCAGTACAAAGACAAAGCTACACAAAGAGATGGAATGAAAAGGCTGTCTGAGGTGATATCGAAAGCCAAGTCAATTCAACTCCAGGCTGTAGCACTGAACTCAAATGTTTTCCACTCTTTTGAATCCGTCTTCTGTTTGTAGGTGCTGCGGGAAATGAAGACGTGGAGATGGCAAGTCAGAACCAAGGTATAGTACAGTTACAAATCAAGGATCCAACATGTACAGGGTTGTGATTACATGTTGTTGTCAGAGTGCAAAAAGGAGTGTACATCTTATCTGACACCTATATCGAGGAGGAGATGGGAATTGTACGAGCTGACCAACATGCAGCTCATTGCTCTGGTTTTCACTTCAGCTCCGTTTGATTAAAGATCCAACCTGATCAGTCTTGTTAGTAGCAGAGGAATAACTAGTATACAAAGCTCTAAATGCATCTGTACAGGCAGGATGAACAGACCCCGAAACTCTGATGTGTTTCGTTGTACTGACAGCAAGAGCCGTAAGTGAATTGAGAGTGTGTGTGTGTGTGTGTGTGTGTGTGTGTGTGTGTGTTACAAAGGGGCAGCCATTAACTTAGAGCTAGAACCATTTCTCTTTCTCCGAATATCCTCTGTGCTGCTTGTATATAATTAAGATTGTGCATTTGCATACTGGCAGCGAGCAGCGCCTCGCCTCTCTTCTGTTTTTGTTTTATTCAAATCCCATCCCATTGACAAAGATTTGACAGATAGAGCCTCTCTGAACATGAATTGTGTAGATATTCTATGAGAGAGTTATAGCAAATTCAGCCCTAGGACTCAATCCAGGACCTGAGATATGTAATTACTTTCTCATGAGACACAAACAGAGAGGTAGGAGCTAGGAGGAGTAACGATATATAGTTTAAAACAACACCTCCAGGCTAATTCAGCCAAAAATGCAGCGGTTGCATCACTCTTGTAAATGTGTCTGTGTGTGTGTGTGTATTCAGAGACCACAGATCAATATGTTGTTCAATTATGTGGTCTAAAATATAACCTTTGTGCACAGGCCTTTATTAGCATGTTTATTTACCACAAGTACTTTACCACATTTAACTTTGTATTATTCTTACACTCAACACACACATTTAGTTTTTTAACTACTGATACTGGACATAGCAGACACAAGCAATCTAGGGACTGAAGCTTTATGTCCTGAACACAAGTACTGTAAATCAGCTGTTTTACAAATCTACATTTAAACTAGCTTATGTAGCCTAAAACAACCACTTTTTCTTCAAAAATGTGTTTTTCTTTCTTTCCTGTCAACCTCTGTGCCTATCTAACTGGAAAAGAGCAACCTGTTGAAGTGGAAATGTTTCAGAGAGATTTCTGTCAGCAATAACTATGTATCAGCTTGTTTTCTGCTGTGTGTTCCAGGATTTAACATGAAGGCTTTGACTCCCTATGCCTGAATTAGTCCTTCAAAACATACTTCTTTTTATATTTCATTGTTTCTGTGATTCCAGATGAAAATCCAGGAAGCGAGGAGCCAAATCAAGAAAAGGTTAAGGATGAAGATGAAAATCAAGAGAAAGATGAGGATATGGGCATCGACAAGGGCAACAACAAAGATGAAGACAAAGGCATAGACAATGATGAAGATAAAGATAAAGATGAAGACAAAGGTATGTACATAAGGGGTACAAGTGTTTGTTTTTATTCTATTACATCAAAAACTTTGAGGTACACAAGTTGTCAGTCACAAATATTTATACCAAACTGAAAAAGGTTGAGGTGATTGTCTGATTTCCTGATAGTTATTTTATTTTATAGCTGTATGCAGCAAAATGTCCACAGGGCACTGAGGCAAACAGATATGAATAAGTCAGTTCAATGTATGAAACCCTGATGGCTGACATAATGACAGCATAACAAAATGGAAACACAGATGTTTACATTTTTGGTTTACCAGCAGTCTAAAATTACATGGTTGGGAGATGGAACACTGAAAATGTACAATAAGGGTGTTCCACACTCGAGTGTGTTTTTTCATTTCTTCCTGACGGTGTTTGAATCTATGTAAATGTTTCTCTCAGCACAGAATAAGCTAAACCAAGCGAAGAGGAGCTAGGGCTCAGATTGTGTGCAGTATTACATACTATATAGACATAGAATATTCTATAGCAGAGACTCAGAGTCCACAGCACGTCCACACTGTAAAGACACCATATTATTAACACATACAGTACGCACATAAACAAAGCTGATCTGTTTGAAGATATGACAGCTCAAACTTCTTTCTGCAGACATGTGGGTGCAATCACCTGTCTACAAAGATGCTGAGGTTGTATTAATGTCTACTGTAACAAACCATAATAACTTTGTTTCCTTTTTCCAGCAGAGGAAGAGAAGCCTGCGGCGAAGACAGAAGATGACGACACAGCAAAGTCCTCTGTGGAAATGGAAGGTAAGATCCGATTTGCTTGGATTTGATATGATTTGATTTGACCTGATTGAAAGCCTGACTGACTGACTTTCTATCAATGTGATGTTCTCATCCAGTCTGGTGTATTTGTATACTTGTGTATTGAATTAGTATGGTCAGTGTTGTTTTTGTTGTCTGCTGTTTGTCAAACTAGTTTTCCCCCAGAATCAATCTCAGCCTATCTTAAAATCTAATGTATCACTCATGCAACATCACTTTGTACAGCAAGTACTAGGCATTGCAGAGAGCCTCAGGTGGAATAACCTGAGGTTATGGAGGTGCTGAGAACAGCCAATCACAGCAGATTAAAAAATGAATACTGACTAAATAGCTATATAGAATAGGCATTATTCTTTTACGGGTGGATTTTGACTGTAAGCTGGTCATTTTAACATCATATAAATTGCCAATTTTGCATTTAGGTGTCAGCTTAAACTACCGATTATTGTCTTGGTTGTTAAAGAGTAACTGAATCCAGACCTCTTGCCCTGACAGCTAATGGTAACAACATGCTTTTTTTCTCGCTGCGTGTAGCAGTGATGTAGTGTGGTTCTACAGTACTACACTACATCACAGCTGGGTGTCACACATAAAACTGTACTGCTGTTTAAGAAGTTATACCTTTTAACCCATAGGCCAGTGTAGCTATGATTTTCCCCCAATCAAAATCTAGTGAGTTAATGCATCTGATTTGCACAGCAGCTAGCTTAAAGGACCAGTGTGTAAGATTTAGTGGCATCTAGCAGTTTAGTTGCAGCGAAACGGCCAAAAAAATTTCCCTATCTAGAGCCAGTGTTTGGTTTGTCCGTTCTAGGCTACTGTAGAAAGATGGTGATGAAACATGGCAGCCTCCATGGAAGAGGACTTGTGCCTTCTGTAGATAAAAAAGGCTAATTCTTAGGCGATAGATAACGATTCTTATTCTCAGGTGATTATACACTAATGAAAATATACCTATAAATATTATAGGCCTATTCCACTTCTGCCAATAGCTCCTCATAAATGTTGGACCTGCTGGACCTTTTAACATAGCAAGTAGCTAGCATCTGTTGTGGCTCTTTGTGCTTCAAAACAGCATACATATGAGGCTGGCCATTTTTTTACAATAAAAACATATAAATGATGCAAGCCATTTTATGTGTTCACCTGTTCCGCCATGAAAACAGGCACTGTAGTTTGTTTAGAGTCAATTCCACGTACACACTCTGCTGCTGTAAATACTCATTAGAGCACCAAATGTGTGTTAATCTGCATCTGAAAATGGTCCCCAACAAATACACTATTTACTCCTGTTTGAGTAATGTTTGTTAAGAACTAAAGTTTCTTTTCTTATTCTATATTTTTGTGACCTGTTTTTAAAGATTTTTATAACGGTTTTCAGTAGGAACAAATTGGTTCGATGCTCAGTGCCACAGACACGGTGGAGAAGTTTTAAAGTATTGAGAGACAGACATACACATCGAAATAATTTGCAATATTTCAGACCAAGAAAAAGGCTGTACTTAGAGGAAATAAATCCCATTTTTAGTGATAACAGTGTTTAGTGTTATACTTTAAATTAAATTGCACCGCACAGCTCTTTACTTACTTTCTCATCTCTCTCTGTTCTAGCCAGGTATTTTGCCTTTATTTGCATGCAGCCACTGCAGTTGAGCTCCTTGATAAGGCCAGCCACGCCTCTACCTTCTGCGTATGTTTTTTCATTGACCACATGGGATAATCTATCTTTATTTATCCCCATTTTTCTCTGACTGACTGACTAACGCTGGCTAACATTGTTACTGATTAAGGGTATTCTCTGGAGAAGTTGAGGGTTAGATTTGTGAACCCCAGCCACCTCTCTCCCACCACTGCACTAACACAAAGGTCTGAGTCACTCTCTCACCTCCATTTCACTTTCCCTTTGACTGACATTCAATTAATTTAGGGTGAGAGTGAACATTCCAGACAGATCTATCTTAGATAGCCTTCTCCATCCTCCCTGAAAAGCCATTGGAATACGTCCTACAAACACTACAGGGTTTCCATCATTGGAAAGCTTCACTCCAGCCTGTTGATTGTGTCTTGCCTGAGCCCCGCCAGTGTCTGTCACTGTCTTTGGTTACCATGGGTTGTGTGGTGGCACTGTCAAGCAGTAAACAGTGGTGTCATTCCTGATTGCAGGCAGATTGCATTTTGTACAGAGGAGCAGGGCCTTGAACAGAGTGCAGACCCAATGTCTCGGATATTGAATCTCATGCGGGCCTACACAGCCCAGCTTATCCATGCGTAACCAGCTATTCACAGGACAAGACCAAATGATTCCCGAGCCAATACCCTTTATTAAAAATAATAACTGTAATCAGGCTATGCGCTCATGGCCATAGAGGTTAAATCTGCTTCATTGAAAGGAGTAATAAATGGCTCATAATGATGGGAGGAATGAGTAATGAATCAAACAATTTGAGGACAGCTGAATATGAGGTTGCTACGCGCACACATGCATACACCTTCTTGGGAGTTTGAGTGTCAGTGTGCTTTTGCCAGTGTCTTATATTCACAATCAAGTAGTAAATTGAGAGCACAATAATAGAAATGGTGATATATGTTTTGTATTCATCCTTCTCACAAACACTGTTGGCTGATGTTTTGACAGAAATGGGAGCAGAGCTCACTCTGATTGTAGCTCTGTGGCCATTTCTAAAACAAATTCATGCATTTGAGCAAAATATTACTAATCAAATTGACAAATATCCCAGCAGCCCTATTTACATTTGCAGAATGTAATTTCTCTGTGAGGATACACCTATCTTATTTAATAATGAATCTCTGATAAACAGAAATATTTTCCCAGCTTTGTCAAGGTGAGAGAGTCACCCAAGACATGACCATTTTAGAAATGAGCCATCATTGCCAACTTGCTAACAGTTGCCAAAACTAGAGATAAATCTGATGCTCTTAAACACGAGAGCAAGGAAAAGTAATTTAGAAAGAAGGGATCTGCTACCTCTTGCAGTCTTTTCTCTTTGATCTTACAGTGAATGCTGTTAGAGTAATGCTTTCTAATGTGTTGTTAGGTTAATTGTTCCATCATGTACCCTGATTCATAGGCCTCTGAGCAGTATCTACAGCTCTGTAGCTGACATCAGACTGGGTACACTGCATCTGTGGCTGTGGATGCATTTGATTTCAAAATGACCAGTGGGATACTTTCTAGTCCCCTGAATATTACCATAGCATGAGGTTTGTCTGATTAACGTCATAATGAACAGGTAAAACTGTAAATATTAGATCCCACATTGCAGATAATGTCGCTACAGCGTTGTTAAATTTCTTTCTTTGTCTCTGCACATTTATATTCACGTGCTAACAGTTGTCTGCAATGTCTGTTGACACCCTGTTGTTCTCACAGAGCTCAATATTGCACATATGGAAGTGTGTATCACAGCTAAGCATCTCAGTCCCAGCTCAGTCACACTAAATAATACAAAGCTAAAGAAAACAGCTTTGTGTTTTATTCATTCTTCTTGTTAATTATAACTTGTTAATGTAATAATGCGTTCAGTCTACACACATTTCGTTATATTCAATAAGGATGTAGGATACTTCATAGGTCATTTGCTGATGTCTTATCAGTTCATATTACCATGCCATCTGTTGTTTACATTGCAGGGCTGTTCATATTAATATGCAGTTGTGTTTAAGCGTTTTGTATTGTTGTTCTTAGCTTTACAAATGACTACAGTTTAATGCAATGTTAGAATCATACAAGAGCTATAAGATCCAAACAATATGTAACGCATATTATATTCTGGGGATTATGTTATCTGTTCTCTAGAATATCTGTATGGAGTACAGATATGTAAGGAAGTAGACAGAGGAGAGATTTGTATTTTAAATCAGGCTGCATTCTCCACTATATGAATCATATGTATTAGATATCTCCCTGCACAGGCAATGAGATTCTCAGTCTAATATTTGGGATGTTATAAAGCCCCCCCCCCCCCCAAAAAAAAAAAAAA
>NW_023339751.1:6610565-6637180 GCF_004916995.1 Morone saxatilis
AAACCCCCCCCCCCCCCCAAATTGAATCAGAATCCAGGCAGCCTTTATTTATGAATATTCATAACATACTTTAAAATGGAAATGGAGGCTATATTGTTATTGTGTTTGAAATATCCATCCAGCAAGCCTTGTTCTGGTGACTTGTGAGAGTGGGCACCCGCTTCAGTAAGCTCACAGAACACCCATAAATTAAAATAAGACTGTCTTTGCCTAAAGCTAGGAATAAATAAATCTGAGTTGTGAACAGAAATTGTTTTTCCTTCATGCAGTGTGATTCTCCTACAGGAGTCGATAGCTATTGTCTTAGCTCCAAAGGTAAGATTTAATGGCGGCACAGATTCAATGGCACTGAGTAAACAGAAGCTCATACTTCTTTTCCAATCAACCTTTGAGCAAATTTCACCCCGTAAAACATTTGCATGTAATGCAGATGCACCAACACAAACCTGAATAAGGTTCTGTGCAAGACTATTTTTGTGATAGTATTTCCTATTAAACTGCCAGTCAGTTTAGTAAGTGCTTATTATCGACAGCCTTTTTTAAATTTATCCAAAAGACAGTGCTGCTCCTGTATAATTCTGCTCTTGAATATATGTCTGAATATGCCTGACAACCTCGCAATCGAAAAAAGGCTGAACCTGAATACATCAATGTTCCTTATATTTTTCTGCCTTTGATAACGCTGGCCTCTGCTAGAGGCTCACTGTGGGATGAAAGCAGCTCCTTGACTATGGAAGCTATACACAGAATACTTTAGAGGGGTGGTCTCGACCTGAGTGTGGCAGGGTGCAGACAAGATGGGCGAGTAGGGGACGGACTGTAATGGCATACTAAAGCCAGGCAGTAGGAATCCTGTGGGGGAGATGTAGAGAAAAAGACCCAGCAGGCCATCACAATCTCAGTCTCAGCACAGCAGAGAGACAAGGCACCGTTACGTCAGCCCAGAGGCTGTTGGAGCTGACATTCCCACTGCTCATCTCTCCTTTGATTTTGCTTTGTTTCCTTTTCTCTCTGTAGACCTGTTGTGTTAAAAAAAACATCACAGCAACTCAAGTAAACTTCAGTTCATCTTCATTATCCACAACTTTTCACTTCTTTATGGTTACTTTATTGTCTTGATTTCATGACTTTCTATCTCCAAATGTTTTGTTGCCCGTGGTGGCCAGGATGTGTTAAGTATAGATGGCTGTGACTGCTTTATTTAGCACTGCGACTCTGCCACAATTGCTCGCAGCTCACTGTATATGAGGCTCTGAGCAGAAAGCCCAGCTGCATCCACAAGTGCCATATGGTGCCCAAAAAACCACATGTACATCATGTACCCACCTCTTTCAGTTGTAAGATCCACAAACAATGCGTAAAAATGGAGGCGCAGCAAATCCCCTTCTAAAAACTGTCATGAGAATTGGTTTTGTTCTCTTGTTTGCAAGTGTTATTTGAGGGATGTTATTGATTTCTGTGTATTTTACTCCCCAGTGGTGCAGCTTGAGTGTAACAGAACAACAAGCTGACACAAATGGCTCCTCTGAAATCCAGCAGACTTGCCATTGGCAATATGAAGGTCCACACAAAACAATCACAGCACAGTGACCCTGTGTGGTCGCTCTTTTATTTTAAAGAATCAAGTACAAAGAGTGGAATTTCTGAGTAATCCATTGCAAGAGAGTTTTCCTTCCTTCTTTTAGCAGCAGAATAATTAATTCCTGAATTTATTGTTATATTCTTCTCAGAATTTGTTGTTGCTGAAGTGTGCTTTGCATTTATGTTTCTTCGTAGTGCAATAGCAAAAAGGATTTGAAGCTTTGCTTAATTGGTTGTTTTGTGCCCTTTTGTCTTGGTCTTTTGTGAACAATGGGATACTGGTGATGTAAATCTAATTCTGGAGAGCAATGCCGTCTTTCCTGTGGCTAAGAGTTGTCAGCACACAATTAACTTTTGGCATAACATTGTATACTGTAACACTGAGTAGCTCCTCAGGGAGCAAGCTGCCACTGGCTGAAGACATTAGGCTATGCTTGTGTTTTATAGCTTCTCACAGTGACTGTGAAAGTCCAGGAACAGCAGCTACACCAATCACAGCCCTGCTGGAGATTGTGTGTGAGTGCTGTGACGAGACTACCCACAGTTTTATCTTTATCCCTATTAATGCAGCTTTTATTGTTGGATTCCATTTGGCTTTGCTCCTCATTCTTAAACTCCATTTGACTCCTTGTTTTGACTTGCTTCGTTAATTTTAGGTCACTGGATATCAAATCGAGCTTGTTTTCCAATGATTTCAATACCAAAAAGTTTCAGTTTATAAAATAATTTTGAATATTTTTCTCTCATTCTGTTGATCCCTTGGAGTCTGAGTGGTGTCTGTTCTTTGCCATCATTCGTCAGCACAACACCACCTTCCATCATTATATAGTATATTCTTATTGATGAGGAATGCAGGACTCTGGTCATTTAGCTGGAGATGGAGAATAGACCAACAATGTGCACAATGTCCATTATGTTGGTCACCTCTAGCCCAGAAGCCAGCTTCAAAGAGAGGGGGCCTCATCTAACAGGCTGCGAGGGACACACTTTTTCTGTCCTCCTTTGAAGCTCCTCTTTTGATCAGCTCTCTTATCCTGTCTCCACCCCTCTGTTTGCTTCACAAAAATGGCAAATGAATCAACTCTGAGCAGAGAGAGAATTTGTCATCCAGCAGAGATGCAACAAATGTGTGGTTGAAATGTCTGGAACACACATCCTTTAAAAACACACACATGCACGTAAAGACACTGTTTGAGTGATGAGTGATCTCTGTATGGGTTGCCTGTCTCCTGGAGGCAGCGAGGAAGATTTGATGGCAAAGCTACTTAAGTTAGAAACAGTAGAAAAACCCAAGTGAGACTCTGACAACAATGGACTTTGAGATTCAACCATGACAGGTGGGATTTTAAGTCTTTAACCCTTTGGATTGCAAATGTCACTTGTGTGCACTTAATTCACTAGTATTTTTCAGATATTGAGCTGTTTCACTTATCTCTCCAGGTTCATTCAGAGTACACACAGTGTATGATGATATACAATACAACATAACAATAGAGCTGCAACTGTTAGGACAGTACACCTAGACAGGAAAAGGCAGGGGAGAGAGAGGGAAAGAGCGGAACAGTTATTTGCAGTCCTAAGGATATGATACAATTCAGAACATTATGTCATGCTGTGATTGTGCTATCATTATGAAGTGATACATTTGAATAAGTCATCAAAAAACAGCAACCGGCAGTGAAGTAAAATCATGTAGAAAATAGTCACAACAGTAACATCTGATGCAACATCTTCATTTGCTATAATTATGTCTCTATTAGACCCCAACTACGCAGCTGACACATTTACGTGGTGCTTCTGCTGAGGTCTACCAATCAAGCTGCTCTCTTGCTGACCTTTCAGTGATAGACAGCTGCTCTGCCAGGGCTCCTGGTTTTCACTGCAGTCTAGACAAGTGCTTTGATTATATTGACGAGTCAGATCCATGATCTCCTTTGGAAAACCTTGAGCTGACCAGAGGAGGCATGTCTTCATAACTGCAAATCAGTCAGCTGGCCTGAGCCGTGACACGCAAACATCCAAGCCTTCCTCTATAAACATGCTGCTCCTGCGCCCTCCCTCAGCTGTGGCATGTCCCATTTTAATGTATCGCAGGGGTTAGCCACGTCACCTTGTGTCAGATTTACCTGTCCCCTGCAAGACTGTCTGTCTGTGCCTTGATAGAGAGAACCACAATAGGTATTGAAGACAGAGGTGAGCTCCCTGCAGCCAGCCCGCTAGCAGCGCAGGGAGAGTCTAAAGATTATGTAAAGTAATTCAGCGAGTGATGAGAGAGGAGCAGGCCACCACTGACAGCAGGTTTAGCAGGTATGTAGGTCACGCAGGGGGAGGCCTCTTTTGCATTTTTTCCCTTCCATGTCTATTTTTGTGTTGTCTCCCTCTCTCACTTCTTCGCTTAATCAGTTATTCACTTACTCCTTTCATCTCAGGATATCTCAGTTCTTTTGTCCTCTGACAGAGCAATGTGACTGTCTCACACTACCTTGGACAAAGTGGGGAATAAAAAAAGGGTAAAAAGAGAGATCAAGAGTGAGAGACATCGCCAGTGGAGACAACATTTTTACTGACTTCCCTGTTCCTTTCAATCCTTGCTGTGTCTTATCAAAGGTTTTGCCAGTGGTCATTTTCCCTTCAGTTTTTGCAACATATGTTGTCAACTGTGCCTCCTCTTTTCTCTTGCCATCTCTCTCAGCCTTCTAATCATCTTCACTTTCTCTGAGTCGTAGCTTAACCCCAAAGCAGATGGTGTCCTGTTCTCTTTTCAGTCATTCAGAGCACTCCGTGTTTTCTCATCTTGTCAAGCATGGCCCAGGCCTGTGTAATGAGCTCGGGCCTTTTCAGTCGGTTGAGAGCACCCTGACCCAACGTGGAGCCGCCCCACCAAGGCCACCACTGCAAGGTTACCCAAACCCCCGCAGGGGAGTACAATGCTACTTAGTGTCCACAACCCCACGGCCTTTTCTTAGGGAGAAGAAAGGCGGAATATTAATGAAGACTCTTGGCTTTTCGGGAGGATAGCAGTAGAGAGGGGCGGTCACAGTGTTTATTGAGCAGGCTTGTTTTCGTCTCCCTAGCCTGCAGGTCACAGCTCAGCGCTCTTTAATTGGCTCAGATTGTCAGACAGTGTTCCATCTCATAGCAAAGAAAACTCCGACTATCAAACGCTGACCCCCCCACCCTTCCTTCCTAACAAAATCCCTTTTTTCCTCCTGTTTTGAGAGTGGCAGCTCATGCAGCTAAGCTATTTCTACAAGCCTGCATTACAAACTTAACATTAACATATGAAAATGGGCTGCTTTCCACATTTACCAGCTCATTAGTTCTTTTGGTTGGGCACTTGTTGAGGTCCACCCACTCTTGTTTTGCTTGAGCAGGGAGATGTCTTTAATTATCTTTGCAGTAGACATATCAGGCCCGAAGCTATTAGCCCATGCAAAGTTCAATGAGGGGTTCTTTGATACTTGTTTAATATACATGGCCCAATGCAGACCAGGCCCAAGCCCCTCATAGACCACCCAGTTTACATACTGAAATTAATTCTGCTCTCATCTCCTGAAAGGAATGGGAGCTTCTGAATAGATACTGGTATTGACCTTGACATTTTCCTATCTTACTCTCTCAAGATGAAATGCTATTGAGCAAGCAGCAGCCCTCCGCCTGCTCGCCTGCTTCATAAAAGCTGCAGAAACCAAAGACCTTTACCAGATATTTGATCAAGTCAAGCAAAATAGACGTACTTTATGCAATCAGTGAAAGTGATTCAGTCAGTAAATGTTTTCAATTGTGGTGTGTTTAATTTGGGCATACTGAGCGACTATCAGGAAGTAAAAGAATGGTCTCAATGGTTTTCAGTAGCTCCCAGACTGAGATTGTGATGGGTCATCATGTCCATTGTTTGAGTGGGAGCAGCTGGACACCTGTGTGAGCTGGCAGGGATCAAAGCTCCAGGACCTGTTCAGACACAGCAGACCAGTCCGCCACGCCACGGTCTGGGGATCAAATGAATAGAAGAAATTCTCCTGGGGAACTGAACACTGTAGGGCACAGACACTTCCACACCTCCATTGATTTGTATTCTTTCACTGCTCAAGAAAAGAGCGTTGAATAAAAGACAGCGAGATTTCCTGTGGCTTAGGGACGAACAGAACCTCCTGTTCTGCCCAAGGCTCCTGTCTGGAACATTAGGCAGAGATGGTTCCCAACGCTGCCGTGTAGGTGACCCACTGGGACTGCCTCCCCTGTGGGCTGACTGAGCTAGAATGACAAGAACATTAAAAGTGGTGTGGAAGCAGAACTGTAGCTGATCGTGACAAACACTCTTTGAGGATGGTGCGAAATAATGAGAAAATGTATCATACAAAAGCTACAGCTAATCAAATATCTATTTCATTTAGTTATATGATGCTTTAAAACCCTAACTTGCCATTGATGTCCAGTTCCACAAGATTCCTATCATGGTTGAATACTGTGGTGCAGTACACTAATGCTGACCAACAAAACGCTAACTACCTCTTGTCTAATAAATGAATGCAAGGTGGGGGGATGTAATTTTCTGCTTGTCTGCATACGGGGGTGACTTATGCCCAACTCTCTTCCTTCCTCTCCCTTTTCTTATGTGTGCAGATGTGAGCACACGCACATTCTCATCTTCCCTCTTGAGCTACAGAGGGGTTTTCTCTGAACCTCTGAAAGGCTGAAGTGACAAGAAAAGTTAAAGTTTTGGAAATGTTTTAAATGTTTTTGATCTCCTACATGACCTGTGTTCAATTTTAAACTAATCATAGTCATAAAACCTTTATTACATCATAAAAACAAAAAGATAAACCGATTACAGCTCTAATATATGAGAAAATGCAGATTACATTACCTTTTTATGCCTCATTACCAGGCACCTTTGTTGAGGTTGCCTATCTTCATGGAGAAATATAATGCATATTTTGCGTAGGCCAGGAGATACAAAAATTGTTATGTTTTAGACCCCCAAAGTAATTTATGCCTTTTTTCTCAAGAGTATACAAATTTTGCTACCATGCATACTTGTAATTAATGTACCAAATTGTAGGATGGGACACACCCCTCAGGGTCCCCGATCCCAGCTTAAAGAACCACTGGTGTAAGCTGTCTAGTTTCCTGCCCAGGAAGTCAATTCGGTCTACTGTTTTTCTCTTTTCCTTATCAGCCCTCTGTGGACTGTGCCTCTCCTTCACCAGAACCTTGACAGAGGCCCGTTTTTCTCTCTCCCCCCATCTTGTTTATGTGTTTACCACACACACTCACTAAATGATAGCCCCTCTACTGTCAGCACACAGGAGTCGAATTAGAGAGCAAGACAGACCGGCGTTGGTGTTCCCTCCGAGCTGCAGGCAGGCAGGCAGGCAGGGGAGACTGCTGCTGCAATCAATTGAAATTCTGAGCTTTTTTGCTTTGTCTTGATCAGTCTTGTATATTAGAGGAAGATGATGCTACCCGGGTAGCACCCAGACTGTGTTGTCATTACCTAAGAGAGAAGAAAAGAGCATCTGGAATGAGGCCAGTGCTTCAGTGAGCTCCTGCTGCTGCACACAGGCATGCTACACTAGCTCGTATAAAAAGGCAGACATGATGGAGGCTCTGTTCCAACACGAGTCACAACATCAGGCACGTTCCACATGTCCTGCCATCAGCTTTAATATCCGTAAAGTGATCGTATGGAAAAGTGTTAATGCATGGCATATCTTTCATGTGTATGCATAATTTATTACATCACTACTGACGACATACGGCTCACAAGCCCCTGTTACAATGTGTGTGTACATGTTTCAATTTATGCCATTACAGAGAGTGTTTGAATCCGGTGGTAAATCTGCTGCAACTACGGATATAAAATTGAAGTTGTAAATAACCAAAATTATCGTTTAAAGAGTTTTGTGTGAAAGAACATAATGTTATTTCACCCCCTGGACAGTTCCATGCCTCAGATCAAAAAATTAAAAAAATGCTTCATCCTTCCTGCTTTCAAACAGTCCTCGAGTCCCGGTGGTGTCTCAGAGAGGAGAAATTTTATTCCAAAATGTTGCAACAGATTAAATCATTTTTATGTTGAAAAAAACAGTGTAATGCATGTTCTTAATAGCTGGCAGCCTACAGGTCAAAATCCAAAGCAAAGGTAGTATATAGTGCCCAAGCTGTCTACCTGCTTCAGCATGGCACGTGTAGCCAAGCCTGCAATTACAACCAAGGAACCCGTGTTTTTATTAAACTGGGAATTAAATGACCTTGACGGCAGACTTGTTACTGTAAACATACAGAACACTGAAACCACTTTGGATTCTACACACTCTTCTATCTCAGCACTTGTATTTGTCTACATCACCGCCGGTCTGCCTGGGGAGAGCGGTTATTTTTATGGTGTGCTTTGTTTGGATGATTGTTGTTGCAAAGGGGGAAACGGCAAGGTTTGCTAAGGGAGTGACGAAGAAGGAGTTTTGTGACTACAGATGTAACAGGGAGGATAGAGGGGGAGAGGGTAAGGAGGGGAGGGTCTCTGGTTGCCTTACAGGGATGGCAGTCAGTAATTAATTTTGCATGCATCTCTCTCCCTTTTCACATTTGTTTTGTTACTTTTTCAAGTATAACTCTTTAGGAAGGCACTGAATTTCCAGGCATGAGAGACTTTTAAACATCAGGACAAATGTAAATGTAAGGCCACAAGTGTGAAGTTGCTCTTAAGTTCCTGGACTGGTTTGCAGATGATCTACTTTTTTGAGCAGAATAATCATGCACAAATGATTACTTCTACTAATTCCTAACCCTCTTATTAACTGCATCTGCATGCATAAAGATGAGTAACATGTCTATACCTTTCGTGTGCTTCACATTACAGATGTCTCTGCGATCAACAACACAGGCACCAGCAATGGAGGTGAGTAAAGATCATGTTTTTCCCCATGAACTACGCACTCTGGGCGCTGTGACGCATCACTGACATCCTGCCACTTAACAGAAACCTCCCTGCTGTCTGCTGCCCACACCCCTTACTCCATTTCTTGCTTCCCTGCTACACGTGGGTAGATATTTATGTCAACATACCTGCCTGCATTCATAAAATATCACAGTGAATATTAGCATTCCTATTACATCTTGTATGCAATTTAAGTTCAGCAGGAGCTCCAGCCTGCATCAGAAATCGGTGCTGTAATTTAGATTTTTGTTGAGGTTTAAATAACACTACGATATGTTACTGGGGATTTTCACATCCAGTTAAGTCCTGATGTCAGAAAGTTCTAGCTACAATGTATGTATGAACTCAGTCAGCTTGATTCACTTGGCAGGGCAGAGAGATTGTTACAGGGGAATGGATGCTTTTCTGCACAGGATAAGGGGCAACAGATTGCTTGGTTATCATAGCCTCTTCTCATACTTCTCCTCTCTTTGCCTCTCTATTCTTTTCATTTCTCTCCCCTACTCTTGTCTAGAAGAGATGAAAGATCTTGTCAAGAGCTCCGAAGAACCTGATTCAATTCTAACCGACAGCATTCAGTCCAAAGGTAAGGGCGTGGGAGAAGCACTCACACTGGCTTACTGGCGCATCCTTATCTCGCACACGTCTCTATTTATAAGCGGATTCTTATTAGTGGCCACAGCTGCTGAATTAAAATTTGCTTCTTTCGGAGAATCCTTAGCTCTGTGCAGCCGAGTGTTAACCAGCCTCACCCTCCTTGTTTCCGCCCGTCTGTCTCCATCTCCTTTTCTCTGTAGGGGCAGGCGGTTTGTATGTGCTCCTCCAGGGCCAAATGCATTTGCAAATCCTTTCTACCCATTTCAGGTTTGCAGCTATGACCCTGATATTTAGGTATAAACGTGTCAGCACGTCTTTGGAGATTGAGTATGATGAATTACCTGCAAACTCCACTATCAGACATTTAATAAATCAAGTGTGCAGTGCATATTATTTTAACATGCAGCCAACACAGACTGTAGGGGCAATAATCATGCCAATAAATCATATTTGATAAGGATACCACACTGTTGTTATTCTCGGGTCCCCATTGAGATTCAGGGTAATAAATGTAATTTGAATGTAGACATCTGCGAAGAGTGCTGTGAATTTCTGTGTCCGCATTTGTTCTGTGTGTGGCTCTATAGAGTTGTTGAGCCAAAGAATGGGATTCAAATTTGGGCATCGAGCACTTTCCAGGTAGAAAAAATTCATTAAGCAACTGTTGTGAACAGATTGTCAGGGTTGAATAAATAGGACAGGCTAGCAGCATATGAAATAACTTGGCAGAGACAAACGGGTTGGTGTAGAAAGCATAGAGCTTAAACAATGCCAGACAAAGCGCCAGAGAAGAAAAAGCTCATTGTCGAACAAGCATGTGGATCAGGGTGGGATGGTGTATAAGGGAACCGGGTAGCACATAGTGTGCAGTTAAAATTAGTACATTATCAAAACATATGACACTGGGCAGTGACTACAGACTGCCTGAGCAAGATATCTTGCTTTGGACCAATTATCAACACAATAGACTAATAGGCATGAAATTTATCAGAGATATCCCTGGTCCCCAGAGAATGTCTCCTAATGATCTCGGGTGACCCCCCTGACCTTTGGTACCCCTATCAATAACTGTCAATAACAAAGTATCCTGAAAACCAATCGCTAGAGTTTCATGAAATCTGCAGTAGATATTCATTGTCTTCAGAAGGATGAATGCTGATACTGTTAGTGACCCCCCTGAATGTTGTTGCTGTTGCCAGCATCACACAAATATTTCCACTTCTGCACTAGCACCAATGCAGGCAGAAAAGGACAACATTGCATATTTCCTGGTCTATTTACAGATTGCTATGAAGTATCATGACCATATTCATGTCCTCAATGAGAACAAATCCCTTTTGATTTTAATTGGTTTTCTCTAAAGCCAACATTAGGATAAAATACATTTTACCAATGCTCTGAGAATAGCAAGGTCATTAACTGTTTTCTTGGACTACAACAAACAATTTATGTAAAATATCAGACAAAATGGACATCAAACTTTCCAAAATCCCAAGGTGGAGGGTGGAGTCAAAACATTTGCCCTTATGTCCAACCAACTGCCCAAAACTTTAAGATATTCAGTATACCAATACATACGACTAATAAAAGCAGCAAATCCTCACGATTGAGAAGCTGGAACTAGAGAATATTTAGCAGTTTAGCTTGAAAACTTAAAATGAATCCACAACTATTTTGATGATTGGTTAATTGTTTCTGCTGATCGACTTATCGTTTTTGTTCCCTTCAGCTTTCATCTCATGGCATGCAGTTATAATTTCTCCAGTCTCCTCTGCTGAATTCAGATAAATATACAGCATGAGAACCAGCAGTAAACAGTAATATTAAAAGGCACAGCATTTAGTACCAAATGTGAGAACCAGTAATTAGGCCATGCAAACAATTCAGACTATGAATTTGTTTTCCATCCAGACACTGTTGAGAAGAAAGAATGACCAGCTGAGGGACGGACAATCAACCTCATCTGACAGCCAGCAAACTGTGCGAAGCCAACCACACTGGTGTCAGACTGGCCCATGTCAGTATGGGCTCTGACACTGGCCCAGGACGACCAGTAACTCACAAGATGCTCACATACCCAACTTTATTTAGCCTTTTCCCTCTTTGTTAAGAAACTACTCATCCCTGAAGTATGTATGTACTGTATGTAAATGTATGTATGTACAAAACCTTACTATAGGACTTGAACATATCAACCAGAAAAGATGAGCCATACCTCACTGTGTGTTAGAGTCATACATCATTTAGTCAGCTGGGTGCGATGAGATAAACCAGGTTCAAGTCTCTTTATTTGATCTATACCCACTGTGAGAGCGTGGTGAAGCTGTCAGAGGACAACAGCCACAACTCCTACATGTTGACACTCCAGGCTGTTAAGATGCTTAACATCTGCCATCCTTTCTGTTCTTACAACTCAAATACCGCCGCCACAGTCATGATGACATTCAACTGTGGACTTACCTGACAACACCCTGCATTTGTAGGCCTCTTTGGAGTGCAACACACTGACACCTGCCATGCCTGCTCACACATCTCTGCAGCTCGAGTGCCATTGTTTAGTCAAATCAGCAAATACCTTGATTTACACCACAGTCAGTAGGGCGGTGTGTCACTCCCCAGCCTTTTATCTATAAACATCGCTGATTGTGTCTGATCTCCGCCACTGCTGTAACTGCAGCTCAACTCGTAATACCTGGAAACTGATCATCAATGCCCATGCACACTAAAGAGGATGTGAGTGTCTTTTAACAAATCAATTAGTTCTTTCCCCCCGTTTTTCTTTGCCGTTTCCAGTGCATGCCAGAAAATTGCTTTGAATTTCACCAACAGGAATTACAGTCCTCTTCGCTTTCGCTTTCATCTCCTTACCAGATTGTCTCTAATTGTATTGAAGGAATCTGCCTTATTTCATATCAAACTACAAAATCACAATCACAGACCTAAGGAGGTGGTCAAAGTATGAATTCTTGGTTGTGCATTGCTTGCAGATGATTTGTAATTTTGAGTACATCATGTAATGGCTAATACCTGTTGTTAATGGTTTCTTGTTTTCTCCTCAGTTCATTTAAAAAAAAAAGGTTTTGGTTTATTTTTAAATGTTGGTATGATTCATTAATTACTTTCAGTGGTGCCATACTTAGGATCAGATGAATTACAGTTCTATGAAATGATGCCTTCATACTTTGATGTTTGCTTTGCTAAACTATAACAGAAACAACTAATAAAGATTAAGGTGGAAGCCATGTCTCATCTTTTAATGTACCTTGTCACGAGTCTTGTTTTTTCCTCTGTCTTGACAGTAGTTTCCCTGGCTGTGTCCGATGGGTTTGTGACACAGAACCGTCTGGGAAGTCACTGGAAGCTGTTTGGAAAGGAACTTTAATACTCAGCAGGTGATTGGATGAACCATCTGTTTATCACGAGTGAACTGCAACCAATCAGATCGACAAACCATAAAACGTAGTCAAACTCTTCGAAGAACGAAAGCATATTTTCCATTAAAGGAAAGGCATTCAGTGCAGATCTTTCCTATTCTTTCAATAAATTCTCGCTAGTGCTGGTATAACTGATGGTAGCAACATCTATGCTAATCTCTTTAACAACCACCATTGTTGTTTTTGGGGCAAACAGTCTCTTCAGAGTCACTTCTCTCACACGCCCAGTGTTAAACGCTGCCCGTACCTGCCAGAAGTTCCTCAAAGGATGCTAGTTGGTCAAAACCACTGTGGTTCTGGCAAAAGCACATGGCTTGAATTAGAACCCTGCACGGCCAAAAAACTCTAGCCATAGCCCGGCCCTGGCATGACAAAGTTGGCAAATTTTCCACCTGAGCCCGACACCAATTAAGCTCTCTCTGATGCACACTATGGGCAGAAATGAAAGGAGACCCAGTCTATTAAAAAAAATGTCCTGAGCCCAGTTCAGATAGATTCAGTCTGGTCCCAACAGTCTTACAGACCACTACCTTTTCAGCCTCACAAGATCTATTTTCACGTGATCTTACGATTTTGTCATATCCCAAGTCCAGCTTCCTCACAATATATAGCTTATATTTTCTTTCATTCTACTTGCAACCGGTGCAGTTTCCCCACAGTTCATACGTGTGAAATTGAACAACTGTAACAGAGCGATCAGTCGTGTCTCTGGGACAGAAACAATTAGTCTATTCCTGTGATCTCTAGCTCGCTGCCTCTCTGGTCCTCAGGCTCTCTCCCGTTTCAAATGAGGAGAGTTATCTGGCTGACCCTCTCACCCCAGAGCCCTCCCTCCTTCTGAGAAACTCACTAATGGCCAGAGACCTCACAAGGAGTTTGTTATCAGACTCAGCAGCTCTCTAGACCAGAACTTCTTCATCAATTACATCTCTTATCTATAAACAAAATGTTATTTAAGCAACTTTTCAAATCAGAGCTGGCAAAGCTTTAGGTGTTTATGATTCTTAAGCTCACCCTTTAGGAGTTACTGTACATATTTAAACAATTAGCCATTAAAGCTGTAGCCGTGTGTAATCGGTGTGCCAAATTATACAATGAACGATGCTGGAAGATATTGCTATTGCGCAATTTAGGAAAACAAGTATTTAGAGAAGTATTTTTCAATCTCCTTCAGGGTCCGAGGCCTGAAGCCAACGGCATTCCACTGCCCTCCGTTACCTCCTGCCATCCACCTTGCTTCATTCTATTGTTCATGCCAGAGCTTAGGGATCCAAATATCTGACATTTTCTTTTGTCAAATATGATACGCCATTACCTCCAGTTCATATTCCGTAAAATTGCGCTTCTTCTTCTTCATTTGCTTTTTGATGCTTCCGCCATTTCTCCTCAAAACGTATCTAAATGCTGATGCTTCATATGCAAATCAGGCAATTGAGGGTGTGTTTCAAGCCATTTATATTAAATCGTGGGAATGGTCAGAAGGCTTGTGCAGGTGCGCACAATTTCAGGATGATTGAGATGTATGAGGGGGAAAAACACGTGGGAACAGACATAGGTGAGGTTTTATAAATCTGACGGAAAAGACTGTGTACACAAAAAACAGGGAACATACATACACAGATTTCTACATCTAAATATACACAGACTTTTATGCATCTGGCTAAGTCGACAATATGTATGTAGGCTGTGATTCCAGCCTCGTTGCAACCACAGAAAACCCATAAGGACACAAACTTGCATGTTCCTATACCGAACACAAACGACTACTCTCACTCACTGCACATGGCACTAGTTTACCCTTTGCATTTTCTGCCAGCTATTTTTATAGAATTATTTCTTGTGCTTGTACGTGTGATGTCCAAAGTCCTGATTCCTGTTAGAGGAACACGATTAGAGTGTACCACTCACTGTATGTTTTTATTTCCCGACAGTCACTCCCAAATAATATTTGTTATGTACTCGTAATGTGTGTTCCTACCTTTAATTTTAAGATGCTAGAGTTACCATTTCTACTCACAGGCTTTTATCTGAGCCTGCTCTAGGACCATAAACTTAAGTAGGCTAAGTAGTTAAATGGTTTCTCTGTTTTAATTGTTATTATATACTGTTTTGATGTAGTTTGATACGGATTTGAATATTGAAATTAGGTTGCGGTTTCTGTCAAAATTAATATTATGACCGGTTGTGGTTATATGTTTTGTGTCTTAACCATAAGGCTACCAGAATACCCCGAGACTTCTAATTCATAACACTTACAAATTCAGTCCAACACAAACAAGATAAAGAAAAACTATTCTGAACATTTTCCTGTTCATCACATTGCAGGAAAAATAGCAACAAGTATCCTGCTTTTTCTTCAGAGAAGGGTCAATCAAACACAGGAACATGGTGTTTTAAACATTATCCTGTCAAGAGAGTTGTTTATTATTGGTTCAAAAAGAAAAATATTCAGCCATTGTTATCATTTTTTTCTTTGGATAACATAATGGCCAAAAAGCATCAACAACAGGTTTCTCATCTGTTACTGTGAAAAGCCAATAAAAAACAAGTTTCACATTGCTTTAGCAGCTACCATGTTTACGTTCCATTAACTTGTCGCATGCCAAGCGGATGTCAGGAGTGATTGTCCCTGGAACGGAGACGGTTTAAATTTTAATGACTTCATTTAAATGTTGCATGTCAGAGCGGAGGGTTCCCTGAACTTCAGCAGTAGGTAATGTCAAGGGAAACGGCTTCATCACACAGGCCTGATACTACACACCAGCTCCTTGGCATACAAAACACTTCAGGGCTAAAATAACAAACCCCGTATTCCACAAAAACAGCCTGCCGTCCTAGTTTACACCTAACAATGTTGGATTTCTGTCTTACGTCAGAGTTGTGAGGCTGAAATTGTTCACTGACATCGTTAACAGCACTGCAAAAAACATCTCACCAGCACTGTATCTGTGTCTACACATTCAAATAAACCGTGAACGCATGATAGAATATTTATGCATGTGACAGTAGTGCTGATTGACCTGTGAAGTTGCCATGTTCTTTTCAGTTCCTATCTGACAGGTCTTATAACGGCTGTGGACTGATAGGATGTGATGTGCTCCATTTATTCCATTTTCCAGATGAAAGCTCTGCGGACCTCTTATTATACAAACACGCATTACCATGTTCTCTCTCCTTTATTCGGCTTTCCCACTACTCTCCTGATGCCAACTCCTCCCACTTTCTTCCACCCTCCCGCCACACTGCAGCGACCTGGCGCCACGCTGGCTGTTAACACAGCACAAACAAATTGGAAGGAAATAATTCCAGCTCTAAAGCTTTAAATCCCAGCACTAGATAAGCTGTTTTTATCTGAAGTACAGTGTTTGTCCTTCATGAAAATTCATCGCCCTCACAAGAGGCAAAGGCAACACTATAGGTGAACTAAGCCGAGATAAACACTCTAATTGGGATGAAAATTGACGCCATTCATTATGGAGGCCTGTCTTCAAAGGCAGCGAGAGCCACTGAAATGTTGAAAGGAAATTGACTCGCAGCATTGCTAGTTTGCTTTGAACAAGTGAGAATACGTCGATTAAACTCCACCAGCACAAGACGGTTATGCAGATTACATTTGTTGTCTGACTAAAAAAGCACGTTTGTCTCATGCTGATGGCCCCTCATGACAAGAGAACAGAAGAGAACGAGGATTAATAAACTAATTCTATCTCTCTCGCTCTCTGTTGTTGCTCTAATTATCAACTTGATAATGTGCTTATTCAGGTAATAGGGAAGATTCTCGCTGTTATTGTAGCTAGAGTACAGATAAGGCCTGGCTGAAACTGTTTAGTGTTAACATTCAGTATAAAGTTATCCATTCCAGGTCAAAGTCTGCTTTTTTAAATCATTTTCTGCTATTTTTTTAATCACTGAGCAGTAAATTAGAGTTCAGGGGAGCAGTTCTGTTGCTTTTTCCCCATCAGCTTACCCAGAATAACAACTTAGTGATAATTCACAAGAGTTACATCCACACCTGAATTCATTTCACTGCTGCGTGCAGAACAAAACACAGCTTGCTTCAGTGTAAAATAAGAAATTTCAATGGGTTATGAAACTAATGTGTGTGCAGTGGCTGTGTAGCAGTAAACTTATTTTGCTGCTTTATGGGTTGAACTGCTTACCACCAAGACTGATAAACAGCAGCCGCGACCAATATAAGGTTGTGTATTTAATTTAATTGGAGACCTATGAACAATATGTGTTGATAAACCTCAGTTAAATTGGCATCATTAGCTCTGAATTGTCCCCGTTATCCACTAGGTCAAAGCTTTTATGCTGGTGAACAAGCCTCCATTTGGATTACATCTAAATGCATGCAGTGTGCTTGTGTGCAAAATCCCCTTTTTGGGAGAGATAAATTGAAACAAGTTATTTAAATGATTCCATCTCTTTATAGAACGCTAACAAACTGAGTGCAGGCAGGAAAAGAATGACGACTCAACATATTGCTCCCCTTGTTAATGAATTTACTTCTGAAGTCATTAAAAATGTTCTGTTTCCATTTTTCCAACAGGAAGAAAACCCACACAGAAAGGCTAATGAAAGAAAATGAAAAGCAACGGCTCTAAAATGCTCAGTAATTAAATTGGACATTAATAAATGCATTAGCCTTATTTAGCTGTAACTTTTTGAGATGTTTGGTTTACGCTGATGTTGTCTAACTCATTAAAGCAAAATGTCACCTGGATGTTGGTTTCCAGAGATTCTAAAAAATGAAGCAGCAATGCATTCAAAGATCAAGAACTTAGAAGTCAAGCTGGGGGGAGTGCAGGGTTTTTTCCTGGAGCCCTGCTGCTTCTCATCCAGCAATCTGATGTGAGTGCACTTATGTGCAAATCCTGAACAGGATAGAAAACTAGCAGAGCAGTAGGGAAGCTGGGGTCAAATGTAAAAATGCTTTTCAATTTTTATAAAAAATCAGTAGGAGACTCTTTTTTTAATAAATGGCAGATGTCTTTTATATATTCAAATTGTTAAAATAGATATGAAATATGTTTTTGTAAAATCATTGGTTTCAACATAGAGCTAAGTACTATTTTAATTAGATCAGTCAAATTAAACAGTATACTTCCCCACTAGTGGCTCTCTGACTCCCTCACAACAATGAAATATTGTTGAAAGACATGCCAACAGTTGGGTAAGTTACAACTCGAGAAAAGGTTCATTAGCAAGTTTATTAATTACCTATCAAAGAAAGGAACTGTTTTAATGCCTCCTTTTGCACTTTGTCATCAAGCTCTACCCTTTTCTACACAAACTGAAAATATGTAGTTTTACAGTGTCAACCAGGATGTGCTGGCTAATCAAATTACCTGCAGCACAAGCTAACCACACTAGCTGGCTAACACCTGAATTTTAGAAAAAATCTCTTAACCACTCATCTCTGCCTCTATTAGATATTTGCATGCACTTAAACATGCTCATCATGTCTATCAAAGAGCAACAACAACACCACTCGTCATCCACTCAGTCCATAACAGAGTGCAGTGAAGGCTTCACCTTTGACTACAGAGCAAAAGTTCAAGGTATGCAAGTATCATTTTATTACTATGAAAGGCTTCGCTCGGCTACTGGGTCTCTGTGAACTTCAAGGACTTGAATAAACATCTAAAAAACATCCTAACATCTTAATCTGTGGGGGAGTTTGACCTTCCCTCCTGAAATGCAGGCCTTTTCCCACTGTTCACTGTTGATACTGCAGTTATTCACAGTGACAGTTCAACACTGGGCTACCAAATCTATACCTGCTTTGCAACTCCCAGAATCAGTTAACAACAAGACCCCAACATTTTTTACTATTGAATGTTTCTGTGTGCTGCCGGAAAAACTAAAGCTAAATACAAAGCGAACATTTACAAATCTCTAGTTGTCTAGTCATTTGAGTCTGTATGTGTCACCCATGGTCACCTACTATTTGCAGCACATACAGAATGTGCTGTGGTGCCTAGGATTTCAGTTTTTTTTATTCTGGAAATGTAATGCCAATCAATTTGGAACACCATGTTCTCCTTACTGTTTCTCAGCTGTCACATGTTTTAAAAGAAAAAAAAATATTTGCCACATTTCCAGAATTTGCCAGGAACCTTCTGGGAATGTCTCATATTTTCCTGTTTTCCATGAAAGTGAATCTGGAGTATTTTGAATTAAATTTGTTTTTACAGAATCATCAGCATATCTTATATACTGCATTAAACTGTTGTAAGGATTCTTATTAAAACCTGGTGATGCACAATTCTCTGCAGAGTGGCTATGTGGAATTAGTTTGTCCAAAAGAGTGAAAATATGATGAGCAGTTTGACTGAATGCGTGTTCACAGTGTTAATATTATGCATTTTGTTGCAGATAGACAAACCCACTGCACTAATCAACAAAATGACTCACTGTCTTAAGAGCTATTCAAATTAATCCTGGCAGCAGCCTCTGCCTGTGTGAATACCCTAACCACTCTAGGCAACTTCTTGGCCACTGTCACTAATAACTGTTGCCAAAACAAAGTTGCCACAAACTTACAGGGACAAACGTGCTGAAATTCAACCCAGATCACTGCGTGTTGTGTCGTAAGAAATCTACTGGTAGGTTGTTGTTGATTGTTGACAATGCTGTGAAGAATGACATTTCCTTGATTATTTTCCCAAACAAATTTGAGATCACATCTTTACGAGAAAAACAGATAAGCTTGATTGCTTTTGCATTTCAGCATCTCGCCTGTCAGCGCTGGCGGAGCCTTTGGGGTCCTCTGGTGCTTCCGAGAACTGTTGCTGTAGCAACAAGCGGGAGTAAGCGAGGACCTGTGTGCATCCAGAATCAGGTGAGGTGAGTCTCGCCACTGAACAGAGAAAGGTGAATGGGCCATCCCAACCACTGTGTCCAATTTAGCTCGGCCCATTTGCTGAGAAAATGTATGAAAGGTTATGATGAGTTGATTCAATAATAAAATATTTTACGGCGGAAGATAAAAAAAAAGCAAGCAGAGCTGTAATGGAGGACTACACATATTTCACATTTCACAGGTGAGCTAGTGCGGTCATGATCATCCAACTGATCCTGGTAATGGAGCTGCTGGGTGAAGGTCTTATAACTATTACTTATAACTATGCTGATTTGCCTGTTGGGAGAGGTACAGGGATATCAGACCATCAGGTTGTAAGGGCACATGCTCCTTTCAAAACCCTGTAAACCACCTTTCCATATTACACAGGTACCATTACATTTATTTCTCACTAGAGAAAGCCTTCAGTTAATAATGAGAAACGGTCAGAAAGGGTGGTAAGCATTTGTTAAAGTGTACATGGTGTGACCCTTATGGTCATACTGCATGTGTATTTATTAATTCACAGATAAGGGTGGAGAGTGCGGCTCCTTCCCACCAGGATTCATTATTTTCTGTTCCGAACTCCTGCTGGTTATGTTAATGTATGATGAATTTCCATAACAAAATAGGCATCAAGGTAGGCAGGAAAATCACTTCAACACAGCATGCAATTTAAATGTGCCATTTCGCAACCAATCATTCGGTGAAGAAGTGTGGATGGTTAAAGATAGACACCCTTGTCATCTCTGCGAGCTACTGCAGGGCAAGTGGAAGGTAAAGGACAACATGGAAGGAGATTCGTCAGTGTCCCTGTCGTTTCACTATCCTCAGTCCTTTTGTCCTTTTGATACCCTTTATTCTTATTAAGGTGAATAGCTCACAATATATTCCTCACAATTAATTAAAACTGAGGATTTTCAGTCATTATTTACTATGACAGTCCATAATGCATAAAAACTGTGTTGATTTACTTAGATGACTGTATGAACTCCATTGATAAATATGACCAATTTAGCATCATTGTCAAATTGGCTGAGCCTGGCAGCGAGGTGCTAACAATTCAAACGAGCTGATGGAGATGATTAAAATGACACCAAACACCACTTTTTAGGCTTTCCTGTCACAGAACGCCACAGCTTCCCGTTAAGATGCAACTCACAAAACACCTCATACTGCAACATACAGGGAGATTTTCTCATTCACTGTTAATTGGCTCATTTATTCCTGTGTGCAGTGAGAAAAAAAAGAACAGAGATTAAACAAACTTGGCAAACAAAGTTTTGGAGCATGTCTGAGGCAAGCTGCCTGAATTGGAACAGACACTGACATTAATGGAGAGAGGCTAGAGCGTCTGCAGACAGTCCATGCCACCCATCCCCTGCCACCCATCCCCTCTTGTCTCCAGGCTAAACGTCTCTTGTCACAGCTGACAACTTCTGCAATTGATTAAGTCAGTCTTGCTGACAGGAAGACACAAGGTCACAATTATGATGAATGCTCTGTTGATTCTTTTGATATTATGAAGACTCAACTTTCTTTAGTTGAGCTTATAATAATTAGATTGTTCAGTGATAATACTGTTGGTTCACAGTAAATTCAAAAATTAATTTCTGTGACATAAACTCTGAAGAATCTCAAAACACGTCACTGCAACAACTTTTCTCACTGGCTGTAGCAAAAGGAATGAAAATTCAATTTCTGGGGCTGAATCAGTTTATTCATGGCACCATTCCACTGTGCATCTATCAGTTCACCAATCTATTAATGTAGCCTGTCAGATCTGAGCTTAGGTCCTTCTCACCTTCAGCGTCTGTGCGCCTCAATATCTCCCATCGCTCCAGTTCTTCACGGCTCAGTACTCTCTGCTCTAATATATATGACCGATCCTTTCAGAAGCCAATTCAGAAGCTAACCACCACATTCCGGACTTCTATCAGGCCCTGATAACGTGCCTGAGGTTTGACCATCTGTCAGCGCTGTGACTGTTGGCCATAAACTTCACGCTCTGTCTTTTTATTCATCTGTTTCTCGGAGGAGAGATGCAGCCAGCGCCTGAGAGCCAGAGGCGGAATCAGAGAGGAGAGAGAAATCAATTACTGCCTTTGCCTCTGCCTAAAACAAGCCGTGTCGGAGACCATCTACAAAAGGGGGACAAAAGGGGCCGGTGGCCCCTCAAACTCCCAAACCTCAGGAGACGGGGCGGAGAGCATCCTGTCACAAGCTCTGACACGCAGCCATCACTGCCACCATCACAAAATAGGCCCCTGTCACACCTCAAAATGGGATCCAGCCACTTCATGTGCAATCAGGCCTACATCAGTGATTGATGACCACAAAGTGGAATATGGAGGAAGACAGCAGAGAAGGCAGAAAAGTGAAACCACTTTGAGTAGTAACCTTTACAAAGCCCGTGCAATTTAGAATCCTTAATAGTACAGTGGTGAATCCACACTTTTTGTGATTGAAACGACTTAGACAAACTGCTATATAGAGGTTTAAAAGTAATGTGCTGGTCCAAGAGAAATGAATATGGTTGTTGTGTGTGTCTGTGTGTGACCTGTTCTTCTGACATAACCAGTCTTATGTTTGATTATTTAAGCCAAAGCGCATTTACCTTGAGAATGATTATCTGTCACAACTGTAGTCTCTCTCTCTTTCTGATGCCAATAATTTGGTTTCGCCTGAGCGGTAATGACTTTACTCAAACTTCTGGAGCAAGGTTTGACATTTTATTTGAGTGCTTTTTCATATGATATGGAAATTCTCATGAGTGATTCTCAGTTTTGCTTTATATAAAAACCCCTAGTCCCTGAACCCGCAGGTGAGAAGGTAGGAATCAACTAAAAGGGATTAAAGAAAGAAAATAACCTCAAATCACTTATTTTTCTGAAAAGAATCTCTAAAACTTGTGAAATGACTTTGGGCCGGTACTATCTACTGGAAGACTTTTCCATATCATATCACCATGGGCAAAATTGAATACTAAGTGAGCGAATATGAAGCCAGAATACTGAACCATTCAATAATACAAAAAAAATCCATTTTGAAAAAGTGAATACCCTCATTCCACAGTTACTGATTGCTCCAGATTTTTTGAATGATACCTAATTCCTCCAGCCACCTTGTCTATAAAGCTAGAATATGCTTTGAGGGGCTGAGAGTTAAGCAGAACTGCGCTCACTATAGTCCAGCCACTGAGATATGAACTCAATAACACACTGCTTTATTTTCTCCAACCATTTGGTCCAAACCAGCTGGTGAGGCCAGAGACAAAACACGGCATCTGGCAGGGAAGACTGTGGACCCCTCGCCACAGCGTGCATGTGTGTCTGTCTTGGTATGTGTAGATGCAATAGCATAGATGTACGTGCATGGTGTCCGTGGTGTGGAGACGAGTCACAAATCGTTGCTTCCATCCGAGCGCCAGGGACAGTGTGCCCATCAGCTTGGCATGATTATGGGCGTGAGAGAGGCTCTGATTGTGGGATGCTGGAGCGTGAAGCCACTGGAGAGGAACAGAGGGGGGACGTGGCAGGGCCAGAGAGGAGGGATGGAAGAATGAAGGGGAAGCCCAGCTGGCGGCTGCTTCTAATTGGGCTGAGCAGGTTTCCATGGCTGACCAGACCCATATGCAGTGCGGATCTAAAGAGAGAAAGGGCCACAAGCAAAGTAGCAGGGCAGGCCAGGCTGCAGGGGTGGAAGAGGGGGGTGGGGGGTGTAAGGCGGGCGAGAGGAGAGGCTGGTCACACTCCAGCAGTCACAGTCTCTTTGTGACAGGGGGCAGAGAGAGCCAGCTGTCACCCCCTGACAGGAACACACACACTCCTCCATGTGTACTGATAACACAGGCTCAGTGAACACACAAAAACAGAAGCATAACAAAAAAGCCACTTATGAAACAACTACTTTAATCAAAGCATCCAGCACTCACTAAGGGAGGGAATGAATCGACCAAATAACACAAAAAAAAAAACACAGCGTGAAAGAGGGACCTGATGAGAAGAACCAGGGGGTATGAGTGTACTTCATTCTTCCCGTTGGATATTTACTGCGTGCCATTGGAAACAATTAGAAGTGATTAAAACGGAGGTGAACTGACAAGGGGAGTGTGGATCCCCCCCAACACTCTTAGCTACCCCCCACCTTGCCTGTTTGATGGGGGTGTTAGTGCGTGGCATGCTCAGGGGGCGAATCGATTCACTTCACACTCTCAGCACCATTAATTAATGATCTGTTCCCTGTATTGTACAGTGACTGGCTGTCACGCTATACTTTCTTTCCTAACTTCACTCCATCCTTACTCTCCTGAGGCCTCTCGTTCGTCCCCTTTTCATTTCACAAAGACATAACACAACAACACAGGATGCACTTAAACATAAACGCTGACACAAACAATAAATGTACCAATAAGGATTATAATATTGAAACAGAATATATGTTTGCATGGAACATAAATTCTTGGAGCGTCATTCATAGGCCTTTGTTTTTATTTATTCATTCCCTTTACAACCAAGCAGATGTCTGGAGGGCAGACCACAATCCTGTTTATGAGAAAAGAGAGAGGGAGAAGGGAAAAGTAGGAAGTCAAACCTGATATACAACCCATGGCTCACTGCTGCCCCCTACTGTATAAACAATAGTTCTCTACACACAAGGCACTACACAGGTTCCTTCTCAAAGAATCTTTAATACTGCCATTAGGACAAAAAGTATTTTGTAAATATTTTCTTATAGCCTTAGGGCTCAAGTTTGATTGCTCTGCAAGCGAATGTGACAAAACTTTTTGTGTGTGTCGGCATAAAATACACAGTATATGCATAGTTAAAATAGTCTTTGGACTTGCACGCAAGTCACAGTCTGATGTTTGTTCTGTTAGTTTGACATTTTCATTCGGGGTTTTTAAAATGTCAATAAACCCCTGAAAATTTAAAAACTGTCACTCAAGACGTTTAATTATGTGAAACACATGTATTACATTACATTAATGCCCACTCACACGGACCTGTCTGTGCAGGCGGGGAGTTGGAGCGATTGGAGTGACTACAGGAGTCTCCTGGGAGCCGAGAGAGACAGTAAACTAAGCCATGAGAAAAATCAGATCACCTTGAATTTGCATAAACAGTCTTCAAATGGCTGCGCAGAGGGTATAAGTGTTAGCCATCCAAGCCTGAATAACTCCCATCCGCGGATTAGTATTGGGTTCACCCAGGTCATTTAACACTTAAGACAGTCTCCAGGGAGCCTATTCATGTTGTACAAATTGTTTTGCCTTTACGGCAGCTCTGCGCGGCACAGGGGTGTTAGTGGAGTTCTGAGGAGTAATTTGCCGCCTGTAGTGAGGTACACTCTGCACCCTGTTCCTTCCATTCAGAAAGCTGGGCCATATCAAAAATACTAAATGGCAACATCCGCGCCAATTACATGGAAATAGTCCCTGTCTGGGTTAAGGTTCCGAGGATGGGCTAAAGACCAGAGGAATAATGAGCGAATACTCTTCGCTTCCTTCTGTTTTTTAAGCAGAACAGACAGCACTTGGATGAAATATGGAACACAGAAGTTTGTGAATAAGCAGGGAAATACAAAAGGTTTCTAAAGGTGGACCTATATTGTCGAATTATGAAGGGAATCAGAAGGTTTATCAAGAAACTCAGAGTGTGTATGTATGTAGAGAAAATCGCTTTTGTTGGCTAGGAGTCAGCTGTGCCTGGGTTTGTGACACTGAAGAAGAGAGCAGGGACATACATCCCTACAGCATCCTGCCAAGTGGGATTCACTGAGTGTAAACATCCTTCCAGTTCTACATGATACACTCACACATGAAGGGCATCTGAGAGGGCAAAGACAATCTGGACGGTCAGATATATGTTATCCTGCTTTTCAGTGACTCCCATAAGGCTTCCTAAGTATATTTTGGTCTCACTTGCATCAGGTGAGCCAGCACTACTTCTGGTCCAATGCAGCGATTATTATCCCTGCAGAAAAGCAATTGGAACAAAATGCATCCCCAACTGAATACAGTATGACTGAAAAAGATTTGTTGATAACTAATTATGCATTTCCCATGCAATTTATAACACAGCAATGTCTCCAGTAACACTTAACTTCTAGAGCTTGATTAATGGCACTATGCTGGAAGCTTGGAAGCCTAGAAATAGGAGGTGTGGAGAAGGAGCTCACAACGCCAGCATCAGCAGTCTGGACCCGCTCCTTCTGTCACCGCTCTCGCCCGCTTGCCATAAAAGTAAAATGCAGCAGGTTTGGAAAACAGCCTTGTCCTGTTTGTCAGAGGGCTTGTCGTAAATATTATGTTCGTCAAGTCCCAGAGGAGAGAGCTTTGGTGATAGCACTCATCACCAACACGGCACTTCATCTGCTGGTGCCAGCCACACTTAGTGCGAAGGATTGTTTCATGTAGCGCAAATTTGTTGCACTGCAAGGTGATAATCCATTAAATTACAGTCTACTTACTTAAAGATAATCATCTACTACAGTCCTGTGGCACAAACGGTCATGCTGTATCAGCAGAGCTTTGATAGGGTTGTTGATCAATAGTAATTATGAATAATTATTTTGGGTTCTGGGATTTCAAGCTTTTATAAGTCACTTTGTAATTTTGTTTTTGGTATACAAGTTCCAACCGATTCACCTGCTCAGCGATGGAGGACGTGCTACAGCACAAGTAAGCCATCAACATCACATGGCATTTTGTTTAGCTAAATGACAAAGCAGTACTATTAAAGTAAATTGCGTTTGTGATACATTACTTCTATTTCTGTTAGATCTCTAATTAAGTAGCTTACTCATCTTTATTGTGAATATATGGCTTTGTTATTTGTTTCAATTACAGGCCTCTGTTAGCCATGGCAGAGATTTATCAGCATTATTGCAGTTTGTTGAATAGCGGTTGATTACTTGATGACGATTTTTTCATAAATAATACTTTTTTTTAATTTTATACTGTTGCAGTTCAGGTACATGCCTGAGCACACAAAGTTTGTTATTAAAACCCACTGCTGTGCTGCTTGCTCATCGTTGTTCCCTCTCCATCAGTATATATCAGATGTAGAGTAACAATAGAACCTATGAGAGTTGGAGAAGAGAGTGAAAAGAGGACAACTCAGACTATTCTTACGGACAATTTACTACCTTAACGGGCGCTCCACTGACTTTAGCTCAGATTGAATCAGCATTAACATGGTGATGCCACAATCAT
>NW_023339751.1:6637190-6641194 GCF_004916995.1 Morone saxatilis
TTTGCTTCATAATGAAGCGAGAAGTTGAAACCCAGCTGCTGCTAAAACAGAAGTGTACCAGAGTCTTTTCTAAATCAACCAAGCTAACATGAGGTGCATATACAAGTAGCCACACCATCTGACTGTCAACCATACTTATCATCCACTAGTCCCTCAGCCTATTTACAGTGAGCCGACTTTTTGACTGGACAGCAATAAACAACAGTCAGGGGACTGAGGTATATTGAAGACTACACAACTACAAAATGGGAGCATATTTATGCTGGTACCAAAGGCACATCACATTAACACTTCAAAGGTGTTTTTTTGAAAAACATTATATGATCGTTGTAAACCAATATCAGTCAGTGAACTGTCCCATTACATGGTTTTTATTTACAGAATATGCCGTCTTTTACTCCTTTACAAGCTTATTTTGTTGAATATGTGGAAAGCTTTTTGGTTAAGCTTTACTCATAAATATTTGAAGTTTCATCTCTTTCTAAAACTTTTATGGGAGACTTTAAAGAAATCATGTAAAAGCACATCCACTAAGAGTAGCTACTCATCTGTGCGACCTGCTGCACAGCACCTCAATCTCATTTTATTACAACATAATCAGAAATACTTCAGGTCTTAAAGGACTGCAGTGCCCTGCCTGCCAGTAGCACAAATATGAACTGGGCTGCTTTTTTAAAAGTGTTAGCTGCACATTCAATATATGAATAAAATAATTATACAAAAACAGCCACACAGGCAAGTTGAAAGCTAATTAACAGTGTGTCACTGAAACTTTTTATGTGAGTTTAGTTTAGTCAAAGTTCTGTTATTGAAGAATACTCTTTCATGATTACTTTCTCTTAAGCCCATTTTTTTTTTTTTACCCTATCATAATGTCTTCACATCTTCAAATCAATTAAGCTCAAAACTCTCATTCCTACAGGAATGAACCAGAATCAGAATCTTCTACATCAAGACTCCACAATCAGTGCAGTGATGGACAAGCTTAGGTATTTATGTGACCAGCATGTTATGGTGTTTTCCCCCATAATCAGTCTACAGCATAACTAACAATATTGCCCCCATATACTGATTAAATCAAAATGTCTTCACTCGCAAGTATTCAAGTGCAACTTGAAATGGAGGCTTTAACAACAAAGTTCAGACAATCCAGTGAGGACTGCAGCTATCTGAAGGTTAAAGGACTAGTGATCAGGATTTGATGGCATCTAGCGGGGTAGTTTCAGATTGCAACTCACTTGTTTCACCCTCCCTTTCCAGCTGCAAGGTGGCCGCAAAAGGCACAAAAAATGGTGTCTCTTCTGGGCTGTTGGACTGTCATGTTTCTGACAGTCATGTTTCTGACAGTCCAACATGGCAGCTTCCACAGAAGCCGACCCGTGGCATCTGTAGATAACAGCAGCTCATTCTAAAGTAACGAAAGCACAAAGACTTTTATTTTTAGGTGATTATACACAAATGAAAACATAGCTATGAATATTATATTCCATTTCTGACTAATTTCTAAATGTTATCCACTGGACCTTTAAAGGTTGATACTGACAAATTGTTAAAAACCAAAGAACTTTTGACATCCACTAACTTTGTATATTATAAATGCCCAAGAAATACAACAAGAAGAACAACAGTAAATTTCTAGGACAATCAAATCTCAATTAAAGAATTCATTTCTCATGTAGATACCAGAATTGTCATAGGGCTGTTAGCGATGGCAGAAAGGCAGCCTCTTATGGAGGTGCCGGGTATAGTGACAATCAACAGATGGTGTGCACTGCCTCTTCCCCCCCCCTAGGGCAACAGTAAAATTGAGCTTGTGAAATCTGTCACAATCCATGGTGGTAAATGTCTCGCATTTCCTGCAAATGCTAATGAAGCTCATGTGAGGTCCAAATCTGAGCAGGGGTGGGCAGGGAGAAATGGAGTCCAATTTAAAAATGACACTGTGTGACAAAATCATCCTTCTAGAGGGCAGAGAGTTTTCTCTGGCCCTCGGACAGACATTCACAAATGAGTGCCGCTCAAAGATGCCAGTGACATTCAGGTCGCCATTGTGTCCGTCTCCATTGAGACTCACCCCCAACACGTTCAGAGGCCTGGGTAAAACCTGCCATTCCTGGCAAACGCTGGCCTTCATTAGCTGGGAATATAGTGATGAAGTTAATTACGTTCTGATGCTTATGAGGGAAATTATTTTAAAACAGTGGGGATGCACATACTGGACATTTAAAATACCTCCACTTAGCTAGAATATAACTCCATTCAGCTGGATTTTAAAAGTGCCCTTGACATAAAGCCTTCAAAAAGAGAGTACTGATGTGACTTTGGCTTTCATGTACTAATGAACACATCCAGAGGCCCTACTGCTTCACAACACACATGCACATTGTTGCACTCTTTAATAAGTAGCACCATTGTTTCAGTTACTACTTTAAAGTTTCAGATATATGCAAAAACGTTTATTAAACAATGTATACCAAAACTGAAGGGTGCACTGCAAATGTGATGTTAATGCAACAATCTACCTGATATGCAGGGCAGGTATTTCTCTATAAAGACGACATCTACAGCGTGTTATGAGGGCATTAATAGTGAATTATACTGCATTTATATTGCTTTATGACAACACTCATATACACACATGCTTTCTGATGCACTGTATCAACAGTAATAAAACATTCTAGATGTGACCTATCATGAATTATGACTTCCAGTTAACATAAATGCTCTTGACTAGTTAGAGGTCGACTGGGCCTGTACTCACATATACACAACTAATCAACTGTACTAAGGACACTCACAACTGACAGACAAGAAAGACCTGTATCCAGAAAGATGCAATGATAAACAAGTTTATGGATCTGTATCCAGATCTGTATATATCATATAAAAATAAAATCTGTCAAAGATCCAGCCAGTAATATTCTGCATACTGTATGTATCTTTGACAAATACTAACATATACTATCCTTTTATAGTACCATATTTTGATATATTCAAAGTAAGAGAAACACAAAAAAGACATTTTTTCAATCTTTATTTTCACTATGAGATAACCACAGTGAGTTCTAAAAATCATTATGACGAAGCAGAATACTTGCATACAATCACATACCACACTTTACTTCACACATACAATGATTACTTATGACACGGCATGGACTATTACTATATTACTTACTATTACATAGGATACTATGTCCTTACTACAATTGTTGAGGTGTATATAGGTAAGTATAGGTAATAATGGTAAAGGTAATAATTATAAGCCCCATTAGCCAACCTCTAGTTCATATAGATAATGTGGCCAGTACAGGAAAGTAATCATGTAAAGACAATGTTTACATCACTTAAGTCAACATAAAATCATATCCTCAGAGACCTCAGTTGAAAAACATTTAAATATCACCATAAAAATACAGTACCATGCTGTACTTAACTGTCAGTGTCATAAAAGAAATGTTACTGAGAAAATAACTTTCCTCATACCAGAAGGTGCTAAAGTAACAAAAGAAGCTCATTAACACTGTGAAGAACATTAGCATTGAAATATCTGGCTACAAGAACCTCAAGCTTGCTGATAAAAGTCATTCCTTAAGAACACCAGCACCACAGAGCCAAGAATAAACATGTTAGCACAAGCAACAAGAACTAGGGTTGCTGAAGTGATGCGGTGGTCCGCCGGCATTACAGCAGAGAAATATATAAATAAAAATACAGCTGTGGTCACACATCACAAAAATTCTGCTTCCAAAGTGCATTTGTGGCTTGAAGGTGATTCAACGAATGGCAGACATAACACCTGGAGCAGCTGTTGGGCAGGTAGCATTGACACAAATCTCTTCTCCAAAACATGATTGGGCTGTTGGCAGCCAAGCATGCTAATAGCAGCAGGAGATTTTAGTAGTTTCTGCAGAGTTTGCAGATACGACAGCAGCCAGCATGGCTGAGTGAGAAAAGTGGCTTAAATACACCGTCCAATTACAAATGATGTGTTAGACATAAGT
>NW_023339751.1:6641215-6649321 GCF_004916995.1 Morone saxatilis
GTGAGTATCCCAGTGCACTAGCTTACAGGCTGCACTCCATTCTTTAGTGTAGAGGTGTTTATTCTGCAAAAGGCCTACTCAAAAACTACAAAATGTACATAGTGTATGTCAAATTTAAATCTAGCAGCACCATTTTGCATAATTACTAACTAATGCTGAGTGTTACAAGGAAGAAGGTAAAAAAAGAAGAAATGAGGACATGCAAATGTACAACAGTATATAGAATATGTGCAGTAACAACAAATTTACTGATGAACACAAACTTCAAAGTTTCAAATATAGTGTGAAGGGGTTTATTAATTTACATTATAAATTGTTGGTTCAAACTGAAAAGGTCATTTTAAAATTACAGCCAACATTTGCACGACAGTATTTAGGTCCATGGTTTTACAAATTGCTTTTATCCATATACGGGTCTGTCTTTGCAATATAGGGCAAACTCAGCACCAGCATTATAAATGTTCCTTGCTGATCTGCTGGCCTCTTTTCCAAAAGGCCCTGTATTAATACCAGGTTAAATTGGGAAGCCAGCTTCTTTGAAAGATTAGTTCTTGGCTTAACAAGATGTTTTTTTATTCTATAGCAAAGTCTAATTTGTAACCAGGAAACCGGCTCTCCAGGCAAATTCGCCAGTCCAAACTGATTTAATTATAAAACCTAATATAAACCTCGTCAGGACCAATTTACACCTACGCAGTGGGTCGTGGATTTGCCTTCAAACCCTCTGAAGAAAACATGTAAGTGAATCATTGAATTTTTGTGAGTACTACAGGGCAGGCAGAATGATCAAGATCGACATAAAAAAAGGTTTAGCCCATCAACAGCTAAGCAATTGCAGAGCTGACTAGGTCACGTACGCATGCTTCCAAAGGAGGAGGTAAACAAATTATCCTGTTATGTGCTGTCAATGACTGTGCGTATTAGGGCCGGAGAACCCAGTGGGAAATCACACAGAGTAATGATTAGAGATTCAGAGCCTGCCAGTGGGTATGGGTATCTGCTGTCTAAGAGTGAGCATAAGCCGAGCCCAACAAGAGCTCATGTCTATTTCTGACACAAACCAGTCAGTGAACTCATATAGCAGAGGAGAAAATAAATTCCCTAACTTTGATTTACAACCTCACTTGTAGCATTAAATATTACTCACAACTTTTTCAATTTACATTCCCAAATTGTTGTTTACCACAACAACACATTGACTGTGTCATATATGGTACCAGAGAGGTTATTGAGATGCTACCCAAATGCCTCAAGAAGGAACAAACTCACCATTCCACATTCAATATGGCATGGCTCGATCAATCACGGATACTTCTCAATGACGCTGCATAGAAAAGGCTGATGTACCCTCTGTTTCCAAGTACTGGTTTATGGCCTTATCTGCAGAAGGACGGTCTCATTTTGTATTTTATATTAAACTAGCCTCACTTCAGTATATCAGGTTATGATTTGTCTGCCTTTTGTGTTTCTTTCACAGGCAGGAACTATACACAGGAGATGGTTTGAATGCTAATTAACTATTTCAAGCAAAGGAGAAGAAAAACAACCCTTTCACATCCCTGAGCTTTCATCCTGCCTCAAACCTCACTGCTACAAAAGGTGTGATGGGTTTCTTAATTCGAGGCCAAATCTCCATCCTTCATGCTGGAGCAGACAAGAGGACTGATTGCACTATATTGCCCCTGTAATTTTCCCTGCTGGACGGGGTCACTGAGTCAAGAAAAGGAGCAGACAGTCTTGTCTTGGCTCCAACTCTTGAGATGTGAATCAGACTCAGTTTTCTCAGAAAAGCAGCACGATCAACTTATCCAAAATTTTATAGCAGTTCTCATGCAATGGACAAGTCTTGTCCTGGAGTGGACAGTGTTGACTGGCACGGATAAAATAACTGGAGTGGAGGTTCACCTTGACCTCAGATACCAAGATATGTTTCCAGATGGAAGAGTGAAATATAGATTCATGCAGAGTCCTAGACAGTGAGGAAGAGACAAAGTAAAAAGAAAAGGAGCCTATACCAAAAAACTAACATCAGAGGGGAGGGTAGAGAGACAAAGAAAGCCTGACGGAGAGGATAGGAAGACAAAATATTAGACATTAGAGAAAGCAGTGAAATGGATCAGACTCTGAATTCTTTGTTTTCCCAAGTTAAAAAAACTCTGCTTATTTGCATTCTAAGTGATAAACAACTCCAGAGCAAGAGTGGATTTGCATTCCTTTGTTTTATTTTTACAATCTTATTCACACATTTCAATAGATCTGTTTTTTATATAAAATATTTTAAATTGGCATCAACTTGACATTCATATACACAATTTAAGTAACCTTGACAGTGAGGTAATTTGATCACATTGATACTCTAAAATCTTTAAAAATATTACATTGCCCATGAAACTGATACAAACATGTTTCTAATCCTCTTTGTTAACCTTAAACACCCAATTATTTAAAACATCCCACATTGAACTGACAGTCTGACACAAATAATAATGAGAGGTAGTAGTTAAAGAACAATAACAATGAAAAGAAAGAAATTCAAGTGTTTTAAAGATAAAATCTTCAAGTGCTGCACTATTAAAATGTCAAAAACTTCTAGAAAAACACGGAAACTTCAAAATAGGTCATAGTTTTCAGTTCAGTCAGTTAACAGTGAAGCTATCCTTTGCACTGTCTGGTTGGGATGCACTTTTGCCATTGCTCCTTGTGAGTGAGAGTTTTCAAGCTGGGCTGTTCATTACTGGCTGTTCAGTCCTTGATCAGACATTTGACAAGTGATTAATCAGGCAGGCGGCCTCAGAGGAGCAACTGAAAGTTAATTTCCACACTTCTGCATGCGGAGATGAATTTGAAGCATGTGCAGGCGGGGTAGCTGCCTTAGTCACGCTTTCAGGGTGACCCCTGCCCCTCACATTTGCTAGGATTACATCCAGTCTGACAGCTCCGCACTCATCTTCATCATGCACCAACACGCAGCGCACATCTGAGAGCTGACGTAGAATTAAGCCGTGGAATTGGGGACGGCAGGGCGCTATGGTGACAGAGCGTGGAGCCGGGTGAAAGACAGCATCCTCCTGCACCAGGCCAAGGTGGGTATCAGTAAGTAAAAGCTGAGCCAGAGGCTTAGTGTGGTAACTGCCGTTGATGCACACCCCTACACTTGTGTAAAGTACTAGCTGCACGTCTCCCAGAGTGACTGTTTTTTGACCCATGTTACAATGTAGAAGGTAAACTAGATCAGCAAGACTCTTCTGAAACTGGCAGCAAACCTTTAAACCAGCATCCAGCAACAGGTCAGGTATATAGGTCTCCCAGTTTAAAGACATCTTCATCAAGTCTCCATGGAGCAGAGGGTGCTGGGACACCCTGTTGTCCCCAGGGCAGATGACACCAAGTATGGCCCAGCACAGCTCTTTGGTAAGCTTCTGGGTATGAGTATAAACACCCAGGATGTTCTCCTCTGTAGTGTCCATTAAACGTACACTGTGGCCTGCTAAGCTTATCTGCACTTCCTGCAGCTGCAATAAAGGGAGGTGATGGAACAAAACCAAGAGTCCAGAGTCAGCGGTCAGGGTGTAAAGGCCAGTCTCCACCAGGATCAGGAGGGCAGGACGAGGCTCAGGTTGGCTACATTTAGCAACATTTAGCCAATAGAGAGCTACAATCTTCTGGGAGGTGAGAACTGGGGTGGGGACGATAGACTGTAAAGTGTCCATCAAGTCTATCAATGGCAGAGTTTGCAGGTTCAAAAGGGAATCTGGAAATGTTATTAATGTTTGACTAAAGATTTGGTAATCCTTTTTCTTCTGCACAGTCCTTGAGTTCTCCAGTGCCTGATCTTTGTCTTCAGGTGCATGGGCAACCTCTGGCTCACTGCTGCGTTTCACTGGCAATGGCTCTGTAACCAGCTTGTCGTCTTGTTTTGCTTGAATATCAGCCACGTCTTGCTCTTGTGGTAACCTGAGATCCGTGATACTCTTATTCCTCATGCAGATATCTTCTGTAATTAGAGGCACGTCCTCTGGTAATTCTTCTGCCTTGCTAAAGGTTTGTGCTGGTGTCAGGACTGGGAGTTGTGTGGTATCTGGATTAATGCAGCCCTGAATCATCTTAGCTGCCTCCTCGGGCTGAAGGCTTTGAGTTATCTCCATCTGGATGTGCTGTATGAGAGGTAATTCTTTCACCATGGAAAAAATGTGGCTATCTTTGAACAGAGAGAAGACAAAACTCCCTTTAACCATGGACAAGACCTGGCTGTCCTTTACTACAGACAGAACATTACTTTCTCTGACCAGAGTGACAATATGACTGGACCAGCGGGCCCCAACAGGCTGTAGTCCCTCTTCCCTGACTTGCTGCAATACTGTGGGAGAGCTCCAAAGGAGACGTCCTGCATCCTGGACAATCCAAGAAACTCTGCTGACCAAAGAGCCCAGCCCTGAGTTTTGAACTGCGTCAGTCTCTGTTATGCCCACTCCCGGGATCTCATCCGAACCTCCAGATTCATCCATCTCTCCACAGCTGAACTGGCCCTCGAAGGTAGTTTCCTCGGGTGGAGAGCAGGCCGCTTGACTGCTGAGAGACTTTCTGTCGAGCTGAGAATGAGCGTTGGTCTGTGGGAGGACAGACGCGGAGTTAGTTCCTCCAATGCTCTGCAGGTGGGACATTCTGCCTAATGAGCTCCCACCAGAGTCGGGTCTCCCCTTGTAGCAGTCAGCCACGACACCTTGGATCTCGTTAGCATTCCCCTCTGGCTTCGTGCCACATCCATCACCCGGGCCCAGGACACTTGTCTGCTGGAGGCTGGCATCCCCTGACCAAACCTCTTCTCCCTTATAACTTGAAACTCCAGCTCCGCTCTGAGCTTTCCCCCGCAGCCGCTCAGACATGAGCCCTGGCCCTGATTTATGACACAAGTCCCTCTCCTGCTCCTGGCCATCCCTGGTGCTTACCCTACCCTGCAGAGTGTCTCCATCTAAATGAAAACTAGAGTGAGGGACAGCATATTTTCCAGGCATGGCCTAGTTTGTATTGTGTAGGTGGATGAGAAAAGGAAAAACAATGAGGGGAAATAAAACTGAAAGAATTTATACAAAAGTAATTCAAAAGTCCTGTTTGTTTTACGCAATTTACTACAATATAATTAGTGCTACTGCTGAGAACTGAACTAGAATAACCATTTCACCCAGCCCCCTTTAAAACATATTTATGTATTCAATTATATTTGAATACATAAATACATGCACAGGAAAATGGAGTGAAGAACAACAAGTTACATGTATAAACAGAGATATTTCAAAAGGTGCTCTCATTGCAATATGCTTTCACAAAATGAGTGTCATTTTCTTTGAAACCCCTACAGGAAAGTGTAATAGGGTTTAAATATGTGCATAATAAACAAACACAACAAGCCAAGGGAAAAAGTATTTCATGCCTCATAAAAATCTGTATTGGGTCTGGCTGAAGTGGGGGGAGGGAGGTTGGGGTAAGTATTGACATTTGTTCTGTTTTGCAAAGACAAAAGGGACTAGTACTTTAGTTGCACAGTGGCAATATAGTGTCTCGATAAACAAAAAAAAGGCTCACTATTTGCAGTGTTTTAGCTTTATTCAAAGTCTTAAAAACCCAACTAAGAGTAATTTTTAATTGGCTTATTGATGATTAAAGCCTTTTTAATTTAATTAATTAGCCTATATGATATAATCAAGAGTGTTGTAACTGTAAAAAGTGAATACATACTGTAGTCATGAGCTTCTGTACTGTGGTAACACTGCTTGGCACTTTGGACTCCACTGTCTCAGCAGTCATCTGGCTAAAAAAGGACAGTCAAGATAGTGGGATGAAATAATTTTTTTCATATTTCATATAAGTGTGTATTGATATGAGACAACTTGAGCACAATACAGATATGTTTATATGCGTATATGCTGCCAGGCTCTTTGTTTTCAAAGGCAAATTTAATTATTTGCTGTGGTGTGACACTGGAGACTTCAAACTGTTTGGAGGAAAAAGACAAGACTGTAATAACCCCCAACCCCCAACCCCCCCTCTTCACAAAAACCATCCATTAGATTTGAAAAGCAAACAGCCCAAATGGCTGGATGAGATTAGAGCCACTCTACTAGCTGTGAAATTAAGTAGAATCTGTGCATGTTGATTTGAGGATTTACATACAATACTCAGCACTCCAGAGGGGGGAGCAGAAACCAAATATACAGCTCAGAATGATTTCTGACAGTAAACAGCGGCTTTGGCTAAGCTTTGTGTGTTGTAGCAGGTTGACGAGGGGGGAAAGCGGGAGCACTAAAGCATTGACAACATCAACAAGACGAACACAGTGCAGGTCCTCGTGACGATTAAAGGATTTCTGCAGATCCTGAGGATCAGTACAGAGGATGTCCTGTACTCAGCGATGTTTGTCTACTCACATGAATAAATGGAAGAACACTGATCTGGGATTCCCAGTCTAAGAAGCTGACCAAATTTTCTTGATACCATTTCTTTCTGTCACACTCGTTGCTCACATGCAGAGGTTTACACTGTTCTGGCTGCGGATTGACTGAACAAAACTGCTACACAAACAACAGATTCATTAACATCGCCACAGAGAGCACAGTTCGCCTCCTCCTAACTCACCCATTGCCAGGCTCTTCCATCTCTGCCCCTGTTGTCTTCTCCTCTGCTCTCTGTTGATGGGGAGCCCCAGTGCTTTCCTTTGAAAGTCTTTTGATGTCCCGGTTGCGTCTGTTCAGGCTTCCTTGGACCTGCTGCCATTCCACCTCCTGCTGGTTGAGCTTCTCTTCCATCTTCCTAGTCATCACATCACACAACCAGATACAGATTTTATGAAGTATGCCGCACACATGATACATGAAGTCATGAACTCATACCATATTTTCAAACATTTCCAGTTCATTTTGTGGCTGTTATATGAAACTCAAGCCCATATATTTGAAAGAGAAACCTGGGATGTTGACTAAAAAGAAAAGCTGGAAGTCTCAGCCTTCAGAGGTACATAGGTTTGCAGGTAAGACTGTTCTAGTTGCACTAAAGCTAGTGGCAGGAGACATTAAGTGCCACAGGAGCTCCCAGAGTGATGGACGTTAACCTGTGTGAAAACACCATTTCAGGAGATTCAAGCTCCTAATAACAACCTGTCAGTGGTCAGAGGAGGAAAATAGTAAAGTTACCACTTGGCTCTCTGGCCAGAGATGGAGGATACTGAGAGGGGTGTCAGGTGACAGACTTTCAGAGATAAGGTGGCCATTAAAAGCCACATGGGTCAAACACCAGCTGGCCTGCTCTCAGCTCTGGAGCTCTCAGAGTCCAGACTTGCTGCTTTTAAAAGAGCTGCAGTCCGGATTGGTTTCAACATACGGGCACTGCAGTCCATTTAATAAAGGGTGAACCAAGCACAGTTGGCGAACTTTGACTAGAAGGTAAGAAGTGGGAGTTGAGTCATGAATCATACACAATACAAAAGCATGTGGCCTTGCAGTAACTGACAAACCCAAAACATATCCATCTTGTGTTTTCAGACTAAAAGCTAGACTGGGTGAGAAAATCTGCATTCAGCTGACATAAATGCACTGCGATATCGCATTAACAAAAAAACAAAAAAAAATATCAGGATAAATACAAACATATAAAGTGTTCCCATGCCAGACTTTTTGTTAAAGCACTTAGCCTCTTCCTGTCTGAACTCTCATGTGAGAAAGTCTATGATCCAACGGATGTAGCCGATAACGAGCAGGCTGCTTTTTGTTGCAGCGGAGCACCCCCCCTCAAGCAACTGTAGGTCAGTTCATTGATATCTTGTGTCATTCCCAGTACTGAACAGATATCCACAGCCACCGTTTGAATTCAAATTATTTGCTCTTATTTACCACTGAGGGTTATTTCCAAGATGATTGGACAAACTGACAGATCAATCCTGTCCTTGCTGCGAGCGAGTTTATGCTAGGCGAACAACAAGCAGAACAAGGATGGAATACAGATCCAAGAATGAGAGATAAAACGACCTTGCTCTCATTGCCCGTCTTCAGTGCTTGAACAGATGATGGTTCAGCTTGCCAGATGAGAGGTGGTTAAAAAAGGGAAAGAAAAAAAAAA
>NW_023339751.1:6649349-6649872 GCF_004916995.1 Morone saxatilis
AAAAAAAAAATCTGTTGAATGCACCTTTAATATTTTATTGTGCATGTTCAGTAAAAACTGAAACCCACAGAGGAATCAAATGATCAGAGTGTATTTTGCAGTGGGCTGAACTGCCATATTCGCTTCTGTGTATTGACTGCTGACTGCCATTAACACCTACGTACTTAAATCAAGCTGTCCGAGTCCCCGTCCGCAGCAGACTCCTACTGACTTACATTCTTCTGCATCTCCCACCCATTCTGTAATTCCACTTTCACATGCGTTTGATGCAGCACAAGAAAGACAGTAGCCTTGTAGTAATCCACTACATACACGTGTATTAACTGTTTGAAGCTGTGTCGGAGCAGCGGATCGGGAACAGGGTTGCAGGTGTCAGAGTGAAACCAGTATAATTCACCTGAGTTGGAAGCTCTGGTTTTTTTGGGGGGGCACTGCACTGTGAGGGAAATTACATGTCAGACAGCTCCACATGCTGTAAAAAATCAGGGTTATCAGATCATGAGAGACTTGGGGGGGGGGGGGG
>NW_023339751.1:6649972-6686040 GCF_004916995.1 Morone saxatilis
GGGGGGGGGGGGGGGGAAGAGTGTCTCAAATTGCTCACTACTTCAGTAGGTGGTGAATCACTAGAGAGTGAATTGGATTTTAGGCACTAATTCGATGAACACTGGGACACTGACAGATCAATGAGCTGTCACACAGTTCCAAGGCAGTGGCAGAGTATAAAGATCATTCACATTAACGTAATATGTCTCATAGTTTGGTAGGCAATACAATTTTACAGAGCTTCTATCTGCATTGACTGTGAAAACAGATTTCATTTATCCTTACCATAATGTGTTTTTACAATGAAACTAAAAGGTAATGTTCACCATTTACTGCACCTTTTTCTTTTATATATTTCTAATATTTTTATTAGAAGCGTAGCAAATCTTAGAACTTGACAAAGGAAAGCATTATGTTTAAAACACTACAGAGACATCAGTGCAACTAGTAAATTGCTGAAAGGCTTTCTGGGATGACCAGTCATTTTTGTCTGCCTAGCAGGTTTGATACCTCCAAAAAACATTGCAGGTAGATACATTGACCGTATATTGAAACAGTTAATTTGTCGCCATAACACTTAATTTGGCGACACAATAACAAGTTTAGAACAAAAATGATATCCTCAGCCATTACCACTAAATACATGTTGGGACACTCGTCTGCTGTCAACAAGTCACACACAAGTCAACTGTCAAGGAGTCGTTGATAAAAAGAGCAGAGAAAGAAACTCTCCAGGCATCTGGACTGAACTTGGATAAAAGCGGACTTGGAATTGGGATGATCCTTGGCTGATGACATTTCATAAATACAGAAGAGATCGCAAATGGGAGAGGCCTAATGTGAAAAGGATTGGTTAGAAGTGTACTGAAGCATATATCCTGGGAGTTTTCTGGGGAGCTGAACTTCAAGTGCAATGCAGTGATTTTGGAAATGGGACACGAGGCAATTCACTACCTACAGAACTAGAGGCCGTTTTGGGACACTAGGTTGCAGGATACATGCCTGCTGTGATTTCCACTGGCTCAGCTTGAAGCACTTCAGATAGACTTTCTGCATGTTCCCACCTCTCCTCACAGAAACGCTGCCATGATTTATGGCTTTCATTTGGTCTACATGTCTGATGAATGTTGCTCCATAAGCAGGCACATTTTGGAGATTGAGGTGGAGTGGGTTTAGATATGCTTGGGTCATACCGAGTGCAGAGAGCTGTTACACTATGTGTGCATAAGTCTTACCCTGGATTTTGCAGCATCACCTTGGACAGATTCCTAGTAGATTTGGACGTGTCAGTCAAGGATGGCAGCCCGCTCTGCAGACAACAGAATGAGACAGCACTGAAATAAAAATCTGTCAGAGTAAGAAATGAGTGACAGTGGCCTATGGTATTTTTACATTTATACAGTGGTTTAATTATATAAGAAACTGTATGTGATCAGTATTCATGACACTGCTTTCACAGAACATGAGTAGATAGAAGAGCATTTGGAGAAATGTCAATATCTGGTAAATCAAGCTTTTCCAAAAATGAGGGTAAGCAGCATGGAACTAGCACATATTCCTAAAATAAAAAGGGTCGTACAATTTGACTGCAAGAGAGCAGCTGTAATGTACAATCGGGTCCATTAGTAGTTTTCACAGTTTATCTTCAGCTCTGAGTGTTTCCACAAAAAAACTAAAACTAAGAGGGAATGTTATACAATTTGCTACCATTTGAAAAGCCACTTCTTACGAATACACGAACACACACACACACACACACACACTCTTGAAACCATCTCATTTGGATTCAATGTTAAAAATGAATGGAAAATGCTCTTCTTGGAACCACAGCAGGACATGGATGTCTGCGCTTTACTTGGCTGTAATAATGTGCAATTTTCAATAATGCAGAGAGCTGTCAAAAATCAGAAGTACAGCTGTGTCTATAAAATTGGGTGTGAATCAATTTCACAACATAAAATGCTATGAAGAACAGGAGGAAAAGCTTAAATGGGACTCAATTTGAGTTGCAGGCTTTACAGTCTATTCACTGATCAAGTCATTTACGTTCATATACTAAAACAACTTCAATTTATTTTACTGAAAATGTCTACCACACCAGAACTTAATTTCAAAATACTGAAAGATTATTAGATTCTGTAATCATCAATGCTCACCCATTTGGACAGTTTATTTACCCTCTTACAAACAATACACCACGTGTCGTGTGAACAGCTTCTCTGCCATAAAGCTATGAGTAGAGAAGCACCCGGGCAACAGCATTTGTATGCATAGTGTCTACCATCTCAGGAATGGAAGCTTGCAGTGCTTTGTGTCTAAAAGATCTTGCTTCACCACGGAGACAAGTCTGTTTTTTGAGAACGGTGGGTCTTTGCAGATTTACACACTAACTGATCTAACTGCACTTTTCTTGTATCCTTCCCCTAATTGGTAGTTTTAAGTACATTTGGCAAGATTTTGTTTGGAATCTTACTTTGTTTTCACAATGTAGCTCTTGCCAAGACAGTGGTGGCTGTACAGGGAACTCCATTTACCTTATATTACAAATTCCAAGGACAAACGACTGCAGCAAGTGACGATTTAGGTGTTGAGATTTGTCACTTTGACATTAAACACATTTCTCTTCTGTTACATCTGTGATTCAAAAACTATAAAACATGAAGTCAAAGGGGGCAAATGCTTTTCATAAGCAAACTGACAAAGGTCATTGTTGTGGCCGTCTTAGTACATATTTACTGATTAATATTACATTTTGATTTGCATTTCTTCTGAAGGGACACTGGTTATAACCCACACAAAAGATACTTTTGACACCACAATAAACTGCAGTAAAACTTTTAATTTTAAACATTTTACATTTTCAGCTATTATTTTCTAAATTTAAAATTAGCATTAAGAGCATAAACCCTTATGGGTTGCAAAGGGTGCATTCACACAATGCCGTTTTAAAAACACATGAAAGTAAATGAAAGCCAAGAGGGAACTGTTGCAAGCTGGACGAAAAGCAGCCAGTATTGAAAGCTGCTGCACCTGGCCTCCTTTCAGGAGGAGCAGAAAGCTTTTCTAAGGTTGAAAACAGTTCAACATTGTGGGGAGACTGTTTTCAATGTGCAGGTCTGCTGCTTTTCTTGTGAGACAATTAATGAGAACGAATAAGTAGAGTTTCATGCTAACCGGGCAAAAACAAGCAGTAGCAGCTGAAAAAGGGGAGTAGTTCTTATTCTGATCAGAATAAATCTGCATGGATCACACTGGTGGTGCTGTTGTGGAGTTTCTAATGTTGAGTGAAGTGTGACTGAGAGTTCAACATGAGCAATGTTTGCTGAAGGAAGCAGGTATTACAGCTGGTAGTTATGGAAACAAAGTATATGATCCTGACTTGCTTTTACAATGCTAGTAATTTTACAGTTACCTGCAGAAAATGCAGTTGGCTTTACAAAAGCTTTACAAAAGCTTTACAAAAACAGCAAAATTGTACAAGAGCACAACAGGACTTGTCTGTGGAGGTTTTGGGTACCGTGTGTACTTGGCGTTTGTCTCTGAGCTGAGCAGCTTCAGTCGGGTGGTTAAACCGGAGTATGGTTCCTTTTCCTAGCTGTATGATGGCACCTAGAGAGAACCGAAGAGGAAAAGCATGAAAAAAAAAAAGTGGCAAATCACCAACTCAATTACCAGATTAAACTTTAGCATTAGGTATAAAAATACTGCACCAACCAGTGAATTATGCATCAGACTGACAAAGACTGGCAGAGGCTAAATGTGATGTGTGTGAAGACAGACGCAAGTGGCAGTAATAGTGCTGAATGTCTGCCAGGAAACTTTTGGAGGTGCGGCACAATATGTATAATGCATTAAAAAGGTGAGGAGCAAAAGAGATTGGCCATGGGAATCATCTTGTCATTGTGGGATTGCGGTGAACTGTCACTGCACTGAACTTGGGGAAAAGTTGACAAACAGCACAAGAGTTCAACATTTTCCTCTGCTGGGGTAAAGTGAATGAATTGCCATGAAGAACACAATCCCCAATGTGATTGGCAGTGACCTAGACTAGGGGGATGATTTACCCGAGAAAATGCTCCAAGGAAACTTGAGAAGTCTTGTAAAGCTATAGAATTGGAGTGATATTAGGGTTTATATATATCAGACTCAAACTTTTATGGCCACATCCACAGATTTTCTCGAGGTTTCCTCTCCATCACCTCCTCCGCTCTCAGCACAGCAAATACTAATCTTGCTACTACTAATGACTTCTGACGAGTGACAAAGCACCTGAGAGGGCAGCCTGTGATGGAATCCAGCTGCTGTTGGGCTGAAAATTACTATCATTTGTTCAAGAAAATAGCTTCAGATGCAGCCGGTTCTGAAGGGGATATTGGATAAATTGAAATGGCTATAACAGAAACTAGCGTAGCCAGGCCCTTGCGCTGCCTGGTTCTGTGCGCAGTTTTTATCTCTGGAAAGCAAAGCAGTGTGTGGATGAGGAGGGAGTAAGCAGGAAAAGCTCCCAGCCCAGGCAAGCAGGATCTGCTCAGGGGGGGCAGGAGTTTCAGCTCCGCTTGGCTCTGTCCTTTGAAAGGTTAATGCTCTTGCTGCCTACTTCAAACCTGTCGGCCCTATCAACTCCATCTGCCAATTAAATGGAGGGCCTGGAGCTTTGTCTGGAGCTTTGTCCGGGGCCTCTCGCCCTTCAAAATGTTTAGTAAGAGAAATGGCATTTGCCCTGTAGAGAGCTGTGTTCACAAGCCACTCATGCCCCAAGTGCACCGCCATGGGGAAACCAAGGACATAAAGTGGATTTCATTTGCAGATGTGATGCAGTGATCTCATATAACTGCATTCAAAATGGATGAAAGTGTTATTGCCTCTCACTAGCCAAATAATTGGGAATCTGAGAGAGAAATCTTCGTTATTACAGACATGCCATGCTTCCCCCCCCCCCAATGTTCATTAAAGAATATCAGAAGCATTAGCTTTGCAGAAATGCTTACCCTGAGTAAGCTGACAGGGATCAGTTACCACAGAGCCATTGACTGAACACAGTGCACCATCCTTAGGGATCAGAGTCACGGCCCCAGCACGGTTCTCAAGCACACAATGTTCACCAAGGAGCCCAGGCCCATGAAGCACTACAGTACAATTAAATATGAAAGCATACAAAGAAATCCTGATTATTTTCAGTCAAATGGATAACAGCAGTGGGGAATACAGTGTAGTGACTGTGACTCACCAATATCCTGACTGCATGATACTTCGTCACTCCCAATCAGGGTTCTGCCCTCCTATAGTGAAGATTAAAAGGTCATGATACAATATGCAAGCTGTTGTTTGACAAGTAGAGCAATTAACAAAAGCATTGGACCTTGGCTGGAAATGATTTCTTAGAAAAATATAGAGACTTTGGGAATTGTATGAAGTTGAAATGATCTATTTACTTTCAAATAATACAGGATTATTCCAGTGCTGAGCAGGTCTTCGTCAATTCCTATCAGATGAGGTAACTGGCAGTCCAGGACCACTCCACTCCCCTCCTTCCTCAGAGCCACAGCCTCTTCCTATAGGACACACGAAAATATACCATGAGAAAAAAATAATCTCATTCAATAGCCTGTAGCTGGAATGGCACACAATATGAAATAAAAATGCTGACAGACATTTAATGGCAACCAGCAGAAAACTGAATTCTTTATGACTGCTCTTCCTTGCCTGAAGGCCAAGCAGAATAGCGTCGTTCCAACCACGTGTCGCCATGAAGTAGCAGAGTGGCTAACGGCAAGAGAGATGCCATAAATCATTCAGATTATCGTGGCGAGAGTCAAACTGTACATTGTGTTCAGCCAACGAAACAGGCGCAGTGCCGCCACCTACACACACAACCATATATGCACGCACACACACACGCACACGCACGTTGTATACCATGCATCATTGCCTTTATTGATACATAGCTACCAACACTGTATGCTGCTATTAAAATACTCCCAAGCTTGTAAAGAATGTCAACTTTAGATAACAGCAACAAACTTCCGCTAGTTCCATGTCATTTACAATGTGCCTGAAAGAGGTATGAATTCCAGTGCCTGAAAGTGGAAAGCATGCCATAGCTTAAAGCTGCAGTAGGTAGTGTGCTTTTCATTATACCCAGTAGGTTAGAAAAATGTCATTAGTTGATTGAGTCTCATTCCCAGGTTGTTAAACACAGACAGACACAGACACCGCATGCTGAAAAACACTTAAATGTCCATTTCTCACATTATACCGCACTATAGTGATACATACAGCAACAGAAATTAATGCATTAATCCATTCTGCTTGTCCAGAAACCCCTGCTTATACTTAATGGTGTTACAGCACTACTACTCTACAGAAATGCGGTAAGAAGTAGAGAAATTGATTTAATCTTTAAAAGCACATTTCTAAAGCAGATAAAGGCCACACTTAAACCCCTGATCTGCTCCATACAATTGTTGCTGAGGAAATGTAAAAGCATGAGTCACACCACCTTACAGCATGCGTCTGTCAAGGGCCGATATTTTAAACTTTATACAAAATGTAATTGAGTATTATTTCTAACTATAATTCAAGGTATGAGTTTAAGATTTTAAGAAACCAAAAGAGACAGGCTGGAGACAGAATGAGTTTCTTGGGCAGTTCATTTGCCAATTATTCAACAAGAAATGAAACACTTAGCCTTGGATGACTTGCTAGGTTCAAAAGACACACTAAATTAAGCCATAAAGAGAAACTTAACTCTCTAGGCAAGTGTTTATGGCCGCTAACCTTTTCCTCTCAGGGCAAAGGCTGTGGTTCAATAACCCAGAGTCTACCCAAGTATGAGTGGCCCTATCAGGAGTATTCTTCTGTTAAGCTGGTGGACTAATGCCTCACATTGGCATGGATTATCATAAGTACCTCCCCAAGAGGCAGAGCAGAAAATCTCACATATGGAGGATTCAGAGGCAACACTCTGCATAAACTAGTTTCCACCTTCTCTTTCAACCTCCTCCTACTCTCTTTCGTATAGACTGGACCGTGAAGTGAGAGACATGTCCACCAGCAGCAGCACCTCACTCATTGGCAGTCGTGAGACGGGAGAAATCCTTTCTTCTAATGAAGAAGGAGAGGCATCGACCCCAGCCCCTGCACTTAATTAAAAGGGATTCTTCACAGACTTCATTAGAGGTGAGGAGCAGCCTGGCAGATTAATGCACTGTGTCACTTTCCTCAGACAACAGGAACAGATGAGATCCTCTTATTTTCTCCTCACATACCAGAGAAAGTTGCTCTCCACCACACCCAGTCAGTTAGTCTGTGCTATGAGTAAAAAAAAAAAAAAGAAAAAAGTCTGCTTTCAGATTGAGGCAGCTGGCGAACATACTGTAATTAACTGTGGCCTAGACCAGCAGCCAGGCTCGGGCAGTATTTAGGCTTCCATTAAAAGCCATCATCTGTGGTTGGGCAGAATTTTTAATGGATTTTTTCTCAGAGCTTTTGACAGTTCAGGTCTCCCACTTGGTTAATATGCATTTCAAAATACTGCCATACTAGGACAACCAATCATTCGTTCCTGACTGCCCATCAGCCTTGTGAAGTGCAGCAACTCACTAATAGAACAGATACTGGATGCAGAACAAGAGAAAAAAACTTCCGCATTTGAACTCTGTTACATTAAAAGGTTAATTTCCTTGAAAGATCTGTATTTATATTCTAGATTGCTGCTCTTTATAAAAGTTAAAATGAATAATGCATTAAAAGGGACAGGCAATTACATGGCCAGTTTTTAAAATGGCATGAAGCCTTTGTTTGTAGTGATTGGTTATATTCCATTATAACTCGCAGAAAAGAATTGGCATGTTATTAACAGTAGTTTCTGTTTCTTACACACGCTTTTTATATTATTTTGTGTGCGTGTCACATGTAAAAGCAGAATCTCAAGACATCTCAAAGATGTTGTTTAAGTTGTAATATGAATGTGCTGTGTAATTAGCTTGATGTGCCATTAGTTTGTTGCCATAAATGCAACTCGTGGTTAAAAACTTGAGTGATTCAACCTGATAAAAGCACTTCTGGGCTCCGGATCAAACAAATTCTCCTGCTACGCGTCCCATTGCAACTCACGTCAGTAAATGTTTGTTATTTTGCACAATATATGCTGAGATTTTACAGATTTACATAACTTCTCAATTTGTTGAAAGAACGTGAAAATAAAATCGGACTGCTATCTTTCCAAAACATAAACTACTATTTATTTTAGGGCCCAATCGAGCAGATTAGTAGGCATTGATGACATCTATACACAGGCTTGCCATATGCGTTTCAAATATAACAAAATAACATTTCATGCAATTAATTATTTTTAAAAAATGAAATCTAGTATGGACATAATGGTATGCGGCCAAAACAATACATAATGGTCATGAAATGCTATAATGACTAAATATGGTGTATAACTGCTGACAATGTGAGGTAAATTGACATTAAAAAAGGGAAAATCTGACATGTTTTATGTGGACGTCCAATCAGTGTTGATGGTATGTGTCAACTGAAGCAATACATTCCCATTACAGTGGTGTAGTTGGTGTCAAGCAAGAACTACAGGCTATTTCAGCTTGGAGCTTGAAGGTAAAGATAGTGTGAAAAAGAAAATGGTGAAACTGCAGTTATTCTTTGGCTTGGCCACATTGTGTAATACTGACTAACAAGCAGCATCTAACTTAGCTCGCTAGGGGGGCGTGGGCATCTGAAGCTCACGCACAATGCATCCTGGTACATGTAGACCCTGTCGGCACGCCTCAGAGTGCAGAAGAACTCAATAAAGCTCTCTCTATCAATAAAGCATGCACTGAGGAAATTAACTCTACAATTGACTAAATTTACCACCAAACTGATTGGACATTTATATAAAAACATGGCAAACTGTCCCTTTAAACAGAGCCAGGCTTAGAGCATTCAAGGCTTAGGTTGTGTCATTGTTTTTGATTGCGGCATGTTTGGAAAATACAAAGACTACTAGGATCAAAGAAACACTGTGGTTCATTTTATCTTACTGAAATGAAGGTTCCTCCCACCACGCTGTGTTACAAGGGGACCTGAAAGAGTAGAACTACACACAAATCTGTGTGTGCGCATATACCCCTGCAGTAGAACAACATTTCACTTTACCCTCTTCCTGCCTTTTTTGTTCTCTCAATCTGTTGCCGTCTGTCTGGTAAGAGGCTGCTGTGGAATCCATCTCATATTAATTGCTTTCTCTTTCCCACATGCCCTGTAACCAATCTGGGAAGCTGACGATGAATAACTTTGCATTCTAAATCTGCTTTGAATACAGAATTCAAAATTCTGTTTACACCGCTCTTGGTCAACTTGTCTCCTTACGGCCGAGCAGAAATTTTCATCTAGCTCTCAGCAACAGCATCGACTGAATTAAAACACAAAATATATGAGACTTCAGGACTGGGACTGAAGACCGCTCTTAATTTAAAAAAACCCTGCGCTTGAGATAGAGAACACGCACTATGCATAACACCATACACTTAAACATAGAGGTTGTATTATATGAGAAGCAGTCTTTTTAAGCACCACATGTTAAAGGCCATTTGTTTCAAATAAAAAATAAATAAATTAAAGGAGATCAACTTTAAATAAATTACACCAATGCAATAAGTACATGTGCTGAATTTTGAAACTTCAAACTGGGCCAGGATGGGCTGAACTGCACTGAGCAAAGACACCACCTCTAATTCTAACTCTGTTCAGCATCCCATGCAGGAATCCCACTTATCATTTTTCACACAGGCAGAATGCAAATTCACAGGAAGACAAATGTCAAATCCATAAAGTCATTCATCAAACACTTAGAGCTTCGGCAACACCAGTGTGCCTGCCGGTCACCAGTATAGTGGCCTTTTCGCCTCTGTGTCACATTGTATCATGCATCATAACAGGTGCTTCTACACGGGTGGGCACAGCTCTAAACAAGGCCAGCAGAGATGGACGATGTTGCCTCTGAACATAAAGTCATCACCGCTTGAAGATGCAAACAGATTTACAAAAACACTAATTAATATGCCGGACGGTCCAAAACGAAAGTTCCACATGTCAATAATCAAGACCTCTTAATTAGGAGCAGTGACAGCTGCTAATGAGTTCCAATACACTGTCATGAGTAAAGGCCTGTCGAGCCACTAAATGTCACCTGCTAACTACCACACAGAATTAGAATGTTAATTATCCAATGTACACGTATATAGCAGACATTTAATATGTAGGGTATTCCTTACACAATGTCTCCTTCAATGTGTGGCTGCATAAAAGCAATCTGCTTTTTCATAGTCTGGTGCAGGATCACTGGTGGCTGCTACAAGTTGGAAATACACAAATCTATACACAAATCTATTCAGACATCTTTCAACAGTCAGATCAACATGCAAACCCATGCAAAAACTGCTACTGCTAGCATGTATAATATAGACAAGTAGTCACCTCATACTTTTCATGACTGGCACGCTTCACAGTTCAATGCATAATGCAACAGGCTACTTGGCTGAACACGATGAGTCCCAAACAGATGACATTTGGTGTTATTTGGGAGGTTGGGCACAAACTCAGAGAAAAAGTGTTCAGTGTAAACTCTGGGTTGGCAAACACTGGCATTTTTTTCCCCCCTTGCAGCTAGGGGTCTTGCAAAAGATGCTGCCACGCTGTCCCAGCCTTAGAGAAAACCATATTGGGTTGAAGGAGAAGGCACGTCTGTTCTGTATCCCTTTGTCAGAATCCCCAAACACTGTCGCACACTAACTTTTATGATATTACAAGAACTCAGCTTTTGGATGCCATTTAAATCTAAATAGATGGAAAATGTAATTTAAATGCCAGGTTGACTCTACTCTCATTACCCTTTCCACTCCATGAAGTGGTTGTGGCAGTTCACAAGACTTGCAGTGACACCAGCTGGTAGGATGTCCTTACTGCAAGCAGCAACTCCTGACAAGACTGTTGCTGGGAGCTTGCTGCTTTATTGATTGTTACTGTTAAAATTAATAGACAAAACCTTCACATAATGTACTCTGTAGCCTTCTGTTTTACTTACATACATCCTTCTGTACCAAGTTCAAAATGACATGAAATATAACAGCAGATGTTGGACTTGTGTGGAAAATGTGTTATGACATATCACTAAATTGAAAATGGGGGCAAAGGAAACAAAGTAGGTAACAAAAAGATAAACAACAAGGGAACCTAACAAACTATTGTCTGTCTAGAAACAACAAAGCTCCAAAGAATATAACTGCTTAAGGGTGCCTCACATCTTATTTGGAAATGTTTATCCAACTCTGTACAAAATGAAAAAAAAAACAAAAAAACAACAACATTCAGATGTCAAACTACAGGGTTTTACTGCAAGTTGTCTTTTTAATACTGTCTGATTAAAGATCTACAACAAACTGGAAGCAGTTGTCTCCAGTTAGTCTTGTTATCCTCCAGCTCAAGTACAAGAATCAAACAAACATTCTCACAAGCTTATGTGAGTCAAACTAACTGATGTTAAAGAGGAGGATATTTACACAAAGGCTCACTTGGTCTCTTTATCAGTGTGTTAAAAGAAAAGCACAACACTCCTTTTAACTCCTTATTTCCTGCTTAACCCTACTGCTTCTGGCTAAAAGTGCTGTGGTCAGCTCAAGCACACGTAGGGCCATCTGTTGCACTTGTAAGGGACAAAGAATAGGCAAGAAATACATCAGATTTATATGAATAACTTTTTAAAAAGCCACAAATTGAGTGGTTGATCTTTAAATGTTAAAAACTTAAATGTTTTTTTTTAAACTTCTGGAGCCTGTGTAATGTATTTTTTGCTGATGGCTATGTCCAGTAACTGGAGTTAAAGACAGTTTAAATACATGAATCATTGTTGTACCTTCAGAATACTCTGCGTCTCGCCCCATTTGCTGGTCCACTCCCTGGTCAGTGCTAGAACCTGGGGGAGAACAGCAGTGTATTATTTACAGAAGAAAACATCAAAACATCCCTTTTCCAATGGCAAAGGATAACTCACCTCCCCCTCATTCAGATTCAGCTCCTCCTCTACCTTCACAGAGGAAGACATCTCCCCACGGGAAACCTGGAGTAATAGTGAAAAGAGACAGCCCAACCTAAAATATAAACTTTGAGGGAAAAAGACTGTCATCATACATATTGTATCCTTGAGCTTGAACATATGCAGGACCTGGTTAGCTTCCTCAAGCAGCCTTCTGAGCCTGGTAACCTCTGCCTGCAGCTCCCTGATCACCTTCACGCTGCCGTCTTCGTTCACCATGGGAGAGTTGACGATGTTTTTAGCTCGGCTGGCGTAGCGCAAAGTGCTCAGGGTCTCACCGTAGTTTACATCAGCAGGAGAGACGGCTGCCACGAGAGGTCACCAGGTGGGAATGTGCAACGGTTGATGAGATAAAACAGGAAAAAGAAGGATTATTACCATTATCTTCTTCCAACTTATTAAAAACATTTTCAAGTACAGGTCATAAAGGGGTGACAGACTTTCTGAAAACAGCCTGCAATGTCTTGGTATCAGCATACTTGAGAATTACTGTACATACTTGCTATCATAGTCGTCATAGAGTTTCCACCCAGGCTGTCTTTTAGAAGCCATGTCAGCACAGAGTCTCTGTAAGGAATGAAGATCTGCTTCTTCTTTTTTGTTGACTGTCCGCCCACGCTAAGGTCAGCTAGGAGGTCACACAGAAAGAAAAACACTGACTCAGAGAAACTGTAGAGCTCCAGTAATGCATGAAATGTTTCATCCTAAAGCTCTATAGATCCATTTTGAGAACAAAGGGCTCAGAACAGTCAATGTTTCTCTGAAAATGATGAAAAGAAAATTTGGAATGAAACCAAACACGTGTTTAATTTTAAATAAGCAAACAAAGTTGCTGTCCTTGCATAGAAAACAGTCATTATTCACAATCTATTATTGAGCTGAATGGCTCAATACTGAAGACAGATGTGATGTCATGGTGTGTCAGTCATGCTGTAACTGCCATTTACCCAGAGCTGAGATCACACTGCCCAGGGTGACCAGGGATTTGTTGATGTTGGCACCTTCCTTCAGCCTGGTGCCGGTGGCTCGCGTGGCATCGGCTCTCTCGCTGCCCGCCAGGTCTACCAGGTGGATCTTACTCAGCATCTCACGTGGCAACTCCGCATCAAACCGGGCCTGTGGCATGCCAAAACATTACAGAGCAATCTTTTTTTAGTTCAAAAGAGGCAACATCACAGAGGAATACTTAGGCATATAGGCAGGATCACGACAAACGTGCTACTTATGATGGAAAAAATAAAAAAATCCTTTGAAGATGGAAAAAAACACATGTTAAAAATGATCATTACACAAAAACAGATAAACAAGGCTAATTGGAGCTCTTGAGGGATAGTCTTTGCTAACATCCAGAGTTTTCAGGGAAACTAAAAAATGTTTACTTCAGTTTAAACTGGCAACGCAAGACACAGCAGCAGGTATACACTTAAAGAACTACAGTTGACCTGGGTGAAGTTGATGGTGAAGATGGCGTGGGAGCGGCTGCTGACATTATTCATCCCTGTGCTGGCTGTGGTGCGGTTGGCATCGCCGAGAATGATCAGGTCCTCCATATCACTGTGGTTGCGTACCAAGTGCTTGGACAGATCTACACATAGGGGAATTTCTTTTCTGTATTATATTTTCTGAATTTTATACAATTCAACTGAAATGGATACAGAGGTGGAGAATGAAACCTGTCTTACTCTCTACATAGGGTCCATCCCTGGAGTGCTCTCTCACTTTCAAGCCTCCACCATCTGTGGGTGCATGTCTCTTCTCGAGAAGGTCCTGCACACGTTCATTATAGATCTCCAAATAGCTGGTGCCAAGACAGAAACACAAAAGCAAAATTTGATCCAAGATTGCACACAAAGCCACAATGGCACAAATTAATGAAGGGTTTCAGTGTTGATATGTGAATGGCACTGCACCAAATGAGAACAAAACAAGTTGCTATTCACTGTCTACTATGAAAAGAAATGCACAGTAGGTTTAAAGCCAAATTACAGTGCATGCATTGTTCAGCTTGCACTGGCAATGAATAAACAGAAATATGCAAAGTAGGTTTCGGCAGAGCACTTCAATCAACCCTGCGGTGGGTGTGTACAAAAAGGACTACTCTGAGTGGCTGTTTTTAAAAACAATGCTAGGAATGGAGCAATTAGGCTTTATGAGAGCGTGACAGTAATGAAAAGGCATAAGAACATATCCTGTGGTTGTAGCCATGCAGGTTGTTTTCTGGCACAGCACTGAAAAAAAAAATCAAACAGGTTACAATATTGGCTTATTTCTAAATGACTACAGGCAAAGCTGCCATTATTACAATAACAATAACGGGGGAGATTAGATTGCAACTACCATCACGTCCTGACGGATACAAAATGTATGATGTTTTACAATGTAGGGATCAATGTGCAGCTACCTACACAACAAAAACAAAGCCAGAGGTTTCACTCATGGGCAAGTGATGGAGACCACGGTCTTAGAAAGTGGGACATGATCAATGCTGTTCTATTGAAGAAGAAAAGAAAGGAGTCTCCTCAGAAACAGGTTCACGCCAGGAGTCTTACACACATCCTACCTGAACATTCCTATCAGTTTTATTGCTCATGTAATTGCTCACAATCATTATGAAATTATGTACCTTGTGTGTGCCAGCAGCATCACAACACCAAATGGAAAAATAATTGTTTCACAGTTGCTTGATAAGCTTAAAATCCAAATTTTTTAATCTCCCAGCATTATCATTTAGGAGTAAAGCTGGAACATGTAACCGTGAAACAGATACTGTGATGAAACGAGATATCATCTGGGATTTTGATTATTATTTGATTGTAGTAATAAAGCCTTAATGTTGTAATTTCTGGTTTTAAAAGGCCTGCATTACAGTTAGGTCATACAATTATCTGAAGTTATATGACTGTTCTTGCTCAGTAAAATTAATGCCTTTACCTGCTTGTCCAAGATATTATTATTAAGACAGTACCAGTAGCCAATAGGTTAAATATTGCATGTAAGTAACAACATATAATTGAGAGGTTTTGGGCTCTAGTTTTTTTAGGTGGTAAACTTTAATGTTTAGTGGTCCTCAGGGGCAAAACACATGAGAAAAAACTGAACTAAAGTCATTATTAACCGGAAAATGAATTATTTGCAATGTTTAATTCTGACTGGAAGCCTGAGTCACTGTCAGCTGGAAGTAGCACAAGGTACACTTGTTTTCCCCTGTGTGCACTCCTTTCGGGTGGTCACAGTGCCTTTGGTTGCACTAACAAAATGTACTGCAGTTCTCTGTGTAATTTTAAAAATAATGAAAATAAGACCTGCCATTGTTTCAGCATGTTTTTGCAACATTGTTTTGTTCACAATAGGATCATGGGTATGAGAGACAAACTGAGGCCTTACTGACAAACTGAAGTGACACTGCTGATGACGCACCATCTCTATATGGGACTATTAGGATAAATGTTAAGTTTTAACTTGTTTGCCCTCTAATGGCAACAAATTAAACTATTAAAAGTCTTGATCCACATGGACTCTTTGGGGCCTGACGTACTATTTAACATGATTTAACATTATTTTTTAACATGGTTGTACTGGCGCTAAAAGGCTTGTAGTAGTAGTTTCTTAACCCTTATATTAAAAGATCTGTGGTGGCAATATGATAATCACCAGGTTTACTTTTGTAGCAGTAATACCTTCGTATAATATCATTTTAGTCTTTAGTATAGGATTTCTATGTTTTTTATATTAAGTATTTCACCCCAACATAAGCCAGTGCTGTACACTTTGCAAGTTCTATATGCTATATGTAAATATATATACCAGTCCCTCCCCTGCCTGCTGCAAGTTTTGAATATTTTCATCAGGTTTAATGATTGATTAAATGTACAGTCCTGCAGAATGACTTTAAGATACGAAGCATCACCATAGGGTATGTATGATGGTCTCCTACCTGACCTCTGTACAGAATGACACGGCATCACTCGTGCTTCTATGAGTTATCTCGTAGAACAAGCCTTCACAGATCCGTGGGATTAAACCTTTATCATCCTGACACATAAAAAAAAAAATAAAAAAAAGGAGAAAAATTACACATTGAGAACTCTTATTACAAAATGATGTTACTCATAATGTACTTTTAAATGACAATTTCATTTTGCTCCCATAATGTTCTCTTAATTTCGGGTGTCTATGTCTATGCTGTGACCACAACTCAGCACATGCAAAGACTGCTGAACAACACAAACAACAGCTCATCTGATATGGAGTTACTGAAGCATAAAAGCAATTCCACTCTGAGCTGCATGCCCTCTTGTTTTAATTACAAAGTAACAGATAGTAAGCATTAAGAGCCATATATAATTATCTGGGATGTTGACAGCCAGCTCTGCTGATGACCTTGCACAAGTCTCCTGGTAGACAGGCAGAAACCTCACTGGTAATGTGAAATTTCCATTGCTGTGCAAGGTGAGGAGAGAAAAGCTGTGGGTTGCTGCCCTCATCACATTTTCTGATTAGTGGGGAGAAACATGGAGATAAATTGAGAGAAAGAAAGGGAGGGACGTCTGATGAGGCTGCCATCAGTCAGTTTCTAACATGTGGTATGTGCACAATGGGTTAGCACTACTGGGGTATTCTGTAATGTAAGCTCAACAGCGTTGACAATGTTGTGACACCACTCCAGATAAAAAAAAAAAAAGGTAAAATGAGTCTTTAACCTCAGTAAAAGTGCTGAGAAAGCTGAGCAACGTTCTTACTGTGTGGCCCATCATGGTGTAAGACTTCCCTGAGCCTGTTTGGCCATAGGCAAACACACAGGCGTTAAAACCCTCAAATGCAGCCTTCAGGACATCAGACCCCAAGTCATGAAAAATCTAAAGTGGCAGAGAAAATGTTTGTTAAAATGTTATGTTAAAAAAAACACAGGATTGTTTGACAGATCAACCAAAAACTATGATTTTAACTGACACTATAGTATAAAAAAAGTTATGCAAAAGGTTGAAACATATGGGAGCCAACAGAATACACATACCCTTTCCTGGGATGCAAATGCTGGGCTTCCTCTGTCACTTGAATCATATGAGAAGTCATAAGAAAAGGTCTTCCCTCGCTCGTTGAGCTCATCGCCTCGAATAGATGCAGGCTAGAGTTTCAAATGCACAGCCCAGTCTTAATAAACTCCATTACTGCAGTATAAGTTAGTGTAATTGTATTATGTGATCAAATACCTTATGAATAGATGTAGTGTTCCCTTTCATGTGAATTACCACCTTCGAAGATAACTGCTTTTCTCTGTGGGCAAAGTGAACGTGAATGAGTTTCATTCCATTTTTTAGAAAGCTTGAGGAAATAGATATATATATATAAAAAAAGGAGCCATTCTACTCACCTTCTGTTCAATGGACGGACTCGGACCGCTACTCTCACTGAAGCCATTATTAATCTAAATCAGACAGAACACGTTTCCCAGCCTGTCTTCACCCTCTTTCAAAGACACCCGCATGAACGCCAATGCAGCGTTTTTCACACCTAATTATCACACCTGGGGCCTGTCCTCAAGTTCTCCATGCATTACACAAACTGGCCACTGCGGCGTGTAAAATGGGGATCGATGCACCATACCCCAAACAAAAAGTTGTTTTTAAAATACCCTTTTGTTATGCAGCTCTTGATTATTTTGTTATCTTTTAACAAAGCAGTGTTTGCACTCAGATGATCTCCTGCCAGGATAAATTACCTGCAGGTTTAGTCAATAACTGGGTAAAATATCACGGATTTTTTGAGTTTCTGCTCATTACATCAACATTAACATCCATGCGTATCTAATGTGTACTATTTAATGTTAATTTGAAATGTCTGAGTCAATATATTGCATTTGAGTCCGGCCGGAAAAAAACCGACAGCAGAACTTCAAACACAACCAAAACAAGTATCTTTATTTGTGTCATGGGTCAAACAGATTTTAGGCCGATAAACAATGACTTAAATGATCAGAAAAGTGTTATAAGATTGTGATTCACGCTGTTACATTTTGCGAAATATATTTCTAGTGGCAGGGTGGTTGTTACGGCCTGTTTTAGCGGTTACAAAATAACTAAATTTTAAAGTCTCGTTCAAAATAAAAGTGTTAAAAACTCAGCAAGCCATAACAGAAACGTCTACAAAACAAGCCTCCATGAATAAACCCATTTTGATTAATTTATGCGCACGAAAGAGCAAATCCACCATCAACTCCAAAGTGGAAGCTTGTTTTTACGAGTCTTTCCACGGTACGTGAACTCAGCATTTCGGTCCACATTTCCCATGATGCAGTGCAGAGTACACCCGGCGGGGACATTCAAAAGTATGGCAGAAGACCCAAATAGATTAAAACCAACATCAAACTCTGAAAACGCGAGTACTAACAGCGGGGGCGGTGAGATAAACAGGTGCCTTTCGTTGTCGTCAGATAAAGACGGCGGCACCCTGGAGGAGGCGAAGGTGACCTGTAACGTTAAACTCTTACAAAATGTTCCCGACGACTCAAATTCACACCGACCCGGTGCGGAACTCTCGACACGGGCTGTGAAAACGTGTTCAAAGGCGAAAAACACAGGTGAGTCAAGAGACGCCTCACCTGAACATCGACTGGATTCAGAAGAGCTCAACGCGGACGACAAGGAAAACTCCAGCATGCCCTGCACAAACATCACTCCCGGTAGGTAACGAGATGTTGTGGATACTCTACGTTACTCTCTAACGTTACTAAGTGGAGTGTGGAGCTGACAGGTTGTCAAACATAGTGGCTGCAGTGTCAAATAAATACAGTATTTTTTATTTTGGATAGTGGGGGAACCAATTAAAACGGTCCTTTTGTTCTCTAAATATATCATGTATATAAATATGCATTACAATGTACAATATTGTTGTTATTATTTAAGGCAAACGTGATATTCTGAGGTGGCACTTGTGGAAAGCAAAGTATTTCCATCTTGTACCATTTTATACTTTTCTTTTCCACCCCATTTTAGACGAAAATATCACTTTTTATACTATAGTTTACAGCTCAGACAATAATTCTGTTAATTGATTAGTCATCAACCATTAATCTTTGTGAAGCAAAAGCTCCAACCTTTGTCTGACTGCAGAGTCTAAATTGTGATGGTTTTCTACTCTTATTGGGGGTTTTTTTTAATTGTAAACTGAATATACTGAATATTTTGCTTAAAAAATTAAAGTCAACAAGAAAATATGATTCTTTTTCTGGATTAAACTATCCAGCAGTATATAACGTAGTTAAAATTGGCCCCACCTCGACCAGACAAGTCTTCTTACATGTTAACCTTCAATAATTAATCCAGTAGTGCATATATAACATAATAATAATAATAAAGGGTCATTCTGAATTATGAGTAGTTAAAGGTCCAGTGTGTAACATTGTTGAGGATCTATTGGCAGAAATTAAATACAAAATGTATAGGTATGTATGCATTAGTGTATAATCACCTGAAAATAAAAATCATTGTGTTTTTATTACCATTATAAGAGGCAGTTGTTATTTACAGAGGTCCACCATGTTTCTACAGTAGCCTAGAACGGACAAACCAAACACTGGCTCTAGGATTGCCACTAAATCCTACACACTGGTCCTTTAAGTATAACAGAGTATGTACTTATGCTTAAGTAAAGGAGCAGCCTTATTCCTCCACCACTGCCAGACAGTTGCCATATGTTACATTTAGAGGGAAAATGGGGACAGTGGCTGGCTTTATTAGAACACTGGCCTTGCTAGATTTCATTAACTAAAATTGAGCAAGACAGCTCCATTGCTCACCCTAATGACATTATTCTGCTCCTCATTTGGACAGATAACACCCAAGAAGAGGGCACTTCTGGTCAGAGAAGTTTGCAGGATTCCGACGTGACCGCCAGTAAACAACAGAGTAACACAGAGGACAGGGATGCTGAGGTGCTGAGAAGAGCACAGGAGGAAGGCCATGTGAACGTGGACTTCCCCGGCACCGTGACTCAGGAAGGCTGCTGCCGCTTCGTCAGCGAGATCCTCAAGTGCATTCTCTATCAGAGACAGCAGCTACCCATGACGTATGACCAGCTGGTGTACTCTCAGAAGAAACAGCAAGCGTCGATGCAGGTGAATAGGAAGAATGATCAAATGCACATCTCATACTTCATAAATAAAGAAATGTTGTGGATTTGAGATTAAATAAAAGTGTTTTTTGCTTTCAGGAAAAAGACACAGTGAGTCGGAGGCCAGTGCAGTCAGCAGACATGGACTGGCGTAAGTGTCAGCAGACCCTTCAGGAGCTGGAGGAGGTGTTGCAGCAGCTGGAGGTGCTATTTTCCCTTAGCAGGGTTCCCCGTGTGCTACTGCTAATGGGCGGCTCCCTTGTCCTCCCCAAAGAGCTGTATGAGATCAACATGGAGGCTCTAGTAGTGGCTAGTGGAGATCAATGCCTGCGGGTGTCCTCATGCTTAAGGCAACTCTTCCGCACTCTTTTCGTGGCTGACCTTTTGTCCGACACCAGACCTGTTCGTTTAGTGCCCACCACGGTGTTGGCCCTGGCTCACAGGGATTGCGGCGTTGGTTGGTTTCGCCCTAAACTACAATTTAAAGTGCCAACCCGTGTAAAGAACAAAGTTATTGCTCTGTCTACTGATCCCAGCACTTGTAAGGAACCAAGGGCAGAGGGGTCAGACTGGCAGGATTATGTGTGGTTCCAGGCACCCATGACTATCAAGGGCTTTGGCAAGTGACCCAAAAGGTTGTGGCATGCATAGCGTAGATATTGGAGCTCTTTCTGGAGCTTGTATACTAAAATTACATTTTAATGGTGGTTTAAGTGATTTCTGAACTTGAATTTTGAATTGAGTGGTCCATATTTTAATGAATTATGAGTTTAATTTTTTTCTGCTTTATGATTAAAAGTATGTCAATTAAAACAATAGTGGGTTCATTGACACCAGCAGTACGGTGTACTACTGTTTTTTTATACTATATAAATACTGAATGTGTTCTTGAGGTGTTGTTGAAATTTTGAGAACATTGTGTGTTAATGTTTATATGTATGAAGAATGTTCATGCATTACATGTTTTGCATAAAATATGTTTTTTTAGGACGTTAAAGACAACACACATAATATTGGTGCAATATATTTTTAATCTGCATAACTTAAAAGGTTTAAGGTTTATTATATTGCTTTCTTTAATCCAATCTTTTAATACATTGCCAGTATCATCTGTGTATATGTTTACATTTATTAAAGCCTGAAAATGATTTTGACAGTGCTGCAATTTTGGAGGCAATCAAATCATGAGATGGTTTGTAGTGTGAGCTTAGTAACAAGGAAGTATATTTGGAATGATCAATCAAAATCAAACACAACAGCAATAATAAAGAACATTTGCACCACGGTCTGAGAGTGCATCAACATCAGAACTTCTCCACTTTTCTGACAAACTGGAAGATGTCATTGGCTAGCAGCTGGGGTTCCTCAAAGGCAGCAAAGTGACCACCTCGAGGCATGAAAGTGTAGGAGTACATGTTTCGATACCTAATTTGTGCCCACGATTTGGGGATGTGCATCAGCTCATTAGGGAAGGCGGCAAATCCAGTGGGCACGAATATATCTGTCCTAAATCAAAAGACAAAACGTTATCAGTCATAATATGATAGAATAATAAGGTTGTCAGATTAGCTAAATAAAGGTCATCGTGTTGATAATATGAATTTTTAGCCACATACTTTGCATCCACTCTTGCATCAGGGTTACTCTGTAAGTTTTCTTTGTAGAAGCGCATGGAGGAGACTATGGAGCCTGTGGTCCAGTAGATCATTACATTTGTCAGGAGGTCATCCAGGCTGAATTTTCTGCACAAATGCAACAAATTAATTAATTACACTCAATCTCCATATACTTTTATATGCTACAAATAATGAAAAGGCTAAATGGAATTTTCTCTTGTACCTCTCCAGCCCACCATCCACCAGATCCCTGTTTTTGAAATCAGTCCAAGTGGAGAACTTCTCCAGAATGTAGGCCGCCAAGCCAACAGGAGAGTCATTCAGTCCACAACCTGTACACACCAATTAATATATATTAAGAGCTGAAATAATAGTATACTGAGATTACAAAATACTATAAACAGTCAGCTTGTCTCAGGAGTTTTCTCTCAAATTCAGTGGGTTCATCTTTGACCTGTCAAATGTCAAAATGATCATCCAAACTGGCAGCGTATGTCCCCACCTGCAGTGTCTGGTTTAGTGGCCTGGATGTGTAAGTAGCCCGATTCCCTCAACATCTCCCAGACATTCTTCTCAAAGAAAGGGAACAACCGGCGAACATCTTCCCGACTGAAGCCCACCAGGAAGGGCAGATAGGGACCAATCATGAGGGACAACAAGACTTTGAACCCCCTTCTTGACATCATCATGTTTAAGTGGAGTCCTTTCACACACCTGAAAAAAGATTATAGGTCTTATAATGTTTAAATCTGTATTAAGTGTCAATTTATAGCTAAAAATGCAACTTTTTATCATGGTTTTCTATTGACAAAATATCTGTTATTTGTTCTCCAGGAATTTGTAGTGTCAGTGGTTTTTGGTCATTTGACTGCAAGCACTGTTTCACAATGTTACAATGCTCCCTTTAAAAATCACGTGGGTGGTGGAAATTCCGCTGCAGTGGTAACTTGTAGCATGTAAGGCCTTATTTTGCTGTCTTACTGGGGCTTCATCTGTGCCATGTTGGTGGTGATGAGGGAGCCCCAGTCTCCTCCCTGCACATAGAACTGGGAGAACCCTAAACGCTCCATCAGTGTCAGGAAAATCCGGGCAGCGGCGAGGCTGTTAAATCCTGAAAAGACACAGGAAAGGACATCTGTAAACATCTGCTGCTCAAGCTGAACTACAAACACACACATATATTTATAATCATCTACCTTGTTTGTGAGGAGCGTCTGAGAAACCGTAGCCAGGGATGGACGGGCATATGACCTCAAACACGAGACCATCCTGGTTCTCGGTGAGAAGTGGCAGAATCTTGTAGAACTCGTAGAAGGAGCCAGGCCAGCCGTGGACGAGCAGAAGAGGGCGAACCTTCCGGGTCTCACGGCGTGGCGGTCGCACGTGGATGAAGTGCACATCCAATCCTGTATTGGCGAGATAAAAAAAAATAGTGGAGAATTATTTAAATTGTAAGGGATTACTCAGCAAAACCTGTTGATTCAGTAGGGAGGCTGTGTGTACCTTCTATTTTAGTTTTGAAGTGTGGATACTTGTTAAGCACTGTGACTTGCTTTTTCCAGTCAAACTCATGTCTCCAATAGGAAACCACTTTCTTGAGATGAGTGGAATTAAAGCCATACTGGAAGCCGCTATCTTCCAATGGATCACTGTAGCGGGTTCGGTCAATGCGCTCATGAAGGTCCTGTTGAACAGAAACACGTTACTGTCTTATGACTGGCACTCAAGCTACTTTTTAAATTGGTATTTGGTGATGAAAAGTTTATTTAACAGCTCAAAATGACCTTAATCTCTTCATCTGAGGTTTGCACTTTAAAGGGGTAGATTTTCTCATCCTCTGACAGTGGCTTCTCTCCTGCTCCCCACCATCCTTCACCAAGAGGAATAGTTTTCACTTGTCTTTTTTTGTGCGCTATGTATGCCAGTATCCCTCCTGCTGCCAGGGCAGAGCTACCTACTACAAGCCGCTGTTGGACAGCATCCAAACCAAAGAAAGCTTCTCTGCAATGTGTGGAAAAAATATGACAATTGGAGATAATTACAGCAGTACAAATATTTATTTATTGACATTTTATTATTTGCACATACACTATAAATGTATATGTAACAAATATATTTTAAAAGACATAGAACAATCTGCAAAAATGTCTTATGAAGATACCTCCCCTTTAATAAATTATCATCGTACTTTAAAAAGAGAAAAACAGATTGAAAACTGATTTTTCCAAATGTGTGAGTATTACTGGTAAAAGCCTACTTACTTTAAACCCTGAAGTCTTAGCATTGCGCAGTTCCAAAGGTGATTTTCTTTCAGACATGCACTAGGACAAAGGTGACAATTGATTAATTTCCCGCAACTTGTTGTGAACAAACAAACGCCAAAATCCAACCACGATGCGTTGCAACCATGGAAGCATTATGGTTTCAAACAGGTTTCTACATTACCTTTTATTTGCCTCCTTTTAAAAGAGTGACTCGAATTTCCACAAATGGAAGAAGAAAAAAGAAGAAAAGGGGGGGGTTGCAGCTACGGAATCCACAGGTGTACAAAACGAGCACACTCGCAGATTGATCAGGGCACCAGCTCCGATGGGAGGAGGGGGTTTGTGTTTTAGAGGCTGCTGATTGGCTCCTGGAGGTGTCACTCACAGTGCGCGTCACCAGCCCTGACGTCGTTGTTTATATAACAGAGAAAGGAAAGGTCTGGAGCTTGTTGTTGTTGTTGTGTCGCTCTGTTGTTTTGAGTCCTCCAGGTTGCTGAAACATGATGTGGAAGGCCGTCTTGCCTGTTCTTGCGACGGTGCTCGCCGTCGGGTTGGGGGTGTTGGTTGGGGGCTTCAGAGACGCAGACGTGAACGACGAAGGGGTTCAAAATGCCCTCAACTTCGCCGTCGTCGAGCACAACAAGGGCAGCAACGACATGTACCTCAGCCAGGTGGCACAGGTGGTGAAGGTTCAGACACAGGTGAGTGAGCGTTTAATTTTGGACTTGTGATTCGCCCGGACCTTATTATAGATTAACAGTGAGTTAATGAAATCAGGATAATCCAGATTGTATGTCAGCCATGTTATATCACCCACCATTTACAGTAGGCCTTAACGCCCTTACCCAGTAAAGTAAGATTAGATAGACTCTATTGATCCCACACTGGGGGAATTCAGTTGTTACAGCAGCCCCAACACAGAGATACACAGAAAATACACATCAAATAACAAAATAAAATAGTAAAAATACAAGATATCAAGAAAAAAATGTAATTTGTGTTGTATGTACAAACTATATACAGTATAAAGGCTTCACTTTCACCCCTAAACTGCCCTAAAGTCACCATAATGTGCCTGTAAGCATATACCTTATATATAACAGTGTATTTGGCTATATATGTATATACATGTGCATGGATCCTAACATCAATGTAGGGGTTGGCAGAGAAATAGCGTTTGGCCCTTTTTGAATACAAACACCATATAATCCAGTCAAATCAGCATGAACAGTTGTACAGTCTCTCTATAACATGTCAAAGCAGCTGCAGGTCACTTTTTCTAATAAATAAATGAACTGGAAACATGTTCTTTACTTATCTTATAAAAGGAAATAAAAGGAACCTGAAAAGGAGAACCTCTTTTGTTTTGTTGTTTCGTTTAGGCCATTTTGTATTTATTCTTGCGTGTTGGTGTGAGCTTTGTATTTAACAGGGTCTTGATTTTGTATTGTGTTGAAATCAGGCTGTAGGATTGCGACAGTGCTTTATTATTAGTCACGTAATCTGTATTTCCATGACCCACCCGCTTCTGTTTACAGGTGGTTGCTGGCACCAAGTATGTCATCACTGTGAAAATGGGGAAGACTGCCTGCAGAAAGGACCATGCAGAGGAAGTGTGTGCCGTCCACCAAGACCCAGAAATGGCCCGGGTAATGACTTTATTAAGGGGCCACAACCTCAGCTTTTGGGATTATTTTACCATTGCGGGTTATTAAACACAATGTTTAAACATCCTACAGTAGAGTTGTACTTCTCTCTCCAACACTAGATCACAAGCTATTGTGAAACAACTCTATACTTCCCTTCTTTGAGCCATCTGTTTTTGATTGTTGCTGTTACTGCGCAACAAATGAAAACAATTGTTACCAAAATACCAATAACATCATACCGATATATTATCTTCTATTACATGATCTCACAGGGTGTATAATAAATGTATCTCATGATGATAATGAAACCCAAAATGTGAAATCATAGTCATTTTTAACCAGATGACTAAGTTTAACAAATAATTCAACATGAGTCTATTAATAATGATATTCCCCTAAAAGAGGAAAATATTGAATTACTTTAATGAAATCTAATCATGAAATAATCATGATCATTGAACACGAGGAATGGGGGCACGATGTCTTTTACAATGCTTTAAGAGAAGACATCTCGCTCCATCATGTCCTCTTAGAAACAAAACAATGCTATGTTACTCTTTGACTATGACAGAATCTCAAAGATTTAATGCTACTTGCTGTTTTATTCATGATTATATAATGTGTATCCTTTCTCTTCCTCAGCCTTACCAGTGCACATTTACAGTGTGGAGCCACCCATGGATTAATGACATCAGAGTGATAAGTGAGAAGTGCTAGAAAGCAAGCTACGTGGGAAATCTTCAGTTTTGCATTGTTTGCAGAAGAACCTTCATACAGAGTAATATGTAATTTGCCTGTAGATGAAGCGCAAGAGTATTAACATTTTCATTGTATACCTATGATTCTTCAGTGTATGATAGACTGAATGAGCTTTAAAGGTCGGTGTTTAATACCCAATGCATTATAGCCATGTAGAGATCAATTAACTTTTAGAGGAGCAACTTTCTAATGAATACGTTACTTACTAAACCAAGCAAATAATAAACACTTGTTTACTGGACTGTTGATTCTCTTATTAAAAACCACAATAAATTAGTTGCATGTGAAGTTTAATGAGTGTGTCCAAGCTTTTTCTGTTCAGATCTCAGTTTTATGTTTTTATTATTTTAGGGACGAGAACAAAAAAGTTTGTTTAATGTGTGTGTGTGTTGTTTTTTTTTAACATTCCTGTCTCTCATCTGACATTGGCCAATAAGGATATGAATCCAGTGAAATGTATAATTTAGGAAGGGGGGGGCAATTCTCATAAATAATAATTGGCACAGATTTAAAAGAAACACATCTATTACTCTTTTACATAATTGGTAAAACTAAATGTGAATTTCCCCTTCTGGGGTCCAATTAAGTCCTGATTTTCACACATTATCTTGTTATGTGCGACTTCCAACACCTATTTTCACACAGAATATGAGCTTTAACAAAATATTACACCGTACCATAATATATTAATTAATGATTTAGACCAATAAGTGGTAATTATGGGATGATTGTAGTAGTAGTGAAACAAAAAGGTGACTTTACAGTATATGGCTGTCCAAAAGCAATATTGCAGGTGTGTGATTGATAAATCAAAGTAAAAATATGAACGACGTATTAAGAATACACTATGACCAGTATTTAAAAGTATTTATAGATATTTGGTGCTTTTATTATCCAAAGAGAGGACAGGAAATAAGGAGAGAGATAAAACAAAGGTCAGTGATACAAGTGTTCCCTAACAGAAAAAGATGTGCTTTTATTTTTTAAATTCAGACAGGAAGTAGAAATGTATTTTTACTGTTTGAGTCCTTGAGTTACAAGCGGCCGAGCGACTGTAAATGATTCATAAAGGCCATTACTGGCCAAACAGGACAGGACGGACAACAACATTAAGAGGTTTCATAAACCAAAAAACATGAAGGTCCTAAACAAAGAAGAGCTGCACACCGCTGAAAGAGTTCTGCTGAAACACTTCCCGAAGAGTTTGAAGGTAGACGCAAGCAAGCCATTTAAAACACATTCCTCAGTATGTCAGCATGTGCAGTCACCGCCTTTCTTATTTTATTTTAGGTATATGGCTTCCTCTATGGTATTAACAGGAATAAACCGAGTACACTGGAGGTAGTCGTTGATACCTGGCCTGATTTTAAGGTGATCATTTGCCGACCTGACCCCAAGGTGAGTTCACATCCCATTGGATGCGCTGCAGCTTTTAACCAGGTTATTACCTGGTTAACACTAACATCATATGTGCGTTCATTTCACAGAACAAGCGCGCTCTGGAGTTCATGAAAAAGGTGACATACTTCAGCACGGATGAACAGATTTTAAGGAGAATGCTGACAGAAGAAAATGCAATTGACTGGAGAACTTATTTCCTTATTGGAGGCGAGTTTTGAGCCCTGCAGAGAGGGTTTTATTATCCAGTAATAATTGTGCTTTTCTTTTCTCTATCTCCATTTCATGCCACATTATCCTTTCTCTGCACTGCAATTTAGAGGTAAATTGTTTTACTTTTTACAAGTGTTTTGACAGTGTTAGTTTCTACTTTACAAATAAGATTTTACACACAAAACAGTACGATGAGCCTATAAATGTATGATGCATTATTATTAAACTACAGTAAAATTACAATAATCAGTATAACATTTTAAAAGTGTTAGACTTAGGGCATTGAGTGCTTTTACTTTATGTACTTTAAGTATGTTTTTATTACATTAGTTATGCAGGATTTAGGGAAAGTTAGTTACTGTAGAGCAGGGGTTCTCAATCAGGAGTCTGCTGCACCCCCAGGGGACCTTGAGAGGGCTCCAGGGGGTCCAAATAAAATAGGGGACATTTTAGTTTCACTATTTCTGCATTGACTAAAAGTTAGCCCAATAAGATAATGTATAAGAAGGACTATTTTGGTCATGGGTTTTACACTCTTTACTGTTAACCTGACAACCTACAGTACAGAAAGGTATGGAATAACTAAATCTTATGAGACAGGGATCAAATGTGTGTCTACGGCCCAATATGTATCAATTTGAGGGTCCTTAACACCAAAAAAAGTTGTGAATCACTGCTGTAAATATGTGAATACTTCCTCCACTACTGGAAAAGTAACATAATGGTGAATCATTTTTGTCCTGCAGGATTTGACTTTTCCCATGCCCCCATGCTCAAAGAAGTGTCGTCTGCCAGAGAAGTCAACAACAGAGACTATACATTGGTGCGTCTTCTGTATTTGCCAGACAGCAGCCATCTGCTCCCACCAGCAGTTGACAGGTACAGTCAGATTATTAAAGTGTGTATATTTCAGTTAAATCTGCATCAGAGTTAAGTAAACTAATATTACTCTCCACTCAAATTAACGTTTATCTCAATCATTTTTTCCCTACAGTGAGCTTGAATCAAGGATTTCATCTCTTAACCTTTCCCATGTTGACTTGGTGAATAACACCTGGAAGTTTGGAGGGAACAAGAGGGGTTACACGAACATTAAAAACCTCATCAGCAACTTCCCGTCATGCTGCATCACTGATGGTGAGGGTCAGCCGGTGTCCTGGATGCTGGTGTACGACTACTGCGCCCTGGGCATTTTGTACACTCTGCCAGAGCACAGGGGGAAAGGCTACGCCAAAGTCCTGGTCAGCACCATGGCCAAGATACTCCACGCTGAGGGGTACCCAGTGTACTGCTTCATAGAGGAGGATAATGAGGTCTCCTACAGGCTCTTTAAAAACCTGGGCTTCACTGAGGATCCCTCATACAGGGCGGGGTGGTTCGAGTTCAACATTTGATTTGTAACAATTGTGATTTTGTAATAATTCTTTGAATGCATCGCTGACATAATATCAGGTTGTATAGTGGTTATAATTTCTCCTGGGTATATACTGACTGCATTATAAGGTGAAAGAGGCATTAACTGACACTAATACAATAATAATGTCACATTTTCATACAGGTATTTAGAGAAGAGAGCTAAATAAAATTGAGTTGTGTTGATTCATGCTTTCCTTTCTGTGAATTATCAAATGATGTCTGTACTGTATATTCTCTGTATATACCATAGAGTTTGCCTCATTTTATACACACCGGTGCAATTATTAGTAACCATGGTTCCCAATAATAAAGACATTTTATGCATACCTTGTTTTGTTCATGTTTCAAAGAGACTGTGTTCTCCATTTTATATTACTGTCAAAGCTGCAATAGGTTCCAGTCCAGGTTCAAGTACAGCATTTTCAAAGCAAGCTTTAAAATAATCTATAGGCACTTCAGTGGCTGGTTTAGGTACAGTGCGTTATTTTTAGACGTGGGTTTCTAGGTTATGGTCTGAAGAAACAGCTGTGAAATGATCCCTTTTTCTATTATGTCGAACACACAAAAAAAGTTTCGGGGAATTTTAAACTGTGTTTAACCAGTTTGTCCACCTCATAATACACGTGAACTTGGAGTTTCACCCACAACTCACATGTCTGCAGCGAAAGTGCGAATCAGAAACCAACTTCAGACGGAAACATTGCACTCTCAGGACTCTGCAGACTAACATGCGTTACTGGACCCCGGTGCAGTTTATTTAGTATTCCGGATTGGGGAAAAAACATCTTCAGAAATGACCATGGAACTGACCGGAGAGCAACTGAAAATAACTGAGACCCGACTGAAAAAATATTTACCTCGGTCGCAACAGGTCTGTCCGGTCAGATCTACTCTCATTTGACGAATATTACTATGTTTGTTTGCTTAACAACACCTTTAACTACACTCACTGCCTGAATAACTGATACAACTATTTCATTTTTAAGGTTTACGGTTATTTGGTCCTAATGAACAGACCAGATCAGGTCAGAGCAGACCCTGTCAAGGTTTTAGTGGACAGGTGGCCAGAGTTCAATGTCATTATCTGCAAACCACAATATGAAAAGGTAACTACTAATCTTATGTGCATTAAATATATATGTATAGTATATATTTCTGCATATACAGCATCTCCATTTGTTCTTACAGAAGGGTGATCTCTTCAAAGACACACTGGTTTTCGCAAAGGATGAAGCTATTCTAGAGGAAACCATAAGGAAGTCCTCTGTTATTGATTGGACCAGATTCCTTTGTCTTGGTAATAAAAATAAGTTTCTTTTGTTCTTCTAATGGTCTCTTGAATAATAAAGTCAGTTCATTTACCTTTTATTCTCTTTCTTTTCATAGCACATTGCTCTTACAAAGTGTCCCTATGAGAATTGAAATACTATAATGGCATTAATGCACTGATCTTTATACTCTAAGTGTTGGAATGTGCCATTAAATGATCCATCCTACATCAGTGATAAGACATTAACATTATTTCTGAACCGCCGCTTTGAGTTTTATTATCTTTTCTTTCATTGTGTTCAAAGTCCTCCCATAGTTATGGCATATCATTTAATGATCTGAGAAAGATATGGCACTATTTTATGTTGTATTCCTACACCACAAAAAGTTAGGAGTGCAAAGATCATACTTGGTGCCATTACAATATCTGAATAATAAATAAGAAAAGAGAAGTTAGGAAGAAATGTGGAGGGGATTCATATCACAGGGAACAGAAACATTCTATTCAAAAATGGCTGTGTAAAAACAAACTAACTGCTTGTTCCTTAATAAAAGAGCAACTTTGTGACCTTTTAATCTTCCAAATGCATCAAGATTTGCACACATGGTTGAAATAACTTAGAATAGACTGAATAACTAGAATCTTTAATCTTGTATAAACAATACATTTTCTTCAGAACTCAAAAGAAATACACGTTGATTTTTGTTAATAGATATTCCATTAAAAAAATAATTGCATTACTTCTGTCCAAGGAATCAATCTTCGCCACGTTGATACATTCAAAGCGGTGGCCTCAGAAAAAAATGTTCCCAGCTGCAAACTGGCAGTGTGTCACATGATGATACTGAAGGATGTATCCGACCTTCCCTCTATAGACAGGTAGAGAGCCTACCCATGCACTGACATCTTAAGTGTCTAAAATCATTATTTCTTAATGATCATTAAGTCTTAATAGCTCATTTATAAAGCCGAATTCTGCTCTGTTCTGCATCAGCTCCGGGATCTCACTCAGCTCTATGGACGAATCGCACGTTGGCTTGGTGAATCAGGCGTGGAAGTTTGCAAAGACGGGGGATGCTGTCAGGATGATCCGGAACATGCTCGCAAACTTCCCCTCCTGCTGCGTGCTGGATGCAGAAGCAAAACCAGTGGCCTGGATCCTGACCTATCCGACGTGTGCCATGGGGATGCTGCACACTCTGCCAGAGCACAGGGGGAAAGGCTACGCCAAAGTCCTGGTCAGCACCATGGCCAAGAGACTCCACGCTCAGGGCTACCCAGTGTACTGCTTCATAGAGGAGGAGAATGAGGTCTCCTACAATCTCTTTAAAAACCTGGGCTTCACTGAGGATCCCTCGCACAGGGAAGCCTGGTTTCAATTCAATGATCTTTAAATACCTCAAAGAAGGGTAATATGTATGTGTAATATATTCTAATGAACTTATGAGCTTATTAATGTGCATCTGTAGCACAAAACATTGGTGAGATGAACTGAAAGTATTAGTCAAAAATGAGGGTAAAGAAAGAGTTCCTGCTGCTGCAAGGGAGACTGCAGTTCAGGTTCAGTTGCTTGAAGATCAAATAACCTGTTTCATGGACATTGCTGATCACGTATCATATTTTCTCATTTGATGCAAGACTGGATCTGAAATGAAAAGAAAAAAATCTTAATGTAAATGTGCGGATTTATTACCATACGTTTAAAAAATAAGGTTTTTTGGGTCTTCAATGCTCATTATTAAATATGTTTTTTAATTCATAATTTATATAAAAGGTTAATTACAATTAGAAACTGCTATCACAAGTAACTATAGTCCACAGTGATGTCTTGAGATTATTACATCATTAATCAATTATCAATTAGATTTTAAATTCCTCTTGAGTTACCAAATGATTAGTTACCTAATCATTTCAGCTTCACTAGTTTATGAAGGTAATTCTATTCTATTCTATATGATCAAACAATATTAATGCATTCATTTCTGAATAAAATCCATGATTTATTCAAAAAGAACTGAAATTACTTTAAAAGGAATATTAAAAAACCTTGGTGACTGCTTTACCTTTGTTCAGTGAACTCTTCCAGACGAACCAACCAAGTTTTCCAGTACTCCAACATCAGCTCTGAGCTCAACTCATGAGCATGGCCAGGTGATCCGTCCTTGTAGGCCACTACAATGAGTCCATTTTCAACCTGTAAATTACAAGAAATCAGCAAAGTTGTGGCTGATTAATTATATTTCAAGAAGCTACAATTTGTATGTTAAGTAAGTAATCTGGCTTCAGGCTGAGAGACAGTCAATCTGGGTGTAAAGCATACAATTAAAGGATCATCACATCATGTTTCTCAGTAGATCACCTGGTATTTGTAGTTGCCATCGGAGTTCAAAGCCCCAGCGTAGGCCGCCACCTGAATAGGGTTGTCATATGTGTTTCTCAGAAAGGGTTTGGGCTTCTCTGAGGTCTTCCAGTCAATAACACACAATACACCCCTGTGGACAGAAAATGTGTAGTGAGAAAAGTCTCGTTGTGGAAGACTCAGGCCTATCTTTACTTGCAAATCAGGACATTTACCTGTAGCGAGCGACACAATCCGCCACTCCCAGGTAGTTCAGAGTTTCATGTTGCACGGTGCTTTCAATGGCTCTCACTGCACTGACGTCCTCCAGTACGTGGGAGATGCTCTTCAGGTATCCCTGGACGTCGGGTGGATACTCTGGTGTCTCTTTGTTCTTCCACGCTGCTTCTGTCAGAGTGTCCTCCAGCGCTGAATGGAAGAGCTTCCCTTGTCTGAATAGATCTGATTGAATACAACAAGTGTTGGTCACTGTTCTAGAAAACCCCACATTATAAGATACCACACAACAGGTAGGTGTTACATTCACGTTACACAAACTTACTCTTAGTGTACTCTTTGAAGCCTTCCTCTCCAAGCTCTGCGATCATCTTCCTCTTCCATCTCTCCAGTAAGAAGATCTGATCCGGGGACATGGTCTGCTGTAAAATGCGGGTCACACTCGGTACAGAAGACCTGCCCTTGCCCCGGTTTAACGCAATCCGGGTTGGAGGTCCTGACTCTGGCTCCTCTGTTTCCACAGTCTCTTCGCAGTGTAGGAAGGGATGGAGGGTTTTAGCTACCCTCACCTTTGGTCTGGAAGAGGGCTTTGAAGCTTTGACAACAGGTCCATAAATGTGCTCATCCTCCGCTTCTATGCTCTCCACGGTCTGGGAACTGGTCCTCGATCTCATGGTGGACTTTACAAGAGAAGAGTAGCGCTCACTGTCCACTGAGCTGTACGGACTGCGTCTCTTTGGGGATGTTAGGCAATGACAAACCGAGAAATTGGTCACAGAGAGGGAGGTCCATTGAGAGACAATGGTGCCTCCAAAGGGCACTACGCGTTTAATAACTAACATTTTGGCGACTTTTCACACAACAAGCGTGGACGACTATGACATAGCAATCTAACTACGTGTGAATACTAGAAGTTTCGATGCTTTAACAGTACATTTAAGGTTTTTGGGTTCGTTATGGAAACCGTACTTGCCCCGGCACGTTCCAGAGAAACTCCTCCAAACAAATGTGTTTGTTTCCAAACGACGCGCCTCCGCGGTTGCACAAACTTCCGGCGAAGGACGTCGATTCATCAAATGAATTCCAGCTTAAAAATGAGTTAAATATATTAAATAAATCTATAAAAAGGTCAATAATGCCCCTGTTATAAATATGTGTTGCACTTATATCCGAATATAATTTATTCTAGCCCCCTGTTAATTTTTGTAATTATTATTTTACTCTCCTGTGTCATTGTGTCGACTAAAATTTAAATGTAATTTAATTAAATGTAATTAATAATTACTATTACAGTAATAGATTTTTTTAAGTTAGTTTTGCATTGTTACATTATTTATTATTAATTTAAAAAGGGTTCCGGGTGTGTAACGGTAAAAAACTACATTACCCATGTATCTGCATCGGTGCATCATTAAAATACATCCGTGTGTTTTTTTTGTTTTTTTTTTACTAATTTTAGTAAACTTCCTCTGCTCATAAACCCCCCGTAATAACCCTCTTTCGCTCGTTTGCAAACAACAACAACACGTAACGTTGTTGTAACTTGCAAAGCTTACGGACAGTCACATAGTTAGAAGTGGGGCATGATTGATTAGGCTTAAAAACCAATCGGTGCATCGGTGAAGTCGACACTGCCCAGTCACATCAGCGTTAAGGCGGGTTTTAATGTTTTCACGAGGTTGAGGCGAAAATAACCGATTTGACAGTTTGTCAGCGGAGGGAGAGAGAGAGCTTCCTGGCTGTAGATAGTTTTATTATTGGGGTTGTTGGCCTGTTCGTCGATTTCACTCCAATCATGACATCCAGCATAGATGAGAGCAGTAAGGAAAAGGTAAGTTAAGCAGCCCTTTCCACCTCCACCTCCCTCTTTGTGGCGTTTAAACTGCACCGAAAAAGGTAACTTGTTTTGTTTTCTGTCAGACATAACGATAGCCTCTGGCTAAAGCTAAGCTATCGTGTTTTTTTTTTTGTTGTTGGTTTTTTTTAATCGATAAGGCTATCAGGAAGAGGGTTAACTGGGTAGTGGCATGCGGAAAAGTGTCGTTCTTGCTTTGTGTTACCGAGCTGTTAATGTGTTTACTGTCAACGTTAAAGTTACAGCAAAGTAGGACAGCCTGAATGGCATTAAGGTGTCTCTTACACCTCGTTTATGCTCCTTTAAAATGACTTTACTGCAGAGCTGTGCACTACACTGGCCTGGGGAATAAATAACCATCATTCTGACAGGTGTCTTGATGATTTAATGTAGGTTTTTGTGAGTTTTGTGGTCATTTTGCAGGGTGTAGTTTGTGGTGCTGTTCTGTTATTTCGTCTGGCTCATGTATGTCAACGAGATGAGATAAACTACAGCCTCAAAACTCCACATGATCCTTCACAAGGCGACTGAGTGTATTCTTTAACCAGCAAGAGTAAATAGACAAGATTACGGTGTGTTTGCACTTTCTTTTTGTTATAATATGACAGATCTACAAGGGTGTGGAAGCTGTTATGCCAAAGCTGAACTGAAGTCTGTGACCTGCTGTCAGATCTAAACCTTTTTACCTTCCCCAACATTTCAAGCTGTAAACTAGTAGAAGAATCATTCGCAGTACTACTTTTTTGTGCATTATGAAATCTGAGAGCCCCTGTGTGCTTTTTTTTAAATGTTATATGTTTGTTTATCTAACCTCCAACCTCAGTTGTAGCCAGGCAGGTTTGGTGGAATCAGATAAAAGGTGATTGACTC
>NW_023339751.1:6686079-6705893 GCF_004916995.1 Morone saxatilis
CAGAAGCTTCCTCTGAACTGGTTGTACATTATTAAGCAAGGGAAGACTTCAGACGCTGGTGATTTGTATTGCTGCCTTACTGGCTTATATACGATTTTGCTTATATATGTGAATTATGGAGACTGATTGCAATTATTGCTGTTATTGAACTAATGTTCAAAATGCAACACTTATGAGCTTTGCTTGAGAAGCGTCTCTGCTATATGCATTCCCACAATTTTACACTTTAAATCTATCGTACCCCGCAGAAACAGTAGAGACACTGTAGATAAACAAAACCAAAATGAAGTGAATAATTATGATCGTAGTCCAGAATGGTGATCAGACAAAAGGTAGCTTGAAAGCAACATTAAAAACCAAGAGACCACAAAAATGTTTTGTACATGACAAGGGATTTTTTTTTTTAGTGTACCAGCTACATTTTTTATATAACCTTGGTGTATTCTTTCTCCTTAGATGCGCTCTGTGTCTGTGGATCTAAACCATGATGCCTCTCTTCTCATTGACATTCCTGATGCACTCTGTGAAAGGGACAAAGTCAAGTTTACTGTCCATACAAAGGTAAGAAGTATTCTCTACGGGTACGTTGATATGTTGACAGTTCTCTTTACAAATTATAATACTGTGTATATTTGCAGACCACACTGAGCTCTTTCCAGAAGCCAGAGTTCTCCGTTCCCAGGCAGCATGAAGACTTCATCTGGCTGCATGACACACTGGTTGAGACTGAGGACTATGCTGGACTAATCGTGAGTTTTGCTTCTTGCAGACAAGTAGAAAAGGGCCGTAAGATCACCGTTTGTCTTAATTTGTTTTTGTAAATGAGAAATTAAAGCACAGGTTGATTGTTATGTGTAGATTGCAAAATAATTGAGCACCTCAACTTTTCCTTTAGGATGTATATTTTTACTGTATATGTTACACATTAAAGGTACAGTATGTAACATTTAGGAGGATCTATTGTCATACATGGAATATAATATTCATAAGTATGTTTTCGTTTGTGTGTAATCATCTGAAAATAGGAATCATATTGTCTCATTACCTTAGAATGAGCCATTGTTATCTACAGGGTCCTCTTCTGCAGAGGCCACCATATTGAACTGCCGTGTTTCTAGAGTAGCTCAGAGTGGACAAACATGGACTTCTGCCTTTTTTGGTTTTGCGGCCACTGTAGTTTCTCCTGTGCTTGGTTGAGTCAGTGCTAGACAAAACACAAAGTCCTACAAACTGGTCCTTTAATTTAACCTGTCATTAGTTTTGAAAGTAACTTATTTCCTGCTTTATCATTCATAGATTCCTCCAGCGCCCCCAAAGCCTGACTTTGAGAGCCCAAGAGAGAAGATGCACAAACTGGGGGAAGGTGAAGCCACTATGACCAAGGACGAGTACACTAAAATGAAGCAAGAGCTGGAAGCGTGAGTGTGACACTCAAACGAAACACCATGAATCATATTGTGTCCTTCAGACAGTGTCATAATACAGAAGCTGCATGTAATACAAAAACTATTTATTTCTGTATTAATTATGTATATAATGTTTGCTGTTTTTCTTTTCAGTGAATACCTGGCTGTGTTCAAGAAAACTGTCCAAGTGCACGAAGTCTTCCTGCAGAGATTGTCCTCTCACCCCACTTTAAGCAAAGACAGAAACTTCCAGATTTTCTTAGAGTATGACCAGGATGTGAGTTCCTCATAATGCTGACTTCCTTTCCAGAGTTGTCAGTTGGAAAGAGAGGAAGTAGAGTTTACTGGAGACTGGTGACACATGGCTTACATCCTGCTGTGATCAGCAGTTATGCTTATCTGTGTAGTCTTTGTCAGTCAGTGGCCGTGGTATTTGCTAACAGAAGAAGAGTTAAAGACTTCATATACTTGTAACATGCAGCAAAAACAATGAACTATTGGTGAAGTCACAGACATTATTTCAGTCCCATCTTAGTTCCCAGAATGTCGTCTAATAAGCTTGACCAAATACATCATATTCCTCTCATTGATTGTAATAAATTCCCTTTCTACATTCTGTCATTTTAGCTCAGCGTGAGAAGAAAGAATGCCAAGGAAATGTTTGGAGGATTCTTTAAAAACATGGTGAAGTCAGCTGATGAGGTCCTTATCTCAGGAATAAAGGTGGGGCTTCTGCATACAGTACATGCATGACAGCATCACAGACTTGTTGTATCCAATGTTGTCGCCACTTCCCCACCACTTACCTTTTGTCTGCGTGTTTGTTTCCTCCACAGGAAGTCGATGACTTTTTCGAGCAGGAGAAAACATTCTTGCTCGACTACTCCAGCAAGATAAAAGATTCCACTGCCAAAGCAGAGAAAATGACCCGTGCACACAAAAGTATTAGAGGGTTTTTTACATTACCATATTTAATCAGATTTTTAATGGAGTGGAATAAATTAATTTATAATTGGAATTTGCTCAGTTTTTAAGGCTAATTTCTGTTGTCACAGATATTGCGGATGATTACATTCACGTCTCTGCCACTCTGAACAGTCTCTCTGCTGATGATAGTACAGCAAATAAGAAGTGAGTTTAATATGTAATTTAAGGATTTTATTTTTTATTTTTTCTCTTTTGGCCTCTTGTGGACAAAAGTTGTATTAATTCAGATCTTTATCAAAGACATAATTGTAGAGTTTTTTTCACATTATGGCTTTTCTTTTTTTCTCAGGCACCTGGAGAAGTTGGCAGACCTGTTTGAGAAGCTCAGAGTAAGTAGGACTTTAGTTACAAACTAACTGAGATACGGCAGAAAGGTTTTGTCCTGATTTTGTCTATGTGTGTATGTATATGTCTTCATCTGTGTCCCTGCAGAAAGTAGAGGGAAGAGTAGCATCTGACCAGGAGCTGAAACTCACAGAGCTGTTGAGATATTACATGAGAGACATCCAGGCAGCCAAGGTGAGACATGTTTATCCTCAGTCTTCATACGACATGCAGATACTCACAGCTATGTTCCTTGTTCATGAATTTCACATTTTGCTGTGTTTCAAATTCTCGATGCAACCCGTTCCAACCAGACAGAACAATATTTAGATTAGCCATTATTGTCTCTCTTAGGAGAAGTTTGTCTCGGGCAGTTGAGAGAACTGTTGACTTAAAAGCACACATGTACAGTCAAACTACACATAACAAGCTGTATCATATACACACACATCTATAAACACCAAAATATACACACCAAGAATATTGCACAGATGCTATACACCAATATATTGCACAGGACTCACAATACTGGAAATAACAAAAGGTCTGCTGTATTCCACAGATCAGGGCTCAGTATTAATCCTTTTTGTCTTTTTATAAGTAAATCTGAATTAAGGAGTGTACATTTAGGAGTGAAGATGAATAGAAATTATATCCATTATTCTGAGTAGCAAGGCAGTCATTTTCTAGTCAATGTAGTATTAGAGATGTTCATATTTGTTGTATTCAGCATGAAGACAGATTGAGTAGATATTTAAATTTAAATAATTGCATTTGAGGAGCAGTAACCGACCCTGTTATGCAAAACTAAGTGCATATATTCTCATTTATACTCAAAAAGTGTAATTTTCTGCTGTTAAATTCTGTCTTTTGAAATAGGAGATTAGATTTTGAACCATTGCATGTTGACCATTATAGATTATTAGACATTTTCCCAACGGAGACAAGTCATCTCTAAAATAGTTCAAGTTCACTTTCTTTACTTTCCCTTTTCATACTTTTTTTCCCCTCATGTTTAATTTCCTGGAACATGTCAGGACCTTCTGTACAGGCGAGCCCGGGCGTTAGCTGACTATGAGAACTCTAACAAGGCTTTGGATAAGGCTCGACTGAAGAGCAAGGACATTCCCCAAGCAGAGGAGCACCAGCAGCACTGCCTGCAGAAATTTGACAAGCTCTCAGAGTCTGGGAAAAAAGGTGTGTGCATCCGTGCATAAGAGATACAGGCTCGTTCTCTACTTGTTTCTTTGTGTGTAAAAATAGCAGGCACTGCGCAAGCTATTTTTTAACTGAATGATGTTATTCTCATAGAACTCACCAGTTTCAAGGGCAGGCGTGTTGTGGCCTTCAGGAAGAACCTCATAGAGATGGCGGAGCTTGAGATAAAACATGCCAAGGTGAGCAGCACAATACAGCCAACATGCATGAGGTTGTTTGTTTATTCATAACTTATACTTTGTGATGAAGTGTGGTGATTTTTACGCAAATTAAAATATTCCTTTAACTTCCTATAGGGGCGCACAGCTGGTGCCTATAGTATTATGCAGATAAAGTATAATTAATTACTGTTATACAGCCATAATGTCATTAATTAATCTCACGTGTGATCAGCATTAATATCTCAGTCATCAAATGCCAGAAAGGTGATAAATCATATATGTTATTATTGTTATTAATATAAAATGGATAATAACCTTTAGTATGCAAAAGCAGTTAATTCAAAGTTTATACATGTACCTTTTGATTGTCATTAATTGTATTGTATTTATATTGTATTGGCTGAACTGAAGTATGAATGAGGTGCAAACACATGTTCTTGTTTTGCAAATAGCAGTTTATGTGTGGGAAATGCATTCGCAACAACACTCTAATAGGCTGAGTTTATAGCAACTCTTGCTTTTATAGAATCTGTATCTGCCTGAGAAGACTTCTGTGTACTGCGTTAGTCATCTACACTGGTCAGCACTGGTTTAGTTTGGACTGAACAATGAAAGAGGAGGGGTTTGAAGCCACACTAAATGCTGCCACCGTGTTACTGGAAGTTGTAAACATTATATATTTACAAATTAAGGTTAACACCCCTCCTGCTTCTTCTTTGTGCATTTAATCATTTACACTAAGCAAATAAACCTGCCCCTGAATGCTCCAAGAGACACAATTATAAATCACCAAAATAAAGGACTTTTAAATTAGAAAATAAATCTTTCCACCGCCCCTATTATCTATACCCCTGTATACACGATTATAATATTATTCAGGTTTATAATTACTGTCTTTGCAGGCACGTATTCAATTTTTTAGCATTTCAGTAAGTGTGTGTTTTTATGATTGACTTGAGAATTTACCCACTTTGATTTGTGTTTACCTTGATGCTTATGCATTTTAAAACCTCCTTGTGGATTTCTCTGTCATTGCCAGTAATGAGAGTGACATGCAATGAAGATTTGCTTGTGTTAGGTGGCAGACAGTGAGCAGAAACCTGGGCTCACTGATGGTGTTTACATGCCACAGCATCACTGTTTCTTTTCAAAATCCCCCAGCAAACTTATTCGATTAACTAATGATCAGGATAACAATTTTGTTGTTCAGGTTTCCATAAGTAAGATATGTTGTTTAAGCATGCAAACACAACAAAAACCTAATTATAACTGCAGTTGTGCATTCAATGTGCATTTTATTTGTTGAGATATTGGATATCCTCCTGACTTAAAACAGAACTCTATTTGTCAGGAATATTAATATTGTTTTCGCCTGTCTCCACAGAACAATGTGACTCTATTGCAGGGATGCATTGACCAGCTCAAGAACAACTGACATGTTTTTTTAGAAGTATTTTTGTCCTACCATCACCAAGTGACCAGTCATAGCGAATGAAAACCTGGCATCCCCGGGGCCTTGCATGGACATGAACCTAAGCCCTATCTCTGCTCCCACCCATGGGTCTGATGCCACTTTAAAACCCTGCATGAGACCAAGTGTCTCGTAAGCAGAATGTCTTCATGTTTACAGAGTCCCTGTCCTCTGGTCCGTGGTCCATCCTTTTCCATTATTTATGGAGGTCTAACTCAGTGTGAATGCCTCCAGAGAATGAGGCTGCCAACATTAAGGTCTTCCATTGTTTGCAGCACCAATAGGGCTGATTTTCTTTTTTCCTTAATTTCTTGTTTTATCTTTACATTATGCACATAATAGAAAAAAATTTCATTTGATGATATTTCTTCCTCCATACATTCTGACTCTAACCTTCTTTTCTCATGTCCACTTTTAAATACCTTTAATTTTGTGAATGTTTTTCACATCGCCATAACCTACGTTTTATGCTTCATATGCTTAATCAGCTGGTTTTTTTGTGTGTTTGTTTTACAGAAGCAAAACTAGTGCCTGTAAAAAAAAATCATCCTCAAAACATCCTCATACTCCATTCCCACGCTCTGACACTGGAGTACAGCTAAACCAACCCTCTAGTAGGGAAACTTAGGACTGACTGACAAGACAAGACAGTTCATCTTCAAGTCTGAAATAGCTACACTTCACCTCAGGAATGGACAGTTGGATTGGTCCCCACATTCTTGTTGAAGTGGCAGTTATCTTAAGATGCACATTCATTTTGCAAATTTGGATGAAAGGAAATATTTTGGTAAAAAGAAATCTGTAAACTAATAGGCTATTTAAGAATCTAGCATTTTTAGCAAAGTAAAAACCACATTACTAACAACTATGAGTCTGCATTTTGGTTCATCACTCATTACACCCCTGCACTACATGTTTTATGCCCTCAGCAGCCTCTTTCCCCCAGCCAACTCTGCCTATATACTCTTTCCTTTTCAGTGCGTAATTGTTGTTTTTCTTTATTTTGCCATGAATTCCCCTTTGTTATTGATGGGGTCTTGTGTATCAGACCTGATATATTTACCAGATCTTCTAAACAGTTTGTTTATTTTAAACACTTATTAAAAAAAAAAAAGATGCACTAAGAAGATAAGAAAATACATTACAAAAATGACCAGGCACAGTGGAGTGTTAAAATGCATTATAGTTTTTTTTTTTTAAGAAATTGAATGTATTTCTAATGGATTCCAACTGTGTGAATTCCTTTACATGATGCTTTTCTTACAGAACATTAGCATTTTATAAATTTGTAATAATGGCATTGAATAAATCCTACTTTCCCAAGTTTCATCTGTGCCATTCTCTATTTGTCTTGAGGGTTTCTGTTGCATGAAAGTACACCGATAGTTTAAAGAGCCACCCATCAAACCACTAGGTGGCAGTATCCATCTTTCCACTGTATCCTGTTTCCACTAAGTTTCAGTGTGTGGGCCCTTGAATTTAAACACAGCTGTATGCATGTTTGTGTTAAATCCATTGACCACAGTGGATCCTGGGATGGGACCGTGTGGTGTATTAGAAAAGCTGTGAGGAAATGCCAGAGTGCTCATGGGAATCGCCACCGCCGAAAATGCACATTTCATGTCCTACTTTTTGAGCAGCACTAAGCAACATGACCTAAACAAATAATCTGCAATGAAATATACTTTTGTGTACCAGGTCATTCATCAACCATTTCCCTGCTGGTCTCATAATATAAATAAAAATAGGTTATTAATGACTTGTATTCTTGCAAACTGCTTACATATGGAAACGTTTAAGCAATTTGTTTTTTTTTTGCATTACTCCACACAAGGCTGTTAAGGAAACTGCTGCTAACAGTGCTTAATACCGCTTCATTAGCCAGCACCTAAGTAATTCCACACATATAGCGGTGAAGGGTTACACCTGAGTGAGACGTGTTCAAGTTATGTTGGTCGTGTGCATACACAGAATATACTGTACCTGTCCAGGATGCCTTCGTCAATATTGACATCACCGGTGGTACAGTCACGGTGACTTTTAGGTTTCCGTTCACTGATTGGATGAAAGGCACAGACTACAGCCAATGAGATGGTAACACATTATCAGTACAAACATGTTAGTTTGCCAACTGCGATCAGAGCAAACAGTGTTTAAAAGCGTGGCATTTTTTGGAACATGAATAGAAATAGGTAATATAAGGCCCAGACATCAAGATGAAGTGCCTGCTTTAAGGTGCCATAGTTAGGCATTAACTCACAGCGATCTTACTCACTTCACTGTCTGAAACTGTACAGTTAATGATCTGAGTACATCAGTGTGAAACAGACAAGTATCAGTCCTAAATTTAGTCATTTTCATGTTCCCTTTGTGTGGCTGCTGTAGTGTTATGATAAAGAATTTCCTCAGTCCTTGCACTAATCACAGAAATAAAACTTCGAGGCAATGATGCACTGTGTACAATTTGTCAGTGCCGTTATAAAGGAACAAATCTGCTTGCTTCAAAGACTTATTGTGCTGAGTTTATGAATTTTCTTATCTCCCCTTAGGCACGCTTGGATAATTTGCAAGCTATAAATGTATGATAAGGAGTACGATTTTGCAAATTTTCACAGCTTTTGGAGACATTATCAGTGATTGGCCATGAATAATTCATTCAACATCTTTATGAACCCTACTTTTTTTTGTCACTATCATGTCAGAAGCCTCAGTCACACAAACACACGTACTGCTCTTAGACAGTCAGGCCCTGGATTTGAAAATGCTTAATGGAAAAGTATAACCAAAAAGGACAGTCTTTTTACCACTTTGGTTGAGGTCATGGATAGTTAAACTGCAAAGAGCCAACAGGCCAACATCTTACATACGCTGACTGAGCCTGTGAAAGCACCTGCCTCATGTCCCACAGCTCTACACTGTTCAGTCATAATAAATGCAGACAGAAGCCTTGGAGCAGGGCTGGAGGCATGAGGCATGAAGGCCTCCTCAAATAGAAACCGTGACCTCTGAACGGGCTCACTACAAAAAAAGTGCACCTGCAGAGCTTGCTGACGTAACTGAACTGTGTGCTTCCTTAGTGAAACAGAACAGGGTGCTTATTCCCAGTGCTCATCAGGTAAAATTTGCACACAGCTACAGTTTAAAAAAAAAAATCAACCTTCCTGCCAAGAAACCCATGACACAAGTGATTTGTACAACATCCCTCCTCTTTAGTGTGATTGCGAGTTCGAACTTAAGGAAAACTAACCACTAAGTGTTGTCCAAAGTAGACCTTTGGCCTTTTCAGTATTCAATATTTAGCCATCTATATACTGCTGCACATCAGTGACATGTTTGTGAGTTACATATGGGAACTTATTTGATGAGAATTAATATAATACTGAGGGAGATCACATAATTCTTTCTGATTCTCAGTGAATCCCACAGTAATTTCATGGCAAAGCTACATGTTTGTAGCACTTAAAAGTCTGAAAAGTATTATCTTCCTTTTATTAATGCTATTCTGTCATTAATGCAACACTAAAAAGCTCAAAGGACGACAGGCAAAATCTTTTAGGTTAGTGTGCCCTGCCCTGCTCAGGCAGTCATTTGCTTTCACGCACACAATATAAACACAATGTCATTGCAGATTCTAAGTAAATTACATTTGTAGACCAACAAGACAAGTGTTTCATCTCCTCTCACAACAGAAATACTTTGAGTGTGATTATATTTCACAGCAGTTTATGCGATGTTGTGTAAGTAAAAGGCTAGTTATCATCTTGATTATCAGCATATATACATACTAGGGAGAGAGAGATCTCGTGAACATATCTGGCCGATGCTGAACTTTCAGTAGCTGGAGGAGTGAGAAAAGGTAGTGAAAATGCTAAATCACTGACTCTGGTTTGTGTGCATCAGTCACCATATAAAGAGATGTTATTGGGTAGTAACAAGTAAGACAGGTTTCATAAACAAGAAATTATTTAACACCAACTGAATATATAGTTAGTATGTTGTAGGATAGAAAACAAGCAGCAATCTAAGGTGCCAAGGAACATGTAGAGCTTGGTCAGGCACATATTCTTGATGCAGCCGCGTATTCAAAACCACACTTGGTTGTGTATACTGTCACATTTGAAGTCTTTTACAAAGCATTTAGTGTATTGTTGTGTATTTTCCTGATGTAATAATTATTGTTGGGTCGATGTTCTTTTTACTCTTGAGCAACAAGTGGCTCCACTTCACTAACTGGTTCGAGGAGAGGTTGTCTCAAGGATGCAAGTGTTTTCAAATGTGACCTGGGGTGTGGGCAAAGAAATGTTCCATAACTAGTGTAGAGGAGCTACAGATTTGATTGACACTCATCCTACTTGTCCTACTTGAATGAATTAATTACACAGGCACACAAGCCTTCACATTGTTCAATGCATTAATTAACACATTGTCATTTAATCTCCCTGTGCTAGTTTTTGGGACATTAAAATAAAGGAAGGTGTGGTGAGTAAGCCTGTCAAGAAGGACTGTAGGAACTTGAACGTCACTATTGCTAACAATGTTATCCTGCAGGTGTGGCTAATAATGATAATTTCTAGGAGGCCTGCAGCCTTGCCTGGAAGGTTTTACTTTTGTATGTGAAATGGCGCAGATGGTCCAGTCTGTCTTGTGGAAAAAACAAAAGTATACTTAATGTAAAGTGGCGACACAATAATAGAAAACTGTAAATAAAAGTAATAAAAGTGCTGTTTTGAACAAATCAGTATAGTATCAGCAGTACAGTGTATTTATGCTTCAGACATACAAGATGCATTTAAAGAAGAATGCCTCATAATGCTGTGCAGCCAAGTGACATTCAATGAAAGACACCAGACTTTCCTAAGATGTCAAGTATGTTTTTCTTTGGGCGGAATTTGTATAAACAAATATCTCGCGGTTTGCATTTTTCTCTGGGTGAAAACATCATATAGCATGAAACCAGCTAGAAAAGAACAAGCTGATACTGATAATATAAGATATAACAACTTAACAAATGGGACACCAAAAAGGGAAAACTGTATGTTTTCTTTTTAAGCAAACAAAACTACTACTATTACTACCAGCTGTATATACATGTAACACAGTACTAAGTGTATTTGTCTCACAAAAATAGCCGGTAGCCTCCTTTAAAAAAAAAAAACAATTTACTTCAGCAAATTCACTTGTGACACATTCCACTTCAAACAAACCACTTCTGTTTGACTGACCTACTAAATGAGCCCTTTTCATGTGTTTCACGGCGCTGCGACTACAACTCCCGGCATGCTCACTGCCACGTTCCAGCCAATCAGAGGCCGTCTGGGGGGTTTATGGCAGCTATTTGGGGCACGGGGCCAGCGCGTCTAGCCAGCTCGAAGTGCCACGACTTCACAGCAGAGCACGGATCCTCCAGCGGAGTGAGTGGAGAGAGAGAGAGAGAGAGGGGGAGAGAGCACTGGGAGAAGAAGAGGAAGGAAAAAAAGAAAGCTAGTTAGCCAGATAGCTGGATGAAATAGGCAGCTTTTGCACAGAAGTCATTTATAATTTAAAGCTTTTGCAGCCTCTCTCTGTTCCCGTTGAAGCAAGCAGCTCCATCAGCAGCGAGGTTAGTGTGGGAATTTTATTTTATCTCATTGAGCCAGCGTTAGCTTGCTTTGGGGGGGTGGTGGTGGTGGGGGGGGCAGCTAACTCCTGAGCTAACTCCTGGTAGAAAAAGACAAGCTGGTTTTTAAAGTTTATCCTGAAAATGTGTTTTTTTTTTTTGTATTTTAAAGATGTGTTTTCAGCGGTTTAGTTTGCAGTTTTGGTGTCACTTTGGACCATGACGTGCAGCCAAGTTCATTGATTCATAGTGTTAGCTGCAATGCTAGCAAGTAGTGATTTAAAAGCCATATCAACATAAAATAAATGGTGACAGGATTAGACACTCTTTATTTGATTCAACGCGTGTTTGAATAGATTGTAGGTTGTTTGCTTAATGTCTCTCAAAATCTTCAAGGTCTTTTTTTTTTTTCCATTTGTGGCCTCAGTGTGATCATTTTAGTGGTAGTTTGGTTTTAAATAAACAGTTTTTGTTTTTTTGGAAGTCGATGGGATTGTGTTAAAGTAGTGGATTAAAAAATGGGAGATTTAGTAGGAATAGTTCTTCCTTTTTGCAGTATGTCTGAAACCCAAACTAATAAAACTATCTTTAAAAGGCGAGAAAATGTACATAGTTTAAATTTACATAATCACCTCCCAGGTTTAATAAAGTGAAGAGATTATTTATCTATTATAGCTGAAGACTACTAATGCAACCCCCTGTGGATATCCCATTGCCCATGAATGAAAGCCAGATGTTTGTGACTTATAAAAGGGGTATAAAGTTTGTTCCTAAGGTCCATCTTAACATCTTATCTCTTAAAGACCCTGATATGCACTTTAATCTTAAGAAAAAGTTACCCCGGGTCCGTTTTCTCAAAGTCCTCTTTTTCAGTCTGAGCAGAGATGCACTGACGTGTGATATATCACAGATTAGGAGGCAGTACAAACTCTCCCCTTTCACTACTAGCTTTTAGACCCTGCAATGAACGAGGACTCTGGACTCTTGTTTCGATTACACTGAAGTATCTCAGCAGTTTTCCTCTCCCGTGTCACAGTGTTGGTTTGTTTTAAAACAATAAACCCTTCAAGGATTGTCCTTTTTTTTTTTTTTTTTCTTTTTTTTTTTTTGCATTAAATAAAGGATAATATAATATATGATCGGATAACATCCCCCATCCATGATATAAACGGATATAAACTGCAGCAACAATACATCAAAGAAAGGGTTTTAGTGTCCCTAAACTGGCAGATACTCCCAGCCAGTTTCCCTCCCCTGCAGGCTAAATATTCTGGTTTGTCACAGGCGCCTTTAAGAGTCTTAAAGGGATAGTTGAAAGCCCCTTTTAAGGGATGTTTTTTTTTTTTTACAGAGCAGGAAATTAACACTAACCATCAGCCAACTTCTGGAAGTTTTTGGCAGTTGCTGGTAACTTTATGTACTTTTGTCTGAAACTCTCTTCCCATTATGGCGTCGTGGTGTCTTTCCTTGCCATAACTTTATATTTAGGTCGTTTAATAGTGTAAGATTTATTTTTAGTCCCTGTCACATATTTCACACATGCACTTAACTCCTTAATATCTCTGATCATTTTAGCATTTGACATATGTAATAGTTGCTCTAGTAACTTTTTTCATTAAAACTTTTCTTTTTAATGGTTGAATAGGTATTAAAATTACATTTATTATGTTTGTATATATGAATAAAATAGTCTTTATGTTAACTGTAATGCTTACTCCTCATACACAACTTGCCATGTGTTGGATTTCTGTGTTTCTTGTATTATAATGGATCTTTCTGCTGATGAGTAAAATAGCATTTTTGTATAGAATCATGTATTTTAGTTGATCTTGTGCCACGTTACAACAGCAGTGTAATAATTCAAATAATCATTATAATGTGCAAAGAAATTAAAACAGTTAAATATACTTTACTTTTTGAAACTTTTTTTGAGACATTTCAAACCCTTGAGTTGTTTTAAGGGCAGGGGGATCTCAGCAAGGTGCTACTATTTCATTGTGTTTACTTTGGCTTTGTTTGCTTGAGTCCTTGTACCTAAGCTCAGTACTGTATTTCTAACAGAAGCAGTCAGTGTGTGAGATTTAGCTATGATTGTGAGTTTGAGCTGTATGAACACAGATGTTTAACCCTATGTAGGAAGGCTATATGGCAAGAGCAGCTGTTACTTGATAAGATTTGCTGGTCTGCATTATTCAGCCTTAGCCCCAACGTTTATGGGTAAAACAGTGACACCTTGAGGCTTTTGAAGGTAAAAGCTTAGTTTTTTTTCCCCTCTATATGGCATTAATCACAATTCTCTCTCTCATCATCTGCTGTGTTAATACAGCTGCTTTGCCTAGGCACAAATACTGTTAAATTAATTAATATATGAATTTCTTTCTCCCGTCGTAGAACTGCCTGGACTTTTTCTCTACAGAAAAAAAAAATCGTTTAAGTTGTTAACTGCGTTGACACACTCTGCCACTCTCTTTTCAGGTTAACTGAAATTGAACAATGGATATCTATGACCCCCAGACCCTTGGGATCATGGTGTTTGGTGGATTCATGGTGATCTCTGCTGTCGGGATTGCCCTTGTCTCCACCTTCTCCATGAAGGAGACTTCCTATGAGGAGGCCCTGGCTAAACAACGCAGAGAGTTGGGTAAGCCGCAGTCCGCTCGCACTGAGAAAAAGAAGAAGGACAAAGTATCTGAGAAGAAGAGCCGTGGAAAGAAGAAAGAAGAAAAGCCCAATGGAAAGATCCCAGAGCCTGACAACATTCAAGAGGAAGCTGAATCCGACACAGTCATTGAGCCTGCTGTTGCCCCAGTTGTAGCTGCTGCTCCTGCTCCTGCCCCTGAGCCTGTCCCTGCTTTGGAGGTTAAACCTACTGCAGCCCCAGAGCCAGCAGACACTCAACCCAAGACTGCAGCTGAACCAAGCCCTGCCCTCACCGAGCCCTCTCCCGCTCCCTCACCTAAAGAGAAAAAGAAGAAAAAGGTGGCCAAGGTCGAGCCAGCCTCTACCCAATCAGCTCCACTCATGGCAGCCCCTGCACCAGTCAAGTCCTCTTTGGCCCCTGCATCAACCCAGGCCCCTGTGCCTGCTCCGACTAAAGCAACCCCTGCATCAGCCAAGTCTGCCCCTGCCCCTGCGTCAGCTAAATCTGCCCCTGCATCCGCTAAGTCTGCCCCTGCCCCTGCCACTTGCATCAGCTAAGTCGGCTGCTGCATCAGCTAAGTCGGCTCCTGCCCCAGCCAAGTCTGCCCCTGCCCCAGCCCCTGCCCCAGCCAAGTCTGCCCCTGCCCCAGCCAAGTCTGCCCCTGCGCCAGCCAAGTCTGCTGCAGCCCCGGCCAAGTCTTCACCAGCTCCATCCAAGACTGCCCCTGTGCTGGAGGCTGTCACTAAAGATGTCCCAGTGATGGCAGTGCCCCCGGTGGGATCTCAGCAAGCTACCGCTGTTGCAGGAAAAGCACAGGAGCCCAAGAAGAAGGCCTCCAAGAAAAAGGCTGAGCCAGGTAAGCAAATCTAGTTGAGAGATATCTACTTAACATTTTGCAGTTATACATTTTATTTTATTATTTCTTTATCTTATTCTGTTATGTGTACAGTATTGATGTGGTTATTAAAGAGATATCCAAAATGTTGAAATCTACAGATAATCTCAGCACAGCATGGAAAAGAGAATAATACAGATAGATCATAGTACTGTTATCAATATGTTGTTAAACTAAACCATCACTGTTTAAAATGAACCTTTTTCATTGAACTGGAAATGGTTGTTGAGGCAGGAACTACATTAGCCATAACACCGGTGTTAGTACTCAGACTTGAATGTTTGGAGGTGGAGTGGGGGCATGTCTGTACAGTTGAATAGCACACGCCCACGCTCACAAACTAAGGCAGTAATACCCTGTCAGTGCTGATGAACTTCTAGCTGTGTATCCTTGGAAATTAGTGCCAATGGCAGTAGTGGGCGATGTTTGGCACTCTGCTCTGGAGGGCATACAGCACGCCAGCTAGTCCAAACACCACTGCCCTGTTTTGTTAACAGACAAAGACTCTCAGTGCCCTGACAATGGGTAGGGAGGGGGGCGGGGTTCTCCCTTGCCTGAGGCTTGTCTCTGCCTGGCGCCACAGTGCCCCATCATTTTGCCATCCGAAGCTGCCCAGGGCCTAAGACCCAAAGGACAAGGCACAACCTTGTCCTTTTTACCGAGGCAGTGTGGTAATTCAGACTTCACCGGAACAGTCTAATCAGCTCTAAAACTGTCTGGCCTTTTGATTTTTAAAAAATGAAATAAATTCTGTATTCCTTATCTCATGCCACTGTGTTACTGTGCGTTACATTCAAATGGTTTGTGTTTGCTTCCTTTAGTTCCAGCGGTGGATTCTGCTGATGCTCCACTGTACCTGCCCTACAAGGCTCTGGTGTCCACCATCAGTAGCATGGTGTTCAGTGAGGGAGAGGCTCATAGGCTGATCGAGATCCTGTCTGAGAAAATCGGCATCATTCAGGACACCTGGCACATGGTATGGGGCCGTCAATGATTGAGTGAGAGTGTGCGGGCACAAGATAGTTTACCTACAATGTATTCAGTGAACTATGTTTTTCACTTTATTTTTGTTGTCTTTCTGTGTACGTGTGTCTTCAGGCCACTCAGAAAGGAGACCCAGTGGCCATGCTGAAGAAACAACTGGAGGAGAGGGAGAAACAGCTGGCAGCAGAACAAGAGGACGCTACTGCAGCAAAGAACCGCCTCAGAGAACTCACCAAGGTTAGACATACAAGGGTCTCTCAACTTATAATGAAGCCACAGATAGGGTCCAGTTCCTGCCACAAAAACATCATCTGGTCTATAGCCATGCTCATTACTTTAAAAAACAAAATTGTATTTTCTTTCTACTATTGAGGCAAGAAGTGCAGCTCGGCCTGAAGGGGGCAGCAGAGGAAAGAACATTTTGTTACCTAAGTCAAAAGAATGTACTTTGGTGCACAAGAACATGTTCTGACATTCAGATTGCAGCTTTATCTTTTTGTCCTGAAGGTGGCAATAGAGGAAAGTTAAGGTGACCCAATGCATAGGCCACATCCATTAACAGGCATAAAGGGCTCACTCAGTTTCATGGTAATCCAACCTACTAGATTTAGATATTAGGAAGTATGTGAAAGTCCATTCTTAGGACAGCTGGATTTTTCTCCGAAAATATCACGTCTGTCTGTATGTTCTGTATACTTTAATATTGTATACAAAGTAAACATTAAGGAATTAATTATTCTCAATTAATTACCCTAAAAAAAGTTCTTAATTCATTAGTCAATGGATTATGGCTGTCTTTACTTAATTTCATAACAATAGTTTAATCTGAATGTGCTCTCTGACCGTGCCGTCTGTTTACAGGAGCTGTCTGCTGAGAAGTCCAAGGTGACCAGTGTGGAGACGAGGCTGAGTTCTCAGCTGAGTAAGCGAGAGCAAGAAATGATTGCTCTGCAAGCTCGCATGCAGGCCAGTTACCAGGACCATGTAACCCAGACCCAGGGGCTCAATGCAAAGGTCAGTTCTCATACGCATAATTACAATTTGTGATCAGATTAGTACATTTTAGTTTCCATTTTGTCTCTGTATTGTCCTCTTGGTGATCTGGCTGCTAATTAGAAGTGATTTTTATTTATTTAGTTCTTCTGAGACTGATTTAAAGCAGCTGTCCAAAGTGCGAGAGTCCAACATGGCTGGTTTATGTTTTTTGTAAAAACTTGCATAATTATTTTACAGATCCTCAGCCTGCAGGACCAGCTGGAAAAAGGCCCCAATGCCCAGCTGGCCCGTCTACAGCAGGAGAACTCCATTCTCCGCGATGCCCTTAACCAAGCCACTAGTCAGGCTGAGAGCAAGTGAGTGTTTCCCTCAAACAGTAAATGAGAAGCAGTGATTTACAATGACTTGCATTTTACCTCTTTATACGACACAGTGTGTAGAAATTCAAAGGCCTGTTCGACCACACCTGAAGTTTGGCTCATATTTTTGTGAGGCCCTGACTCTTTCTCCCTACGTCTCTCTCCCCCTCTCTAATTCTGTCCTCAGACAAAATGCGGAGCTGGCCAAGCTGCGTCAGGAATGCACAAAGTTAACCAAGGAACTTGGAGAGAAGACAGAGAGTCTGCTCGCTGATGAGCACATCAGGAAAGGGCTGGAGGCCAAGGTCTCCGCTACTGAGAAGCAACTCTCCCTGCTGCAGGTTGGCATGGCCTGTGGGGGCACCACATCATCTCTTTTATAAATGACGGTGGATCAAGTTTCCACGTGGAAACAAATTTATGCACACTTTTTTTTTTTTGTGTGAGCAGCCAGTTAGTTAGAGAGTCCCTAGAAAATGCAAGTCTAGACCTTTCCCACCTACCCACCAACCCTCTAATGTTATGGGACGTTTAATTGCCTTGTAATCATGGAGCCCAGGGCTGAGCTGGAATGCAGCCATACAATAATGGGGCTGCAGGGAAAATGCTTCTCAGCACCAGCTGGAATGTGTGCGTGTCCAAGCACCTCTCCTCTCCAGCCTTCTGTAACTGGCTGTCAAAGAGCAGGAACAGTCTGCTGCTATAACACGTGACTATCAGACAGTACATCTTACATTATCGGTAAATTTGCCGTTCTTGAGAGTGTATATACATACTATCAGCCCACATATTCACTCACTGATGGAACTATTATGGGTTGTGTGGAGCAAGTGAGTCATCACTTCCTGACAGTCAAGTGTTCTTTTGGTTTAATCATTAACATCCCTGATGGACAGTTTATGGTCTTTAACCATGTTATGCAATGGCTCAGGGCATCAGTCGGTATACTGTAAACACGCTCAAATGATGCAAGATGTTGTTTTTCTAATTTCTTTGACGTGAGATGAGTTTTACTGCCTTTGTGAAATTGGTATGTGTTGCTAGACTAAACTCGGCAGTCAGTCATCATCAGCAATCAGCTGCTTTGACTGAATCTGTCAGAAGGCACAGGCAAGCTAATTATCTCAAAATCCACTCATGTTCAAAGCACTTCCTACAAGACACTTCCTTTTTAAAAAATCCAACCAAACTGCTTGCCATGCTGTTAAAATGTCTATTTTTGTTGTATTGTTACATAACCTCAAGCCAAAAGGATATTCTGATTGTCCCATAGCTGGATTATATAATGTTAGATTGTGTTTATATCCTGTTTTCTGAATGTGTGGAAATATTTTAAAGATATTTAACAGAAATGGAACACTGTCCGACTCCTCATGCACTGATATTGTCTTGCGAATCAATGCTGCAAAGTCAGATCAGACTGTGGATCTTTGCTGCCCCCTGCTGTTTGACACATGTTGATCAATTTTGTTGTCAGGCCAGCCATTCGGAGAGCGAGCAGGCGTTACAGAGGAGATTGGAGGAGGTGTGCGAGGAGCTCAGAACAACACAGAGTAAAAACGGCAGCCTGCAGGCGTCTTTGGACAAGACCCAGCAGGATAGCAGCACACTGTCAGGTCAGAGAATGGGGGAACAAGGTCTTAATGGTTGCCAGATGTTATGGCATAATACTTAACTTTTGAGCTTTGGGATCATGCAACCAGTGGTTGTATCGCAGAATATAAAATATGAAATGTGCTGTGTTTTGATAGTGGACTGTGTCCTTGCAGAGTTTCAGGTGCGTATTGAGAGATTGGAAGCCGAGATCAGGGATCGCTCTACTCAGGTGGAAGCCCTCACTGCGCAGCTGGAGGAGACACAGGCAGAGAAAAGCCAGCTTGTACAGCAGGTGGCCTCTATCAACTCACTGCTGGAGGCCAGTCAAACCAAAAAGGAGGAGGAGCAGGACAATCAGGTAGGATATAGATAGTCTGTTTAACTTTTCTGAAGTGGCAAGACGCCTGACCGCATATAATCAGACCTAAGGATGTCTGTTGTTTCTGATTCTGCAGGGGAATGCTGCAGAACTGGAACAGCTAAAGCTCAGGTAAGTGTTTGACCACACATTTCTTCAAAGTCAAAATCAGATCCAGAGCTGTTCCATTAATTAATTAAAATACTGTGCTAAATCTGCAGCCTTCAGGCGAGAGACAACCAGCTGAGCACACTTCAGGATGAACTGAAGCAACTGCAGGTGAAGCAGGAAGCTGCTGTAAGTGTTGTTGGATCTATTACCAAATAATATCACTTTTCAATTATTCAGGAGCATTAATGTTTCCTAATCACAAAATCTGTTCTTCTAACAGGAGAACACTATTGTTGAGCTAGAGCAAAGAAACAAGAGGTATTTTGCTTTTCACTATCCATCCATTTGACTCGAATCTTATGGATTTTCCACACCTGTGTTCTCTGTTTATTTCTACTTTAATCCAAATTGTGTGTCCTTTTTTTTTTTTTTTTTAGCGGGGATACCAGCCTCATCACATCACTTCAGGATGAACTCAAAAACCTCAAAGAAGAGATGGTGCAACTTAAAAACACACCAGTAAGTGCACCTTTTGATGTGTTGCATCATTTTACTTCTCAAGCTGCCCTGCAGAACGAGACATTATCTGGGTGACTCATTTGCATGTCCACTTTGTTCCAGCAGTCGGATGACTCCGCAGAGCTCGGACTACTACAGAACAGGTAAATGAGTTTTGGCACATGGAGGAAAAAAAAAAAAAAAAGTTTCTCT
>NW_023339751.1:6705993-6748489 GCF_004916995.1 Morone saxatilis
AAAAAAGTTTCTCTCACATCTTGTTAGGTATGTTATAGATCTCTGTCTGTTTTTGGTTCTTTTGCTAGTCTGACTGAGAAGGATGCCCTTGTCACATCACTACAAGAGGAGCTGAGAGAAGTGAGAGAAAAGGCGACCATTGATGCAGTAAGGCTGCCTTTACACACTAGTGGCTTTTCAATTGGGGCTGCTTTGCACTTAATCACCTTCCTGATTATGTCATCCATTGTTTTTGCAGAACGCTGTAGCAAAACTGACAGCTTTTCAAACTGAAACCAAAGAAAATCTCCAGACACTCTTCCCACAGATACCTGTCGAGACAGAGCAGGTAGGAAAATGGAATTTCACAAGAGGAGTCGCTCAGTTTTATTCTGATGATTTTTCATTATTCTGTGCAATTAATTTATTTATGTCTGCTTTTCTCCTCACTTAGTCCAACTGGTTACAAGTATTCACACAGAAAGCTCAGGAGGCTCTCAGCCAGCAGAGCCAGGAGTCTCAGTCAAACACAGCAGCATTACCTGTAAGCCACAGTTTTATTCTGTTAACCATGTACTGGTTTGAATTACCTCAGCAGAAGTTCTGAATGTGTTTTCTTTGTTTCAGGAGTTGCTGGAGAAACTGAAGGAGGCTGAGGAGAGCCATGGCTCACTGCAGACTGAATGTGACCAGTACAGGACAGTCCTGGCTGAAACCGTAAGTAACTGACATTAATGTGCATGTATATATTGTTTTTTTTAATGTAAGTTGTGTTATTTATGGATTCAGTTTATACATCTTATTTAATGCTGTTTCCTTTCTTTTAGGAAGGAATGCTGAAACATCTGCAGAATAGTGTGGAGGAAGAAGAGCTAGTATGGAAAGCCAAGATGGCTAACACAGAGGAACAGCTGAGGGTGGTAGGTTATAATGCTTCCTTGAAATCACTGACTCAGACATTTATTTTTTTTTTCACCATATGTGGGTCTCACTTCCTTATTTTTAAAACATTACCAGGCTTTGGAGAAGGCCAGCAAACTGGAGGCAGAAAACCAAAGTGTGGAACAGGTAGGGATTTTTTTCCACATTCACTTGAGGGTAAGCTAGCAGGTTAGAAATACGTGCTGCCATTTTAAAACTGTTTTATTTTGGTTCTCTCTGCAGTTGAAGGAGCAGATGATGCTTATGGAAGCTCAGCTGGAGAAGCAATCAGACAACCAGGAGGCCTCAGAGGAGATGGAGCAGGTACACGAGCAGGTTCAAATCTACAGATCACAGCAACCTCACTGGAAATGACACTGCGGTTAAAGGATTTGTTGTATTTGTATGTGCAAGTTCCTCTTTATGGAGGCAAATTTGTATATTTTTTGCATTTTAAATTGTATTTGTGCATTCAAAAAACATTTCTATATAGAAAGTATTTTATATAATTGTATTTATTATAATATTTTAACATTACAATCAAGTGCCATGTCTTTTTTTTTTGTACTTTGGGTTATATTCTTGGTTAGTTTTTCAGATAAATGTCCAGATTTAGACATTTCAGGGCAAATTTACCTTTTTTAAAATGACATTTAATTTGATTTTTGTATCAATTTGAATAATAAAATATTAGTAGAAAAAGTGGTCAATGTAAAGGATTTGCAACCCATACCTGATATAACACTCTGTATGTGTGAGGTTTTTTTTATTGAAGTTGACATATAAACGTTATTCATATCATATTTAAAGGTATCAACCTCCTGTGGTGCATTTTTAAAACTAAACCTTTCTGACATCTGTTCATTTCTGTGCTGTTCTCTGTATTCAGCTGAAGCTGCAGCTGTCAGAGTGTCAGAGCCAGCTGGATGTGGCCCAGAAGGAGGCCCAGGCACACAAGGAGGAGCTTGAACAGGTGACCTTACTGACTTAACCTGCTTTCCCATCTTCCAGACAATACTTACACATTTGCATACCAGTCTAACTGAGGCGAGAGGGAGACACGTTACTTATGAGATGTCACATGTCAAGGAATTTGTGCAAATCCCTCATTGTGCACGTTATGTACGCAAACCAACAAGGTAGGATGTCAGTGACGTGTGACACAAAGGGAATTCATCGATGGGAGGTTTATGTAACCGGTGATTATCGATGACTTCATGTTTCAGGTCAGAGAGCAGCTGGGCGAGATCACGATGCGGGCTCAACAAGAACAGAATGGCCCCACTGACGCCCAACCCAGTCAGGTCAGGGTGCAACGGTCACAGGGCACCCTTCACTCCCTGTCAGAGAGTACTGGACAGTGACTAGGACACTTCCCATTTCTTATTTATTTATTTGGATCACTTCTCTAATGAGCCTGGTTCAATTTCAGAGAAAATCCCTAAAAATAAATGTGTTACTGATGCCCTAAAAGAGGATGTGGCCTAAGTACACGGATACTGGGTAACCAATGACACGGATAAAGAAGTGCTGTATTTCCAGTCTGTCCAGTACTCTTCTGACACAGCAGCTGTTTATGCTAACCACTGTTTGCATTGACTGAGTGGACATGACTCTAACCACCTTTCTCACCTTTTCGGCATGCTCACTTATCCTCCTTTTTTGTTTTTTCAGATATTTTTTTTTTTTATGTTAGCAGCAGATTTTTTGAGTTTTTGTTTAACCTTTCGCCTAAAATAGTCTTGAGAGGCAACTAACTTGGCACACAGGTCGAGCAGCTTTTGTGTGTGTGGGTGTGTAGTGCTGCAGCTTTGGCACAAGAATGTTTGCATACAACCATGTATGTGTTAGCCATTTGTCTGTGTGTATATTTATTGTGTGTGTGTCATTTTTTTTGTCTGCCATCAGGTCCAGAACGAGTTGAGTCAGACAGCTGAGAAGCTGCACGGGGAGGTGGCTCAGAGGCAGCAGCTCTCAGAAGAGTTTGAGCAGGTAGCAGCCTTTGTCGATGCGCTTCTTTTTTTTTTTTTAGTCCTTGTCACACCAGAGGGTGACTAATAAACTCTCAGTGCATAACACAATTGTCTTTGTGTGCTGTCAACTTCCAGGCCCAGAAGACTATAACAGAACTTCAGGCTCAGCTGGTTTCTGCAGAATCACCACAAGCTGACACAGAAGATGTTGCTCAGCTTAAGGTGCGGGAACGAACGACACCCAGAATCCAAATGTGATTTATGCTGTCAGCTATGGGTCTTTGATGTCACTAAAGCACTCTTTCACACTTGATTTATGAAGCCGCAATAACCATGAATTCTTGCAACAATTAAAGTGTTTTTTGTTTTTTTTTTAAAGCTCATTCTTAGTATCATCTTGCTTGATTTTACAATAGAGTTTCATTTGCAGGTTAATTTAATTTAATTTAATTTAATTTAATAAAATAAAAGATGTTTCTTATTTCAAAAAGTCTGTTTTTACCTCACACCATTTTTGACAGTGATTATTTTATAATGCCACTTGGCTGTTACTTCCCGTTTGAATGACTGGACTCTCATTTACATCACTGACTCTTCCCTGTTTGTGTTGATTGTCAGATAAAGACATAGTGATGGAAAGTGATATAATGAAATGGAAAGGTCACTGGGGAAAGATTGTGCTGTGAAATGAACATCTTTGGTAAAGAAATTTCAATGACCTGCAGTGAATTTATTTATCAGGAAGAGGTAACATTTAATTAATGAGCTGAGTTTTAAATTTTTACCGAATTATTTCACAACTTTATGGTTACAGGATGCATTTTGTATTCACATAACACCTTATTTGATATTAAACACTTTGGGCCTCCATCATTTTTTCTCTGTGCTTTTGAAGTAATGTTTGCCACTGCTGTCTGAACAGGAGCGCCTAGATAAGGAGAAGAAGCTGTCCAAAGACCTGGGCCAGGCAGCCACTAAGCTCCAGCAGCTTCTCAAAGCCACTCAGGAGCAGCTGACCAAAGAGAGAGACACCGTGAGAACACTACAGGAGCACCTGGAGGGCAAGGTGAGACGGCCGTCATGGTGAAACTACACGTACACACTTCTCCATTCAAACTGTTTTTAGTAATACTTTTTCTACAATTTTTAATCTTTTTCCTTATCTCTGTTTTCTAGGAAGAATACGTGGAGCTGAAGGAAGGAACGTCCGTCTGAGAGGAAGTTTACCGCAGACACTACAAAAAAAAGCCAAATATGCCTTATGATTACCTTAGTTATGCATTCCAAAACTATTTCTTTCTTGTACTGTAGTTGATTGCATTTGTTGCAACTGTAGGAATCAAATGTTTTGATATTATGAACATTTCAAAGTAAGATTAGAGGAGCGAATCCTGCTACAATCTTTATTGAAACCCACATTCCATCAACAATTCTGGCTATGTCAGAAGTTATTTATCCCCCCTGCCTTATATTTCAAAAGATTCCCCATAGTTCAGTGTTAAAAAGGGAAACCGATTGTACGTCAGACGTACATCAACCTGTGCAATTACTTTGTATGTCTTTTCTATGTGGTTGAGTGATGGGAACATTTTATGGTTCAATGTTTCACTACCTTTTAGAGCCTGCTTTCCTCTGTAGCTGGCTGCCAATAACACACATCGAATTTGTATGAATGAATAAACTACAGTGTAGCTCTATGTAATTCCTCTAATGTGTCTGTGTCGCAGTTGTTATTGTTGTTAAGGTGCAGAAAGTAAGGAGTAAGAGTTGGCTACTTTGAGTTTATTGACATGGTTTCACATCCTGTGAGCAGCAAATATGTACATCAGCCTCATGACACTAAAACGTTAACACCCTGGCTATACTGTTATTTTAAGACTTAAACCACCAAGATTTTTAAAAAAGAAGCTGTTTGCAAAACCCTGTCACAACTCAGCTGCATAGAGGACAGTTTCTGACAGGAAGTATTATTACACAGCAACATCCTGACACTATATCATCATACAGCAAAATGGAGGGTTATAATTTCTCCCCATAGCACACACTGTGTGCTCCAATCTCTCTATCCTTTATAAACATGACTAGTGTTTTCTAAAGCTTGTAAGTGTGGCCTTGTTTCGCTTTAAGCTTTACACACAGTAGGGTTCAGGTTGCATCAGTGGTTTACAGGCACAAGGAAGTATATTGCAAGATGGAGCTTGTTTGTGGGCTTTTTCAACAACCATGTATGGTTGTGTTTCGGTCATGATCTCTCGTTGTCTCACCCTCGATCCTCCCCCTTCAGCACACCCACACTACTGTCTTTCTTTAAAGACTGGTGAGAAAAAAAGCGGAAATTGAAACTTAACTTCATTGAGTCCTTGTGTCATTGTACACTCAGCTTTTCATGTGCCATAGAAATGGATGAGCAGTTGATCCGTGGGGAGTGTTCAGCAAAGCAAAAGCTGCAAATATGCTCACTAGTTAAACAGCAATAGCACCAAAGTCACCAAATAAATGTTGAACAGTCTGGTTATAAGCAACACAAATCATGAAAGCAATAGTTAGGTACTCATTATCTTTCTTTCTGCAAGTTAGATTAATAGATTAATATCAGTTTCATGCATTAAATGAAAGTAGAGCCAGCAGCCAGTAAACTAAGCTCTAAGCATGAGGATGAAGTAACAGAGTGGTGGCAAAATCCAACTACCAGCACACCTTAAGTCCACTAATTAATGCACTAATGTTGTGTTTTTTTATCAATACAAACATACAAGTGTAACCAGTTGCTGTTTCTCAGGGGTTAAGCCTATAGCCAGTAACTTCTCTTCTTCGTCTCTGTTGGTTGCCTGGCAACAGGATTTTGCTGCCTTTGGGCAGAGCCAGGCTCGCTGTTTTGTCCTTCCAGTCTGACCTAAAGCTCACTGGCTGCTGTCTACATATTTAACATTATGAGTGTACTAATCTTCTCTTCTGATTCTCACACAGAGAGTGACTAAGTGTATTTCACAAAGAGTCAATAAGGGTTGTTTTGCAAGTATAGAATAAGGAGTATATTATGTGTGAAGGTGTGACCAACAAAGGAAGATAATTGCCTGATTCACCTTGTGGTCCTTAGAGCTGCAGTGATGGATTATGAATGAAGAGTATTAAATGAGTGAAAAAATGATCACATACACAAGTATATTACAGATAGCATCAGTTGCAGTGCTTGGTTTAATTCCAGCTACACTTTAACTTGGCATAAGCCCAGTTTGATCTGGCCTCCCAAGTCTGACCACAGGCTTTGTGAAGGGGAAAGATTTTCCTTGGATACATCCAGGTGCTAAGACCAACCCCAGCTAAATGCTAATCATAGCCTTCACCCATACTCGCTTTTTTCAAAATGGTCCATTTTCACCTAATAAGTAGACACAAACATGGGTTGTAGTGGAAATGTTTTATGTGTGAACAGTGTGAACAGTTATTATAACTCTGCCAAATCAGCTAGCTATAAGTAAATCATATCCATATTTTATAAAAGGTGAAAAAGAAATAAAACAGCACACACGTAACATTGGCTGCATTACATTTATTTGACAATACTCAGTGCAACAACGTTGCATTTTCAGTTAAACTTTCTTTGTACTATTCTTTGTGTCCATAAAAGTGTAACAGTCAAGAAAAAACAAAAAACAAAACATGTTTCAACATGTCATCAGTAACCAATCTGTAAAGGAATACCGATGGTGTATACTGGAGTATAGCGGAATTCAAACACTATGCATGTGCATAAAAACACCTTTGAGAAATATAAATGTGTCAATAGTTTTATTTTATATGTATAGATACATCCGAGTATGAATAAAATTACATCTGGACAAAACTGATTTCAACCAGACTGGTGTAATTGGTTAGTTTATTAGGGCATCAGGAGGTCTGTGTTACAGGATCTAATCCCATCAGGAGCCCAACGCTTCTCTTCGAGCTTTATTGAACCAATCCAAAAAAGAAAATATGAAGTCGATTTGGAAATTTTGCCATTTGCCTTTGTAATCCCTTTAAATTGACCTTGTTTTGAAACAGCAGGGTGGGGGGGCAGGCTGTTTAACTTTGTCCTGTGGGGTGCATAGGATGGCCCTCGAGTTTGACTATGTTTTTTCCCAGTTTGTCTGCGAAAATATCCCTGGTGCTGCAATCTGCAAAGTCATTCAACTGCAGATCGTGTTTCAAGCCTGTTGAAAACATAGAAGAGGGAACACGATGTCATTTCATATATAAAAAAGGTTATCAATGTCTTGGAAAGTGTAATGTAAACTTAATGGAAAAAAAAACAACTTACCTGGCATGGCTTTCTTAAGAGCCTCTTTTGAGCTAGCGTAGTTCATTTTCTCTTTGATGCGTGCACTGTCAGGACACCTGATAGGAAGAGAAATCATTATCCTAATTGTTTCACAACTTAAGTATTCTCTCTCTCTCTCTCTCACACACACACGTATCCTCAGAATAAAATTAGCTCTTAAAACACATGTAAGAATTTTACCACAACTCTACTGCTAGTCATCCTCTACAGTCTACAGTCAGTTGAGGAAAATTACATTTAAGAAGAGTTTTTATGCCTCAGTTGCAATGCAAGGACCTACCACAGCGCAAAGACCAGTTCTTCCTTTACACTTGCTTCCTTGGTTTCAAAGTGGCAGTCATACAATATATAGCGGCACTTTTTAGGTTCCAGCAGACTCTGGTAAAACTTGAAGACATCCTTGCCCTCCAGATCTTTTTCGAGGTACTTTTCCTCCACGTCAATGTTATCATCAATGAAGCCAAATACTACAATTCTTATACGTTCATTCTGATCAGCATCATTTTTCACAAGTTTCATATCATTGTAGAGTCCCTTCACTCTGTCAGCGACTTTCACTCCAGATGCCTGTTTTTTTGAGAAAACACAAAACATTACATGTCAGTATTTAGTTCAAGAAGCCATCGTCTGCAACTTCTTTTGTTGACATGATGACATTTTATCAGATGTACTCTTTGAAAGGTATTAACCCAAGGAGGTCACAGGTAATGTTTGTGAGCTAATAAATTCAAAATCTACCTTGTATCTAATGTTCCACTCATTTATATTACATAATAACTTATGACCAGACCATAAGAAAAAACACAAAAAATTTTTTTTTGTTACAAATGCTCTTGTAACTTAGCCACTTAAATTTTCCAGCTGTATAAGTTTTTGTATTTTGAATGACAATACGAATCATATGTTTTAAGAGTAAATGGCCGATTCTTTTTTCTTTTAAAAGTGACAAAGCAGCTGTATGCATTTCCGCAAAGATAAGAGTTTAGCACCAAGTCTAATTGGCCAGTTAAATGTATACATTTGTGTAAAAATCAGAGACTGATAAAAGACCATCACAGTGTATGCACTTTGGTGAATTTGGGCCTTACAGTTGCTCATATTTGAGCAGATGTTTGTTCACTTGTACTTTGGTGTCAAAAACCCAGAAAGCAGAACTAAAAAAAAAAGGAAGAAACAGGAAGTTCTTCAAAACTAGACATTGGAGAGAAGTGTTGAAGCTGTTTAAGATGTTCAATGTGCAAATACTCTACCAGCCTTTTAGCAGTAACATGCCGTGGGTGTAGCCTGCTCTATGAATTTTCAAGGCTTTGGCTCTGTCACATTCCAGTCATTGTGGAACAAGTTAGCACAAGAAAGACCGCCCCAAGGGATTCTCTCAGAACAAGTTTGAAGCACGAACAAAGCTCCCTCCATTTTGGAGGCAAAACCACACCTTGAACAAGCCCTTTCAAACACTAAACTCTCTCTTCACTCAGCAAACCATTTCCTCAAGGAAACAACACATGAAAATGTCACACACATATTCACACATTGCCAACCAGGCTTCACTCAGTTTACCCATTTTTTTTACATATATTATTAAAATGAGGATATGGCACTGCAAAGTTTAATCAGTTCTAGATGACATGTCCTGCAGGGCGCACAAATCACAAAAAGTTGTTAACTGACAGTGCACAGTCAATCCAAAGCAAAGAAATCTTTAGGAAAGTTACTCACCATTTTTGCTTCTGATGTGTGAAGGAAGCAGGCAGCAGAGAAAAATGGCAGCAGCAGTCAAAATGCTGAAGGGTAATAAGGAAGGAGAGCAGGTTGACTCATAGAGGAGGAGCCGGGGTAAATGAGCACACCTCCAAAAGTAGGCCCACCCACCTCTTCCCAGGTGTGACACAGCTTGTCCTGCAACCTCAACATTTGAATTTAATCACATTACATTTGAAGCCTAAATCACAATGGATAGATGGGCTTCATTGTCTGGCACAATGCGCACATTTTGTCAACCTTTTCCATCTTTTTACCTTTGCCGGAGATAGAGGTCTTAATTTCGAGGTAAAATTCCAGGTGAGCAGTATACAATACAGTCATGGGTGGGAGCGGCACATAACACCCTTATATGGAGAACAAACCTGTCCACATTTTTAACTCATCTGCTGCTGAGATGCAGTTCGGTGGCCTTATAAGGTAAAAGGTAGGATGAGTGCACAGATGTGTCAAAAGTATTTATCTATCTACCTATGAGGTGAGATGTTACACCTCCATCGTATTCCAATAGTTATAGTCAGTGTACAAAAACATGATTAATGTCAATACAATCTTATACCAAACACAGGATTGTATACATTTTGATATGATTCACGTGAAAACTGATGAGTGCAGTTTATATGATTCATAAAAAGTGACTGTGGTGCACTTAAAAAAGTAGAATGAAGACTCAGTGCCAGGCCTGTTTTTCTCACAGTCACATAAAAAAAAAGAGTGTAATTGTTGGCATGTTGGTGCAAGGCTATTGGAAAACTACATCGAAGAGCGAATAGGAAAAAATCCAAAACCAGAATCAATGACAGAAACTGATTTAAACAGGGCCTCTTGAAGATATGTATGATAAGTCTGCGTCTGTCTTTAGGATAATAAAGTTTGGAACTTTTCTGGAAAGTCCAAGGGTGTAGCTAACTAGGGATTAGGGGCTCAGTTCACAGGCGAGGAACCTTGGCCCCCTGCCACTTTCCTCCGATCCTACAGTACATCTACTGAAGTACTGCGCTTAAACACAATTTTAAAGGTACTATTCTGAGTATTAACATTTTCTGTTGGTTTATACATCTCCTCCAGAGCAGTTCTGAAGCAAATATTGTGCTTTATACTCCTCATCTAAACAAGAAGTGAATAAGTGATGCCATTCTCTCTCTCTCTGTTAATTTTTAATATTTGTTGTACATAACTTTAAATAGCTACATTACAATAAGGCAGATAGATGTGAAAACGTTTGAGTGAAGATTTTAGAATATGTGGGGATCACACATCACACACATAAAAGGGATTTTCTCAGCACTCTTGAGGGAACAAAATGTGAAATCTAAAATGTGCAATGTAAATGCTGCTGTCTGCTGGAGGCACCAAATGAGGAATACAACAACTACCAATGACAAAAAAAGTTATTTCTTGTGTCAGCTATTAACTGTTTTTTTTGTTTTTGGCAAACAAAATAATAACATCTTCATCTTTTTTTCTTTTTTTAGATGATACACATAGTTTAGCTCCTTTTGATGGATACTTTTGGGTATAATAAACCCTTCCTCCACAGTGACTATTTTTAAATGTAGATACTCTGCTTCAGCGTCACAGTGGCTTTGGTTCCTCTGTGTGGATTAGTGGTTTAAAGTCAGTCAGAGAGCCCCGCCCCACATCCGCACCAGCTTCTGTTCCAAAAAAGCAGGCTGCCTGAATGCACGTGTCACGGCTTGCCTGCTAACATTTGAATTGCAAGCACAGGAATCTGTGACTTGTAAAGAAAATTAGAAATATCTCATTCATGTCAAATAGCTGACAATCTGTTTAACAGAAGTAGTGAAATAGTTAGCTACAGAAAGCTCTCTTTTGGTGGCTTGAGGGTGTTTTTTTTTTTTTAGGTTTATAATCATAACTGTGGTAAGGCCTGCCCTACCAGACCTAATGGAAGCCTGCAGCAACCTTTCAGGGTAGTAAAAGGGGAAATACAACCCTGAACCACACAGAGCAGGAAATGGCTGCTGCATAACTCTCTGTCAGTTGAAAACTTCATGCTGCTGCAAGCACATTGCAAGTTTGGCCATAACCCATTCAGTGACGTCAAAGCAGCAAACCCAAATCTGTGAGAACTCTGACATCTACTGGTAACTTACAGGCACTGAACTGTTACCTAATGTTAGATGTGATGTCTGAATCACTCTGTGGAGAGTGACACCATTACATTTACATTTGTGTTACATTTGTGCATCATAAAAAAGTCTTGAGGAAAAAGAATGAATAGGAAAATAAATTCCAAAATATCAATTTTACTTTGAAAAGAAAGGATTCATATTTAGGTCGACCGCTGTTTTCTCTGTTTTGGAAAAAGACAGAAATAATTGTACATATATTTAATTAATATGCACATATTTTAGATTTCCACAGACAGTTCCACTTACTGACTACTTACTATAGCCTCCTTGAACTCATTGAGATTTTTATGAACAAAATCCCAACGTACCTTTAATTGAAATATCTTATAATATTGACAAATCTTTAATTTATTTTTTACTCGTTATTATGTCTCTCTTTCTCAATATGCATATTATAAACATTTCCATTTAGTTCATTATCACTATTATTGTTATTATCATTATCATTGATCTTCTTATTGTTACTGATAATAATAATTATAGCAAGTGTTATTATTATTATGACTATTTTTATATGTTTATTATTATTGTTATATAATATGGTTATTTATTAATATTATATAGAGACAAATATATAAATTATTATTATCCCAAACTAACAATACAAATGTGTCATAACAATTCCCCCCCGGAACACACATTTTAACTGCATTAAAAATTACATTTATCATGACTTTCCTCATCTTTTTCGTATTATGTACCAAAATAGGTTATTACTTGTTTTCTTGCCTTTGTGTATTTTATTCCTGTTTATCATATCATATCAACCTTTTTTTTAAAAAGAAAGAAAGAAATATCTTTTAAAAGCTTTCCTCTTGCATTTTACAATATGCTTAAGTTTATATAATTCAGATACAATGATTAGTGGGTAGTTTTAATGCAAAATCTGCATGAAGATGCAATGCAGCCATGACACATCACTTTAAAGTTTGAAGGCCTGATAATGGCTTACGGTCATTTTCTTAAGGTATGTAACATTAGACATACTGGGACAGTTGAAAGGCCTGTTTTACATGTTACGCTTTGACACAGATTTGGTTCGGTCTGTAAAAAGTAACTCTACACTGAAGATTGTATGGAGAAAAAACATTGTTGTTCTGACCTCGGTTCGAGTTTCAAGTCTTTTGGGTGTGGTGAATTATATTTCTTCAGTTGACTATTACAATTCTGCAACTCAAAACAATAAAAGTAATAAGCTATAGTTTCAATTAGTCTAACAGACATTATCTGGTCTGAGTTTACAACAATTTGCTAAAGCATGCTAGAAAATGCATGGAAGTTGAATTTAATGTAAAGTAATGTGAATATATATATAAATATTTGTTTAATTATGTCCCTTTTTTACAGATGTGCCGTGCACTCTGTTTTTTTTAAATGTTCTATATAAATAATTGATTTGGTTTTATTTGACTGAACCTTTTTCAGTACACAGAAGCAAATTAGTGGTTATATGTGTTTGCATTTGCAAAGAACTTGCTACCAAAGAAAAGGGAGATGCCACACAGAACTGTGATATATGATATAATTCCCAAACGCCTTTTGATTTCTTTGATCATATTTCATCAGTGTCTGTGGCAGTAAAAATCTTGCATGCATTAAACATTCAACATTTTAAGAAAGGTGCTTTTTGCTTTCTAGAAGATTGACATCATTCTCACAGTATGAAACTACCACAAACAGCAGGTTAGCTTAGCTTGGCATAAAGACTGGGAACAGGGGGAAACTGCTAGCTCGGCTTTGTCCAAACATTAAAAAAGCTGCCTACCAGCACCTCTTTTTCAAGTCTTTATGCTACGCTAAGCTCACCAGCTGCTGGCTGTATATATGTATATATATATATATTATTTGGTACTCTACTGTGATAGCTCACCTTCCCTATCCACCACGTCACTAATGTCCGGTAAGCATATATCTGCCTATGACTTCATCAACTATATATACATCCTATATAATAATACTGCAAATCTTTATTGAATACTGAACAAACAGAATCTTATTTGTGGGACACATTAAACCTTTATTATGTTTGTTGTATAATCAAAGTCCAATTATTTCCCCTAAACATCAGTAACTATTGATTAGGTTGTTACACAAGACACAAACTGCCATACACAAGAAAAAATACAGCATATTCAGATATGATGACTTTTCAACACAAGTCTTCAGCTGTGAACAGTCAGTGCTGCTCTACAACATCACCAGATTCAGCCACTGTGGATGAAAACACAAGCACGAGTCAGTGAGTGGTCCATAAACCATTTATATTTCTGTGTCATTACCACATCTCAACTCTTACCTCCATAAAACCCAGTTCTATCTCACCGTCCCCATCCTTGTCCAGGGTATTGAAGGTGTCTGTAAACAATAATAATAAAAACATTGTAACTCCATATAATGTCTGCATGGCTGTAGAATAGAAATATGGTCACAGTGACAAGAACTCACTGAAGAGTGACTCTAAGCGGATAAGGCTGCCCACAAAGTTGTCAAAGTCAATGGTAAGGCTTGGTTCACTGTAGCGGGCCACAATTATCTGATGCAGAGCGTTGTTGAGAGAGAAGCCTGCCAAAATGATGAGGAAAGATTAAGTTAGAGATACTATTTAATGAAATAACAAACCATGAAAATTTAACCAGTATCCTCTAGCCTCTTGTCCCTATAACTCAGGGGTGTCCAAACTTTTCCCCTTGTAGGGCCAAAACTGAAACTTAGTGATGGGCCAAACACAAACATCTGTATTTTCCTGCTACATATTTAAAGAAAAAAAATACCTCGCAACAAATAAAACAGCATAAACAGTGATTTATTTTATACATTTTTTAAATAAATCTTTTCTTCTCTTTTTCTAGAAACATCTGGCGGACCAAATCAAACCTTACGGCTAGCTGACTTTGGCCCACAGGCCCCACTTTGTAACTCTTTATAAGGTAGAGGAGTATAGAGAAATATAATTTGTGAAATAGACTTCTTACCAGCAGCCTCAACAGCCATCCGCATCTCGGAGGCACTCATACAGCCACTTTGGTCTGCGTCTCTCTCTTTGTACAGATCCTAATGGAGAGCCCAACAAGTTAATATGTGCTATCACCATTCTAGTAATAAACTATGTTACACATGGTATGTTAATGTCAATATAAACTAATATCATACCAGGAACTTCTCAATCTTTGTCCACAGGATCTTAAATTCTACCACTCCCAGCTTGCCACTTCCATCTTTCTTTGAAGAGTATGTTAAGGAAGATTGTAACATGCCCTACACAGAGTGGGTAGGTTTGGCCCTTCATCAGACACGACCTCGCTGAATGGTTAACTCATGATGTGCAGCCAAATCTTACTTTAACTCTTACATAGTACATAAAGATCACAATTGTAAATAATTGTCTAGTCTAGATCCACAGATCCTAATAAGATTCTCAAAGATACCAAATATGCAAGGTGGAATTTGGGGGAAAGTATGTATAAAATAAAATTAGAAAACAAACATCATATAGCAATAGGAAATTCTGTATTATGAGGAATAAGATCACTTTTTCAGCCTTAGAGGAATATTTTGAAATTTTGGGAAACTTTTATGTCTGACTACAGTAAGCAGCCAATATAAGTGTAAAAATGACACAATGTGGTTTTATGGGGGGTTATTTATCTGAATATTTCTGAGGACACCTTTACAGAATATGTTCATTATTGCCAGGTAAGATGTTTCTCCTTGTTTTGCTGCTAAGCTAAACTAATCAGCTGCTCTCATCTAACTTTTGGCAAAACCAATAAAATTTCCCTAAAAGGCCCCACTATTCCTTAAAAGCCCTTAAAGAGGCAATAAAAGAGCGAACAAGATGTTGAGCGGTTAATGGTTTTGTGGATTCCTGAGTAAGGATACATCGAGCAGGTTGATCATGTTGCGACAAGTCAGCAAGCTGAACCCATCGGTTTTGATATCATCTCCTGGAAATGAACAAAAACACAAGGATGTATTGCTGTTACATGTACTGAACTTGCCTGAAAGGAGGAGGGGGAAAAAAATGATTTCTCTTACTCTTCGTCACCACTCGGTTGAGGATTCTCTGCAGCTCGAAGGCAGAAATCTCCACATCCTAAGAAACATAATGAAACAAAGATAAGAAGATCATAAGAATGATGATTTGAGAAGATAACGTGTCAAATCGTATGCCTACTTACATGACCAGCTAGCTGTCCAAACAGTCTCTTGAATCTGTCACTGATGTCATCTTCATCAATATCAATCTAGAGATGACAAAGTTTTTAATTATTTGTTGAAATATTAATACCAATATTAACCTTCAAAAGCATAAATATGAAGGGATATGATTTTACCTGCTCAACATGGGATTCTACAGGATCATCAATCTCCCTAAAAGCAACCAGAAGTCATAGTTATATGATTGTTTTGAATGCTACAATCATTAATATTATTTTCTCATTATGAAATTGCAGTTATTTGTGTGTGAAAGGAACATACTGGAAATCAGCCTGTTTCTCAGAGAACACCCGCACATAAAAGTCTCCATTCTTGTTGGGCTCAAAGGTGGAAGGGATGATGAGGTATTCTCCGGGGGGAAGAGAGAAGTGGTTGCACACCTCTCGCAGGTTGATGAAGGTCTCGGAGCGTGCTGCTGAACAGTTGCGCAGGAAGAAGTTTTTCTTCAGGTGCACTTGCCTTTTGCCAGAGTACTGGGAAATGACACACATGCAGGACGGTCACATGAGGGCGCCCTATACCTTCCTTCCTTCTGTCTTCCCACTTTTGTTTTACATTGTACATTTTTAGGAGTGAAAAATTAACAATAATGCAGCAGTTTTTTCTTCCTGTCATTCTTCATGAATAATGGGTGTCTTCGTCTTTGTGTACATACCTCCTCAGGCAGCTGGAAAAAGACAAAAACAATCCAAATGTCAGAATAGGTGCAAATGTTGCATATGCAGTGAGTATTATCTCTTACGTTATCAAACCTAAAGGCAGCTCCTTACCTCATAGATGGCAAAGCCGATGGTCTCCATATCCTGCCCCATTTTCCTCATACGGCGCCTGTTCTTCTGCATCAAGCCCACAATGAAGGTGCAGCCCTCCTCACCATCATCAGGGTCATCATCCACCTCGTCCAGCTTTATGACAAACTGAGGGTTCATCCAGAAGGAATCTAGATAGTGAAGCAAGGGTTAGCAAGGTGCTTGTATGCACTGTATGTTAGTTAATGACACACATTCACCAATGTTGGATTCAAATCTGGAAGGAAGATTTAGCCGTACTTGGATAGTTTCTGCAGCCACCAGCTGACACGCCTCTTCTCCACGTGTCTTCAAACTCTGACTCTGCCCATTTCTTGTACTCATCCCCTGTGAGTGCATCAGGGGTGAGGTTGCAGATCTCAAGGCGAGAATATTGGCGCAAGAAGTCGGAAAACGACATCCTGTGGAGAAATTATTATGAGTGGAACCAAAAAAAAAGTCAAACCTATCACATCTATCCTTCAAATGTTATTTTCCTTTCACTGGAGTATCAGTAAAATATATAGTATATCAGTTTTGGGTGAGGTTTACCAGAACTCCCCATCCTCAGAACGGTTGGTCAGCCTTGCCCGGTCATCACTGCTCACGTATCTCCACTCAGAAGAACTAGAAAAAAAGTGCCAATACATTATTAGTTAGATTGTGTGAGGAAGTTAAAACATGGAAGACATAAAGTACAAGCACGCACCTAATTCGCACCACACACCACCTACACCTCGGGCACCAGAATAAGCTTCCAAACCAGAGTCTGTGTAACAACTTTTTCACTACAGGATTTACCAGCCATTCCACTGGGTGTGTCTGTATATGTTACATGCATGAAAGAGACACATACACACAATACCCTCGTCCAAACAAAGGCTTGATGATGGTATCGTGTGGATGTCTTTAAGGCTGGGTCCTCTTATGAACAACACAAGAGGCGTAAATGGGAAAGCCCAGTTATAAGCAGCAGTTGAAAGCAGTTGGCTGATCAGTTAACAGTGTCAGTTGTCACTTGTCATAACTAAAACCTGGAGATTATAACAAACCATACTTGTGATGTGAGAGCTCCAGAGCTCAGTATTGTAGGGAGTTAAACCACATATTGGACAGGTTAAATTTCAGTAAAGGCTAAACACACAAAGAGGAAGTTGGAATTACTTAATAGTGTACCATGCTCGTGTCTATTTACTAGCATGCCGGCATTTAGTAATTAGTACCAAACACAAGCTGAGGCCAATGTGAATGCCATTGGTTTTTGGTCCTCAAACAAAGTATAATATTCGACAAATTGAAATGTTTAACCCGATGACGCAAGAGGAAACGTTCAAAGATACAATTCATCCTGAGGGGATCATGAATGTTGGGATCGTCAAAGTTATTAGTATACATCATCTAGGAATCATCAATGTATTCATAAAAATCCACCCTTTAGATCTTTAGTCTGAATAAGTGAAAACTTTAACCTGCTAATGGTGCTACATGTCAAGTCACCAAAGGCTCCATCTTCTGAGGACCATGAATTGACAATCCACCCAGTGGTTGCTAAGATGTTTCAGCCTGGACCAAAGCAGTGAACCTACCAACCTATGGATCCCTGTGCTGCTAGTGTGGCTCAACTAGTAAACTAGAGTATACTCTGGAATAGCTGGCAATGATAACCGTTAGAGCTCATTACTCAAAGGTAATATGAGCATTTTCATTGAATTTCTCCTCAGAAGTGCACAATACTCACTTGTCGCTCCAGGCTCCATTCCACTCCACCTGACCCCACGGGTTTCTTATCCTGATTAGTTGCACCGTGTCTCCTCTGTAATCCACCTGACACAGAATAAGGTGTCAATTACTTTTAGCCAGACAAAGGAAGATTTTATGGGGATTTATGGGGGATTATATAGCAAATAAATCAGTTGTATGTTATATGTTGTAAATTGTATCTGTTACAGTACAAGACACACATGGTAGCCACTGCAGCTTCACTTGTACCTGGATCATCTGTGTAGTAAACACACACACAAATATTTCCTCACCTTGTCCGCTCCTGTCACAGAGTAAGCATGGCCCTTCACCAGCTTGCGATAGGTGACTGCTTCTGAGTCGGCCGAGCTGGTAATCTGGGAGGGAGAGCAAAAAACTTGTGAGGTAAAAACTACCAAATAGCACAAGTATACCAACCATATACAAGAGAGTGAAACAAAGAGCTCAAACATACATTAATGGAGCATCCCAGAAGGGAGCCTCTCTCCAAGGCCTTCTTAATGATTTTGAAGAGGCGGGGATCTGCGTTTTTCAGGTCATGGCTCTCAGCAATGCCTCCAGTGAAGTCCTCAAAACCCTCAGTGGTGCTGCCTCCAGAAAGAGCCTCGTAGCATCCATTTATCCTAAAGGGAAATGAGTTCATAAATAGCTACACAAGAATAAAAGATACTGAAACAGAAGGTATCCAGATGTTTCATTCTTCCATACTTGGCATAGGCCTTCTCCAGCAGCGCACTCCAAAACTCTGAACCCTCTGCTGAGTGAACAAACAGCAGCTCGCCATCTCTGGTAGGCAAGCGGTCATCAACCACCACATCCACCCACTCACCAAACTGCCAGAACTGAGAGCCAGGGACGCAATTAGTCAAATCAAACCTGCCACTTTAGCTCAAAAGAATGATATTGTAGTGTGTGTGTGTGGTGTGTGTGTGTGTGTGTGTGTGTGTGTGTGTGTGTGTGTCAAAGTATTGTACCTCAAAGTGAAAGATGCCCGCATAGTTCTCCTCAAAGCTTTGATCATGGGGGACAACACGCGTCAGAACCTGTTTGTTGAGAGTCAAGGATGCGATGGCTGCCAGGAGCCAGCAGTCACCTGAGCACAACAATATAGGGAAGTCCTGTTTGAAATCTTATGTAACAGCCAGACGATTTCAGGTTCTCACATGTCAGTTTAATTTTGGCATTATGACACGTCTCAACATACGAGGCATGCAGTCCGCACACACACCTCAATTGTGCAAAGTCATGGCTATTGTCTCATCTCTCACTGCCTGTCAGCTGCAGCGGCAGCTCAGTCTCTACCACATATACGTTCATTCTGCCAGACAGGGTGTAGACCCTGAAGGAGTTGTTGCAAGATGTTTTGTACACAGCTGATGTCAGTGCACAGGCATTTACCAGGAGTTATGAGGTTTGGATTTTATTTCAGTGGTATGAGGTTACAAAAGCACTGGCAAAAGACAGCTTCCAGATATGAAACCAAGCAGGATAATATTTGAATGCACAGTGTGATACTTTATTTAGATCTGCAGACCCATGACAGTCAAAGATAAGCATGCAAAAATAATTTATTCAAATGGTTGACGATAGAAATATTATGTGTTCTTTGTAAAATACTGTAAATATCTAATTGTGCCATCAAAATGCATTTGAATGTGACTCGTTAGGGAAATAACAGTAGGACTGTTTAAACAGGTGATTAATATACATTGTTGGAAGAATGTAGGAATTTGTGTGTGTGTGTCTCTTACCGAGCGCTCCTTGACAAATATCCGTCCTGGTGGCGTTTTCAACTATGAATTGTGGATTGGAACACAATTCCTTAGAGAAAAAAAAGAGTAAAAATTGAGAGAAATTGTAATGCTTTCTCACATCAGCACTCTGTAGTTGGCCTTTAATAGTGTATCCACCCTCATTTGGATAATTATGTTTTGCTGGATATAAAAAAATTCATATATACTGTATGAATGGTGGCTCTTTGTGTCCTGATGCACTGTAGTTAAACAATTACCACTTTACATTCAGAATCAATGCAAACACTTTGAATCACACACATACTTAGTTTATAATATTGCAAACATTACAAAGACAGCTCCAGTTTTCATTTTTTTAATCTTTTAAAGCCAAATATTGACAAGCTGTCAGTGTTTCACAATAAGAAACAGCATATTGGCTGATACAATCTAGATACAATCTAGTTTAGTTTAGTTTGTGGCTAAGCAGAGACAAAAAAACTATCCACAAATATGCATTAAGTTGTCAAAGCAAATACAGAAAATACAATCTGCGATTTCCAGTTTTAAAAAGATTTTAATCTTTTGGACTAATATAGCCCAGGGGTTGTATTTCAAGCATGCAAAATAACTGCAGCCACATGCCACCTACTTTCAGCAGATGTTTCCATCTACCTACTGCACCCACCTTTGGTCTTTTCCAGGTAATGCCCCGAACTTTGTGGGAGTTTGGTCCAAGTTCATTGAAGCCTAAGGATGAGGGCAGAGGCTCAAAGCAGTCATCCTCAAATAGCCGGCCTCGATCCAGACAGCTTGCCCTCAGCGATTCATAGTCCTGATTCAGATATTTCACAGCATTGTAGTTGGATCCAATCCCATGTGCTTTCTCTCGGTTGTGCTGAAGTTTAGCTGCTATGCCGGACATTTTAAAAGACTGCAAAGCTTTCTGTCTCTCTACGACTGTCTCCTCGTATGTGTGTGTGGTTAGACAGGCTCTGTGTCATATATGCAGCTCAACTGTCTCCACACCCTTTATTGTTCTTACCAGACTTGCTCTAGCTCACCTGTTTCATCCAGCCTACTCTGCATCTGGCTTTGACTGATGGCCCATGATCGGCCCAGATGTGGCCCACATGGATGGATAGGTACCAATTTGATCAGTATATCAAATACAGTATAATTTGGCCCTGCTAAACACCACAGTTACTATAATTGCATTAATAATAACAGTGAACAGTGAAAACAACTGTATGAATACTTCATCTGACATATCTCAGACTATTTTGACCATTTAATGTCAGTTATCTGTGCAAGATTTTATGAATATTGATAGTCCAGAGGCCATAGTTTCTTAGTTTCTTTATTTTCTATTCTTTGACAGAAATTTTGCAACAGTTAAAAAAACCAAAGCACCAATTAGACAAATGTTTCTACTGCACAAAAAAAAACAATATGTGAGTGATATAAAATACCTCTAAACATTTGGATAAATGTTTTTTCCATGTATATGTTCAGCGAATATCATTATCATATCCTATCAATACATTTTAGTCATTTTTAAGCAGGAATATAGTGTATAATGAAATTAATCATTTGTTAATTGATGCTTCCTCTTCCAGCAGATATCACAAAGAGGTGATTTTCTGTCTTGTCTCCAGAGTTAGTAGATAGCCAGGCACAGCCACTGTAACAGGAAACAAAATTATAGCACACACTGTTGAAGCTGAAATTGCTGACAAAAACCAGCAGGTTTTTTTGCTATTATCTCACACACCTGTTGAATATCCAGCTCAATCTTCCCTGAGTCAGGGTTTTCCAGAGACTTAAACATTTCTGGTTGAGAGGCAGAAAAAAGATACTGGTACTGTAAACAAACGTAGCTCTCATACAGAGTTCATACAGATCAATATGAAATATACTGAAAAGTGATATTGTTGTGTTTGCTGACACTTACTGAAGAGCATTTCCAGTTTAATGAGACAGCCTACAAAACTGTCAAAGTCTATAGCATACTGAGCATCAGCATAACGACTGACAATGGCCTGCAGCACAGCGATGTTGATGTTGAAGCCTGGGGAAGAAAATAGTCACCTTTTAGCTTGTGGGGTCAGTTTCAGACATGCAGATTATTTTTCTGATCCTGAATGATCCTAGTTATGTTACACAGCCTCACCCATGCTTGTTTTGTTCATGTGGTAAAGTATACATACATGGCATTTATTTGCAGGTAGGAAGTCCTCTAACTGGCTTATCCAGTCTGCCAGTAACTGCCTGCTCATGTTACCCACACACAAACAACATCCTACAGTGTTATTAGGTTGGATACAATCCAGATAAATAAGCAAAATACTGTGTTTACATAGCATCACAGTTGGCATGCTTATTTGTATGTCAACTATAGGCATACTCTGTTCAATGATAACCAGTCTGTGGGCAATATACCTTAATAGCTAATTTAGATTCTTATCAAAATAACTAATATTCTTCCTGAATTGACAAGCTATTAATTAAAGTAGTCTTGTTAATTATAGTCAGTGAATTGTGTGAAAGAACAACAGCCTCTGGTGGGGTGTTAGCTTTGCAGCAAAGCATATCAGAAGCTGTAAGGTAATGATAAAAAATAAATGATTTGTCTTTTAGAATATGTTAACGACGAGGCTGACATAAATGAAAAGTTTTAGTGTTAAAGAGTTTTATTCCTGGATTTAACTTTAAGAGATTCTTCATGTCATTGTGTTTGTTACCTGCTTCAGTGGCGGCGCATCTCATCTCGTGGGAGCTCATGGTGCCAGAGTTGTCTGAGTCATGATTCTTGAAGATCTCCTATATGACCCAGGCATCCATTTGTTGTGTTAACAGATACAGCCAGGTGTTCCAACATGATCAAATCTAATTTTAAAACCACATACAACCTACCAGGTATTTCTGGATTTTGTTCCAGAGCAAGTGGAATTCCATCAGTCCCAACTTGGCACTTTCATCTTTCTGGAAAATGTTAAGTTTTATAAAAAGATCAAAGTGGAAAGTACTTTATCAATAATTTAACCAACCAAGCACATGTCTTAATTACACAGTTATAATAAGGGGTGAGAGTTTACTCATCTATGTTAAGATCAACTGTATCAATTAGGTGAAACCACAGTTTACCTAGCTCTGTCTTTGCCACTACACCCCTGGCTATGCACCTAAAAAACTGTGGCAGAACAATTTCCTTTAAAGAGGATACATCCAGCAGACTGACAATAAGGCGACCCGTCTCGAGGCTGAAGCCATCTGTCTTGATATCAGCCCCTGCAGGAGAGTGACAAACCACAGAAAGTCTTAAGTCACTGAAAATATAAAGGCTGCACTTCAATGTATGTAGGAGATTGATGTACTCACGGTGAGAGACAATGTTGTTCAAAATTGTAACCAGTTCAAAGACTGATACCTCCATGTCCTGTTTGAAAAATGCATATTATAACGTGAATTTTAATTTGTAATCCAGGTTTAGAGCTGTTTATGGATCTCATTTACTGTCAGCTCTCATGTTGCTTTACTCACATCGCCTGCAATCTGCTTGAAGATTTTCTTGAAATGAGGATCCACATCACTCTCAGATACCTCCTCCTGTGAGAGAAAGACTGTGTCACTATTATCAAATAAAAGCACTGGCTCATCATATTTTAGGCAATGTCAGTACTAAGAACTCTTTAAAAAAGTGACAAACCATTTCTTATTAACGCATGCAAGCTTATCATTCTGTGAATTTTCTTACCTCCTCTATTTTAGCATCAATGTCCTCCTTCAGTGGACTTAAAAAATAGAAATGCACAGCTTGAGCACATTCTTGGCATTTACAGTAGATATTGACTGAATTCAAGAGTAAAAAAGGCACTGGCTTCTGGATATAGATGGCTGTATAAGCTACATTATCATTCTGTATGTTACTGTAACAGAGATACCTGGTTGCAGCCTGTTTCTCTGAGAACACCCTGAGAATGAAGCTGCCATTCTTGTGAGGTTGGAAGGTCGAGGGAATTATGGCGTATTCTCCTGGGGGAAGTTTGAAGCGGTCGCACACTTCACGTGTGTTGATGAAGGTGCTGGACATGGCCACAGCTCTCTGTCGCAGCAGGACATCGGGACCCAGGTGAACATTGCTGCGGCCTTTGTACTGAAGATTAACAACAATTGCAATGTCAGACAAACAGCTAGCCAGAAATTCACAATGCAATCAAGCAATTTTTAGTAAGTGATCATGAAACTGGAGCATTTAACAGTACAAATACAGACCTCATCTGGGACCTGTAAAAAGGAAAGAGACAAAGTATGTTAGAAAATTATTTATTTACAGTAAATAAAAGGTAAAAGTGAAATACTGAGATTTCAAATGTAATATCAGATAATTCTGAGACACCTCATAAATGGCAAATCCAATAGTCTCCAAGTTGCGGTCCAGCCTCTTCTGTCTTCGTCCATCCTTTTGCATCAGTCCCACCAGAAAAGTGCAACCATCCTCCCCATTCAGAGGATCATCATCCACATCCTCCAGACGCACCACAAACTGAGGGTTGGACGAGAATGTGGCTGGAACACAGAAAGGTGTAATCCTTTATTTGAAGTAGTGTAACAGAACTTCTTGCTCAGACATACGTATGGTTTCTCTGCTACCTGGGTTATTGCGGCAGCCGCCGGCAGTAGAGCCAACCCTCCACATCCCATCAAACTGGTAGTTATTCCAGTGGCCCACATCATCACTCATGAGTGTGTCTGGGGTCAAGTTACAGATCTCCAGCTTGGAGAACTGCCTGATGAAGTCTGAATAGGACATCCTGAACAGAGGAACACAAACTTAATAGTTACTTTGGTGATGTAGTACAGCATCAACAAAGTAGCTAAAATATTACATTTGTTGTGCTATAATTGAAATGTTAAGCACAATGGATTTACCAGAACTCTCCATCTTCAGACACATGGTTCAACTTTGATTTCTCATCTTTACTGACGTAGTTCCATTCACTGGATCTAATTTTGAAAAAAAAATCATGCTTTTAGGAAAATCCAGGAAGTAATCAATGGTTAATGGGTCTATAATGTAATTATTTACCCATCACTCCACGCCCCAGTCCACTCCACTTGACCCCATGGGTTCCTGACGCGGACCAGCTGAACTGACCTGCCTCGAAAATTAACCTGGGAGAGAGAGCATCAGTGGGCAATGTGATTTTCATGCAATAATAAGACAGAAAACAAAAACAAACTGTCAACAGTTGAGATGAATTGTGTACCTCTTCTGCGCCAGTGACTGAGTATGCATGTCCTTTGACAAGTTTGAGAGCTGTCACTGCCTCTGTCTCGTAGGCACTGGTGATCTGAAAAGCCCCAAGAACAAGCATTTCAATTTCGTGACATCAGTGCTGTTACATATTTGTTTGCATGCAAATCGACATGAAAATAAGACTTACATCAATGGAGCAACCCAGCAGTGAACCCAGGTACAGGGCCCTCTGCATGATTTGGAAGAGGTTTGGTGGAGCCTTGTCTAAAGAGTAAACCTCTGCGATTCCTCCTGTGAAATCCTCAAAGCCCTCAATAGTGTTTCCTCCTGACAGGGCCTCATAGCAGCCATACACCCTGTCAGGCACAAAGGGATGTGATCAGATTCACCAGTTATATATTGTATGTTTTAATGAAGCAAAAGGTATGAGAAGAATGATCCATACTTAGCATAGGCCTTCTCCATCAGCGCGCTCCAAAACTCTGAGCCCTCTGCTGAGTGGACAAACAGCAGCTTTCCATCTCTGGTGGGCAAACGGTCATCGACCACCACGTCCACCCACTCACCAAATTGCCAGAACTGAGAACAAAATACTCTAGTCAGTAAATTCAAATACTTAGGCACAAGATACTTGCTTTCACAAAGGGGGAAGTACTGATCAGCTTTGTAGGAGAACAAGCAGAACATATTTTGGGGATTTATTTTTGAATGAACTGACTGAAATTGACCAGAATATATGAACAAAACTTGTGCAAGATGGATTGTTGTATTGGCCCCCAAATCTGTACTGCCCTACTCCAGTGTTTTCATTAAAATAACTCATCATTCTATGGTCTGACATAGCATGAAAAAAGACAATAAAATAAAAAGAGCACTGGAAAGTCAGAGTTGGTGGTCAGATGAAGAAGGCCTTTGTCTGACCTGGAAGTGAAATATCCCGGCATAATCTTCTGTGAAATTTTGTCCATTGGGCACCACACGAGCCAGGATCTGCTGATCTAGAGTCAGAGAGGCTATTGCAGCCAGAAGCCAGCAGTCACCTACACAGTAGGAGCAGATACATGATATGAGATTGGGCAACATGTGGTGTTCACCACAGTGGAGCATGTGCCAACAACCCCCCTCCTAATAACAGAATGGGTGGAGGGGTTTCAGCATGTTTGTGGTCCCCTTTTAAAAACCAAAACACCCCATCATTCATCCACCCATCATGTACCAATCCTCTTTCCCATCACTTACCCAAAGCTCCTTGGCAAATGTCCGTCCTTGTGGCTCCATCGTCAATGAACTTTGGGTCTGAGCACAGTTCCTACAAAGAGCACCAAGCAACCACAAAGAGATGAACATTTAAGAGAGTAGTTTTCGAGAAACATTTCCATGGATTGGTTGAATAGCATTCAATGATTTTTATTTGATGACTATGTTAAAAGAAAAATACACCCTTTAAAAGTATTGACACTTACAGAAGAATTACTATGATTCAACACATTATTGTCCTTCTGTTCTGAAAAGACAAAATTCTGGAGCTGCTTTGTTCAAAAACCTGCACAGTCTGACCTTTCATATTCAAATCAGCTTTATTTCATGCAGCAGCTGGCCACACAGAGATCATTTAAGTAAGCTCTGAAAAGGCAGAATAAATCCTCACTGTAATACTTGGTATAGTTTTTATGACCACTTTTATTATTACTATAGTGAATGGAGTATTTAGCAGTTTTTTGTACATGATAGTTCAGTATCTGAGGCATTAATTCAACCTTCTGATCCAGATGCAGTTGGAAAGTAACTAGTTACAGCTACTCTTTAAATGTATTGTCTTTACTTCTGCTTCCCTGCTTAAAAAATATTAAATAGCTGCAGTTAAGAAAAAGAAAAGAACATCCAACACTCACTGCCAAGCTCACTAACCACAGTATAATATTATAGTACAAACTGTGTATTTCTGTGTTTTCCTTCTCAGTGGATTCTTACCGATGGCCTTTTCCAGACAACACCCCTGGTCTTGGATGAGTATGGTCTCAGCTCATTGTAGCCCAGTGATTTGCCCTCAGCTGGAAAGCAGTTGTCCTCAAACAGGCGTCCACTCTCCAGACACTGCTGGCGAAGAGTCTCATAATCCTGCCCCAAGAACTTCACTGCCTGTTGGTTGGTGCCAATGCCTTCTTCCCTCTTCTGCTGACGGGCCAGTCGATCTGCCGTGGACGTCATCCTCACCTCTCAAGTGTATGTAGACTCTCTGAATGGCGATATCCCTCTTTGTGAGCTGATCTTCCACCAGCTAAACACAATTCAGACCTGTCTTTGTTCTAGCCTCCTATATAGCTGCAACAGGTGAGGGGAAGACAGGGTGGGATTACAGACAGGGAGGGGCCTCCACGGACAGGTGAGGTGAACAGAGTAGGAAGCAACACAATGCAAATCTACAATTAGATAGCTGTGACCACAACTGAAATACAAACAGGGACACGCCTAAAGGCAGCCTGAAGCACCACTATTATTGCTTCATTTTGTTTGTGGTAGTGTGGGCAGTGTATTGCATTTATTATCACCCCCTCTCTGATACGGGTACATAACAAAAGCAGAGTAAACAAACTCTTTTCTTGATTTAAAGGAGTATGAAATGCATTCATTAGTACTTCTGTAAAATCAGAAGATAATCGTAGTGCTAAAAACAAAAGAAAATGGAAAAAGGTTGAGGTGTTTTGGGGTTACATGTAATGCATAGCTGAGGGTTGTGAAAGGGAAGCTCAAAATGAAGCAACTGTTAAATTGAGCAATGCCAAAAAATGGCATATGATTGACATTGCATCAGTGATCTCGTATCCTCATTCTGTACTTAAATCCTCTATGCTAAGTACAGCTAGGCTAATCCTTAGTCAAACAGTTCTCAGAGTCGGTGATCAGCTGGTTTAGTCAGAAACTGCATTCGTGCTTCAGGCATTGAATGCAACACTGTTTGTTTAATAGGAAGATGATTCATATGTTAGACTCAAAGATACACTCATGGTAAATAAGGACATGCATAGAAGGTAGTGAATGATAGTGAATCCACCCTTGTTTAACTACCTCAAAAAAGACAATGACTATATCTGAGGACTCAATAAACGGGTGGTTGCTAAGGAGCTTCTGATCCAGTGTGGAGATACAATTAGTGTTATTGCTCAAAGTAAAGAAACAGTCTATTAGTAGAAAAAATCTTCTACAATCTTATATGTACACATTAACGTACATACATAAATAATTTTGTTTTCAGCAGATTGTCTGGACTATTCCGGCTTAAATGGATGCTTCTGTACCACATATGAGCCACATATTTTCTAATTCAATCATCCAAATCCAATGGACATAAGAATATCCTCTTAGATAACAATTCTGTGGTTATCCATACCGCCTCTAAAGCCAGCTGTGTTGTGGGAAGCTGGAGGAAGGGTGGGTCATAAACCACAGAATACTGTGTCTACACTGACTTGTTTGTGAACATACTTGACAAATGAGTGTTAATAATAACCATCACCACTCTACTGTTCAGCTTTAGACTTAATACCTATGCTGATTTTCACAGTGAGCATTCTTATGTGCACTGAGTCAGTCTGTACGGTACTAACTTAAACTGGTACAACAACTCTGAGTGATGATATGCTGATATAACTTGTTAAATTTGTAAAAATCTAAGTTACTTGTTTTTTTTTTTTAAATGCAGGCCAAGCCGGAAAAAAACCCTTCTTGTTGTTGGTTTTCTTGGTTATTGATCTTTGGAAGCAGTTTGCTGACATACTGCACAACAACTGCTAGCAGTCAGTGATTGATCAGCATTAGAAAACATCAGCAAGACTCTAATGAAAGCATATAATGAGTTTTAAGGTCATATAAACCATTAAACAGGTTCTTAACAGTCCCATCACAATGTATCTCTCTTCCTATGTTAGTAAATGCTCTATGGCTATAATGTAATGCTAGACATGATAGACAGTACATTATTACTAGGCTTATGTGGTATTAAATGATTAATTATACATGTACGGATGTTTTTACCAAATAGACATCATCGATTATCATGAGGTGAGTAAAAGCTGATATTAGCCTGAATAAACATTACTTTGACTTTGCTACCTGTTTAGAGTAGATTAAATAAATCAGCTACTCTTTTGTGAATAAGCACTTTACTAATGATCTGTCTTCAATATTAAATGCAGTATAAATATCTGAGACATTTGTTGCTGCGAACACCAGCTTATTGTATTTGAAATGAACACTGACTGTGGTTTAAGCGCCGCCTTTTGTTTTAATTTTGTGTTTACATCCATTAGATGTTTTTACACAAGGGATCTGTTTTAGGGGACCAAAAGTAATTGAAGAAACTAATACATTTGAATTGCATTAATTGAGCTTTTGGTCACTTTGGGGAAGTGCAACAAACCAAACCAAACATTAACATAATATCCCCTTATTGAATTGATACTAACTGCTAATTTGTTATTACTGTATTATCAAACAGCTGCAGGCACAGAGAAACATTTGCACTTATTTGGAGTCCTTTTTCTGTCAACCTGATGAACGCAAGTTCAACACTCACTCTAATTTTAGCTCTGTTTTGCTCTCCATCGAGTCCTGTGGGAAATGTCAGACTTTTCAGCAGTTAGCACTTTGTTCACCAGCGAGTTGCTAACTTTACTTGTCTGCCATTTGGTGCTGAGCAGATAGTGTGCAGCAGGTTTATTAGAGCATTGTCACTGTGGACCTTCCTGCTTCGTGTGGTAATCACACAGATGAAAGTGAACCAAAAAAATAAAGCAAGGAGGTCAGACAACCAAAACAATGAACTGAAAGACGCTAAAATGTTCCTTAGACTGGAGGGGATCAGCAGAGTTGGATGATTATTGTGAGTTTGTCACTACGAATGAGCCCTTTTACATTCTACATAGTCATTTTATCCATGGTTAATATAAAATATTTATTAAAGCCCCTGAAATCTTGGCTTTAAATCTTAAGAATTCCTCAATAATATTAAATATTCAAAAGTAAATAAGCAAAAAAAAGTAAAACAAATAAATCTATCTATGGATTATTAGGGGTTTAACATAAAAAAAACTGCCTTATCAGGACTGTTTGGGTGTGGTTTGATAATTAGAGATCAAACAATCCACCAACTGTCATCAGATTAGCTAAAGGCTAAATCCTGATTGGTGCACAGAGAAACATGATTGCCATTGTTTTTCCAACTAAATCCAGTAAGACGAGCAGGGAGGAAAAAAGAGATACTGATCTCTCTCATGTGAAATCATCAACACTGGTCTAATTTTGGCTGAAAAGTGTGTTCATCTATAAAAAGGGATAAACAGACACAGGTAGTGGGCCACATTAGTTATTTAGAGTCTCTTTAATCATCTGCAAACATTTGGACAGTAGCAATGTCACTTTACTGCTGATTCAATCAACTTCTACACTGAAATTCAAGTAACATTTAAGGACTTAAGGACACATATTATTCAAGCTTTCAACAAATATATTTAATTCTTTATCACTGACAAATTGGCATTAATTTCTGAATATAATTTAAGTGCATTATAACCAATAAAAGGTTAATAACACCTATATTAGTGTCTCCTCAGCGACCAGCCTGGTAGATGTGTTGGTTGGTGACCTTTGCTTTTTTTTTTACTGCACATTATCTCCCAGGTGAGACACACAAGTTTCAGTGTGCAGGAAGGGTTATCTAGCAGATTGACATATAGTAGATAAGAGTTGAATTTCACTCAAGGGAACAATTATATATAAGCTTATAATTAACTTTTATAGGTGATCCTATTTGATATTGACCTGTCAGCAGGGTAGTGTAGCATATAGCTAAAATAGCATGTTGCATATGATATTAAATGTAATATATTATTCATTCATGTATTCATTGCCAATCCCACAAAGAGTTTATTATAAAACAACATAGTGTTTATTTGTACTTTCAGCCTTACATTGTGTCAATGTATAATATGTGCCTTAATCTGTCTAATTGCAGTCATTATTAAAGTTTTTAAGTCTGAATAGCATGCGTTATGTATTACAGCCCCACTGTCTGCAGAGCCTCTAGCGGCAGTGTGTGCGCACTGCTGGGTGTGCGCACTGGCCCCTCCTCCTGTAAGGGGCTGGTCTTCCCTGCAGTGTGGGGAGGGTTGGACCAGCGGACCTGCGCTCCTGGCTACCAGAACCACTGCCCCCTTTTATCACAGATTTACACGATTATCACCACCCGACTCATTTTAAAGGAGCAGCGAGTTGCCTTTAAAGCGGTGGTGAGTGAAGTCTTGTTTTATTCCAGTGTCACTGAAAGCGCTGATTGAAGCCGCCTGAAGTTAACGGTGCTTCATGGTTTTTATTGTAGTGTAGGCCACCGTGCGGGTTGTTTGATTTTTAAAAAAAAAATATGCTGCACGTTGTCGCACTAATATTAGTCAACACAGCCACAGCTGTTACATTCAGACACAGGTTGTGTTCAGCTCTGATATCCGATATGAGTGTGATTGTGCTGTGTAAAGATGTTAGAAATCTGTGAAGCAGACTCGCAGGCCATAAAAACACAAGGCCCTACTTCTGAACAGGTGCTGTAAACAATCTGAGCCTGTGATACATGCCTGGCTCGACTGTAGCTTTTTGATTGTATTCACAAAGCAGCCCACATATATGCAGCATTATTCTGTGTATTTAGAGTAAAGGGGAGCTCAGTGACAGGAGAGGCTGGGGTCTGTTTTAGGGTATTGTTGAGGTTGAAGTCCTGAAAATGACATCATCGTCACAGGAATGGCTGGATCAGCTTTTCTCTGCCCATTGGGGGGGAATAGAGATATCCTTTTGATCAATAGCCAGCAGTAGTCTCTCTCTAGATGTGTGACAAAGCAAAGGGACATTCCTGCAGACTCCACAGGCATGTGGGGCCTCGGGTTGGGGGGCTGGCCCCTTTAAACAAAGTCCTTGTCTGCACAGTTGTTTCTACTGAAAACAGAGAGTATTTTTTTTTCCACAGCAACACAACCCATTTTATTAATTCATTTAGAGAAAGTCAGTCATTTTCCCCCCTCATGCATGTCCTGGCACCTAACCACTGCAGCTTCATCCAAGTTTCCCCCTTCTTCTTACTTTCAGTGTCCGGACTGTTTACTGAACTGAGCTCATTAGGATTCCTGTCTAGTAGAGCAGAGCCGCACAAAAGATGCCGTCCCAGCTTCCCAGCACTGATTCAGAAAGAGGATAGATAGCCATGTAACAACTTTAGATGTCATCAGCCGGCTTCTTGACGCATTTGGTACTTTATAACTCCTGGTTTCCTCACAAAGCTATTAACGTCCTCTCTGGAGACTTGACTGAAAGATGTGAAACTCTGCGGCACAGAAGAGCAAGTGCATTTATGGAATCCCACTGCATTGTAAACACTGAGGTCCATTATGGAAACACAGCTGCACAAGCTTCTGTAACTCAGGACAATGCAAATGATTTGAAAGAAAACACTTATCTTTACCAGTGAATGACCTTTCTCTCCTTTTCTTGTCTCATTCTCCCTCTCAGCCTGCCCATACAGACAAGGTATCATATTTCTACACGTTCTTTTGTTATTCCTCGGTTTGCTGTGTTTAAGGTGGCGTCTTGTCTCATGTTTCTCAGTAATTGCTTTTCTGAATGTCTATTATTTCTCTGCTGGGCTTTTATTTACGTCAGTTTCTAACTGTAGTTTCCATAGCAGCATATTTACTTTTAACTTTTAGTTTTCATGTCACCATCACACCATGGAGTTAGTGTAAACTTTTCAATTACTTTGACTTTTTACTTTACTTTTACTTTTTGTCTTTTACTCTGTTACTGCTCAAAATGTTTTATTTATATCCCAATAAGAAGGAAATAAAACTCTTCACACTGTCAGGAACTAAATTCTTGGGAAGAAATGCTGAATCCTCTGTTTATTTATTTTTGTGTTGGCTAAAAAGTAGTCAGATTTAAACATAATGAGTCTAAAAGTAATGGATCCCCTTATAAAATACTGATCATGTGTAAGTTTTTAATTGTACAATGTAAAATCCATACAGGTTCAAAGGTACAAGTTCAGTAAATGAATAATAGGACCTGAGTTCAGTTATTGAGGCTGTGTGTTATATTGTTATCAATAAAAAAGCTATTCAGCTTTTTGTTGCTTTGAGTTATAATGTAGAATTGGCCACACTAACTAGTTGAAGGCAGATTGAGTTCAATCAGCATCAATATTTATCTAGTATGAACATTATATTATATTTTTTTATTATATCTCCACACACACACCCACACCTGATTGCTGTGCTGTAACTCTTAGACCAGAGTGTGCCGCCGATTAGCTTTCTGCTATTTATAGCCAGTGTTGTGCATACCTACCCAGCTCCATATTTTTGTCTCCCACCAGTATGTATCCAGCTGGAGGGATCTGTGCAAGCATATACGCCAACAGGCTGCGGGCAGAAGGCATGGGTTCCAACGACCAGGCTGTGCACTTCTCCAACCAGGACTATGAGGCACTGAAGCAGGAGTGTGTGGAGTCGGGCTGCCTGTTTGAAGACCCCTGTTTCCCTGCAGAGCCTCCATCCCTGGGCTTCAAGGAGCTCGCCCCTTATTCCGCCAAAACGAAAGATGTGGAGTGGATGAGGCCCACGGTGAGAAAACTTGAGCGAGAAAGTTAATCATGAGCTTATTCAGTTTGTTAATGACTTACTACTAATGCACACAACTGAACAAAAGACAATTTAAGACTCAGAATCCAGAACTAGAGCTGCAAATTAAGTGGAAATACCTCACTCATTATATTTCACAACTCAGCAGTGAAACGCATCATATAAACAAACATATCAGTGACACTGTCTTGTTGCACGTCTACAAACTCAAACAGAATAGGACAAGTAGAGACAGGAACGTCTCAGACCACTGCAGCTGTTGGCATCGCATGGCATTCTCTGACCGCTCCCTCGCTCCGACAGTTGTTTACAGTACTTCATTAAAACACACAAACCTGCTGCATAGATGCAGAAATAGCAATAGTTGGGGCTCCCAACCTGGCTGGAGTTGCGAGGCCTTCTTGATTTTAAGGGGTGTAAGAAAACCAGAATATACGATGTTGGCCTATAACTTATCATTTAATTAATTTCTCTGAAGAGAACTAAATGAAATTGTTTGCTTAGGTAATATGTATGATTGTGAAAAACAAAACAAAAACATAATACAGAAAAAAGTTCCTAAAACTATCAGGAAATAATCTGCTCCAAATTCACCGAAATTGCTCATTTTACACAAACTTCCTTGTCCTTAATTGTACAGTTTATCAGGTGTTCTGTACTGTTACTATTGTGCATTGAATATAATATGAATATTATCAGGATAAAGGTTGGGAACCACTGCTATAAAACCCTTTACAGTGGATCGTAAAATGTGTTGACAGGTCTGAATTCTGAGAATTTGATTGATTGTTTAGGAACTGACAGATGACCCTCAGTTCATTGTGGGTGGTGCCACCAGAACAGACATCTGTCAGGGCGCGCTGGGTGAGCTCTTGTTGTCACTGTTAATGTTGAATCAATCCTGGAATGATAATAAGAAGACAGAATTAGATAAAGTTTGCTTCTTCTCCTTCACTTGCAGGTGACTGCTGGCTCTTAGCAGCCATTGCCTCTCTCACTCTGAATGAGCGGCTTCTTCATCGGGTTGTTCCACATGGGCAGTCCTTCCAAGACGACTATGCTGGGATTTTCCACTTCCAGGTACTTTAAGATCATCTTCCTCTCTTTGCCCTTCCTATCAACTTCGCGTAAGGCAAGCAATTTAGATAGATGGAGTCTTTGATTATTGCTCTGTGTTGCAGTTCTGGCAGTTTGGCGAATGGGTAGACGTTGTGATAGATGACAGGCTGCCTGTCAAAGACGGGGAGCTGATGTTTGTCCACTCTGCTGAGGGCAATGAATTCTGGAGTGCACTCCTGGAGAAGGCTTATGCTAAGTAGGTTTTGGAAAGGCTTCCTAATGATTAAATTATTCAGTATATTTAGCAGGAAGTTGTAAACCACATTTAGAAGTGCTGCTGTAGATGGCAATCAAGCTGAAGTGTTTTTTTATTTTATTTACATGGTTACAGGCTGAACGGTTCCTATGAGGCTCTGTCAGGAGGAAGCACCACAGAAGGGTTTGAGGACTTCACTGGTGGCGTTTCTGAGATGTACGAACTCCGTAGCGCTCCCAGAGATCTGCACAGAATAATCGGCAAAGCTTTGGAGAGAGGCTCTCTGATGGGCTGCTCTATTGATGTAAGTGCTGAACACACTGACACACCATCAAGACACGTAGATCAATGTTGCACCCCCTTGAGAAAGCCAATATCATTAAAAGCACTTCTATTTATTTCTGTGCTAGACAATTCATATTCGGATGCAGTAATGGTGTTTTCATATTAATACAGATCACAAGTGCCTTCGACATGGAGGCTGTTACATTCAGGAAGCTTGTGAAGGGCCACGCCTACTCGGTCACTGGATTGAAGGAGGTCTGTCTGTGTATGAATCTGTTCTTTAATTGGTAACCAGTATGAATAATACCAATGGTCCTAAATTGCCCATCACTGCGTGTGTTCTATAGGTTGATTACCGGGGCAACATGGAGCGCTTGATCCGAATACGTAACCCCTGGGGCCAGGTGGAGTGGACTGGTGCCTGGAGTGACAAGTAAGTATGCCAAAGCATAATAAATGTCCCTGTGTACTAGAAATAATTGAATCCCTAGTTCTGTCTGGTTAATGTCTTCTTTTATGAGTATATCTCATACTGAATGTTTATTTCTGTCGTTGTTGTGTACAGTTCCTCTGAATGGGATGAGATTGACCCTTCTGAACGAGAAGACCTGCATCTTAAGATGGAAGATGGGGAGTTTTGGTAAGATGTCCCAGGTGCATGTACTGTATTGCAATTTTATGTAGTATAGGTATTTTAAAGGAGTAGTTTCACATTTTGGGAAATAAATATACTTATTCCCTTTTTTGCAGAGAGTTAGATAAGAACATTGATACCATTCTCATATCTTTACCAAATTTATACATCATTGTTATAGGTGTTGGGGAGTTCTAGTGCATGTATAAAAAAAGCTGTGTAAAGCCTTTTGCCACTCGATATCAGATAAATTGCCTCAAGTGCAGAGTGGACGAATCAGTTCCCCGTCATTGAAGGGGGAGTACTCCCTTAAGCTACGTCCAGGAAATAATTAGCCTATCTTATCCTAAAGACTGGAGACAGGAAACAGTTAGGTTGGCTCTGTCTCTAACTAAGTTTTTCCTTTTTCTTTGTTTTACTACATTGAGGTTTACTACCATGTTTTACTACATCGAGGTTTACTACCACGTTTTACTACACTGAGCGATATTAATGCTTTTGTGTCCGTTTTCATGTTTTCACTGGCGGGCACGAGATACAATTCGTTCCCTATGCAGCCTATTAATGTTCATGTGTTTATTTACCTACAGAGTATGTTGATTTAGTGAATATATAAGGGATTATGATTGGACAAAGTGTCCATTATGAGGAAGTAATGGACAATGTGATGGCCAGAACTGTACAGTATCAATGTACATTGCTATTAGTTTGTTTGACTGTGTTATGATTTGATTTGATTATTACTATTTCCAGTCTCTGTGTGTAAGAATAATTACTATTTTGATGCTAGAGAGCCACCATGTGGTCAACTTGCATATTAGCATTTCTTTATAGTCATTGTATAGTATAGCTTCTTTTATGTAGTTGTTCAATCCACTGTAATACTTTCTGTTGTTTAATTGTGTAATGCCAGGCCTATAGCAACATATAGGAGTACAGAAACTCTTTTTGAATTGGGTGGTAATGGCTGTTTGGTAAAAGGATTGAACCTGATCCCGCAGAGTTGTGATCATATATGTTTTTCTCTCTATGACCACTCCAGAGCTCTGTAGTTTCCAGTATTTATTTTAATTTAAGCATCAGCTGCTGGCTGTTATGTTGCTTTATATTTACCGCACAGACATGATAGTCGTATCAATCTTATGATCCAAGTCTCTGCAAGAAAGTGAATGAGCATATTTCCCCAAAAAATTATTCTTTAAAAAATCTTGCACTCCGGTTACGGCCCTAAAACTTTATTTTAATCTTCCAGGATATCCTTCAGTGAATTCAAGAGGCAGTTCTCTCGGCTAGAGATCTGTAACTTGTCTCCAGACGCTCTGAGTGAGGATAGTCTCAGCCACTGGAACACCATGAAGTTCTACGGCACGTGGAGAAGAGGCAGCACCGCTGGAGGCTGCAGGAACAATCCCAGTGAGTCCACCAATCATATGGTCACAGGAAAAATGCCTTTCATGTAAAAGTGGCATTGTTTTTATTACTGATAATCAAGTCATAAAATGTCTCTGTTGAAATGCAAACAGGTCCTGTAATGTTACTGTGACTGTGAAACTCTTTGTGTAGACACGTTTTGGATCAACCCTCAGTATAAGATCACATTGCTGGAAGAGGATGATGACCCAGAGGACGATGAGGTGGCGTGCAGTTTTTTAGTTGCTCTCATGCAGAAGGACCGCCGCAGATATCGACGCCATGGTCAGGACATGCACACCATTGGCTTTGCTGTCTATGAGGTGAGAGCAGAGATGGAAAATCAGTGTTGCCCCTCATGGATTATTCACATATAAACATTACTTTATTTTTGAAAGGTTTGCCTCAGCTCATTAATGTTAATTTTGTCTCTTCTCTTCTTTTGTGCAGATTCCAGACGAGGTAGGCAGAAAATCCATTACTACCACTGTTTATTTAACTATTTGATTAAGATCATACCATGCTTTGTCATGTTTTAGCCAATTTACTCTGAATTATGTATATTCGACAGTTCTGCTGATCATTTTTGAATTTTAAAAAGCATTTTTTCTACCTTCCTATTAAGCCATTGTTTTTTGTACATTGTCTTCATCACATTCATTGTATAATAATCACAGAAACTTTACACTTGATTTAGATATTCACTCCACCACAAATTTGACAACAATGAAAGCAGACTTGATGTTCAGTATTATGGATGACCAATTTCAAGCAAGTTTTTAAATCTTTGCAAGTTAATTTCCATCCCATATGAAAGTTAGATTTGTTGAAATGCAGTTAGAAGTTAAATAAATTGTCTGTGTTATGCTTTGTAAAATAGTTGGCAATAATGTGAGTATGTATAATATAAATTATGTGCTTAAAAACATGCAAATGCATCTCAACCCATGCGTTGTTTCCTACTGCCCTTAGTACAGAGGCTGCCAGAATGTCCATTTGAAGAAAGATTTCTTTTTGAGACATTCATCGTGCGCTCGCTCGGAGACCTTCATTAACCTGCGAGAGGTGAGCACGCGGCTTCGACTGCCCCCTGGAGAGTATATCATCGTCCCCTCCACCTTTGAGCCCAGCAAAGAAGCTGACTTTGTCCTCAGAGTCTTCACTGAGAAGCAATCAGAAACTGAGTATGTGTCTGTGTGAAGTGTCAGTTTATGTATTTGTGTACATGTGTAGAAATATAAATCTCATGCTAATATGTTTTTGTCTGTTACAGAGAACTGGATGATGAGATCTCTGCCGATTTAGGCGAGGACGTACGTATCAGTGAGACAAAACTGTGGGGGGAAATGAAAATGTTACATAGTATGGTATAAGAATAGCAGGAAATAACTAGGATCCCTATAATAAACCAGTGCCTTTTATATATGTGGTTTCTTATAGGAGGAAGTAACTGAAGACGACATTGATGACTCTTTCAAGTCCATGTTCGCTCAGCTAGCAGGAGAGGTAAGATCGGTCTCAGTGTTCCTAATATTTGTATTGTATTGTATTTTTCTTGCTAACACTGGTATTATTGTTAAAAGATCCAAATTGGTGTCACCCTTGTTATGTCGAAGAAAATAAAGTCATTTTTACTAAAGACTCTGTCTTCTGTTCTTTTGCAGGACATGGAGATTTCTATTCGCGAGCTCAGGACCATCCTAAACAGAGTCGTCACCCGGCGTGAGTTTTATTTTTAGTCAATGATTCATAGCTACTGGAAAGTTTACATATTAGTAATACATCTTCCATTACTGTATTAGATTCCACTGTAGAGCGTACACCATCCGTTTCCTTGACTGCCTCTCTCGCGAGCCTCGGTGTAACTGTGTTGGACTGTTTCAGATGAGTGTTTTTGCTGTTTCAGACAAAGATCTGAAGACTGATGGCTTCAGTGTGGAATCATGTAGGACCATGGTCAACCTGATGGATGTATCCTCTTGAGTTCACACAAACTATTAAATTAGCATTATTTTATTAGAAATGAATGAATGTGAGCGTTTGGGATGCCAGTGTTTAGTTTCACCCCTTGACACTGTGTTTACCAGAAAGATGGTAGTGCCCGTTTAGGGCTGGTGGAGTTTCAGCTCCTATGGAACAAAATCCGAAATTGGCTGGTAAGAATGAGTATAATAATAATGTTAAAGGAACATTATGCACAATTTGAGTCCCTGTATTTCTATTTACATTTCTGTCTCCGTCTCTCAGGTCATTTTTAGACAATTTGACCTCGACAAGTCAGGGGCCATGAGCTCATATGAGATGCGTCTTGCTGTGGAGGCAGCAGGTATAATGCTCTTGATTATCATTTTCAATCAATTATTTACTGTACGCACTCTTAACAGGTGAGAAATCTGACCTTTTCTTTTACTTGTATTGTCTTCCTGTGTAGGCTTTAAACTGAATAACAAACTGAACCAGATTCTGGTAGCCCGGTATGCAGAGAATGAGATGATTGACTTTGACAACTTCATCTGCTGCTTGGTCAAGCTTGAAGCCATGTTTAGTGAGTATTATTCAAATAGATGTTATTCTAAAGGTAAGTTTGCAGACTTTTGTGAAAACTTTTCATCTTTTTAACAGGGTATTTCCGGCAGTTCGACAAGGATGGGTCCGGAGAGGCTGAGATGAATATCTCAGAGGTAAATTCTGTTTTAATAGAAAATTTCAGTACATTTGGTTGATCGTTTCTCTTCATCTAATCTTTATTTCTTAAATTGCCAGTGGCTTTACCTGACAATGTGTGGTTGAAGAGGACCGTCTTCACTGGAGGTTGGTACAGGGCCTGCAGACTGCCATGAAACCTCAAGCTCTGAAGACACCTCAGCCTTAGTTGACCTGTTGATCCTGTAACACATCCCACCTCAACATACCTTGAGTAGCAAATGAGCTGCATAATGAAAAAACCAAAGTCCAGCCAAGCCAAGTGTCTCCCCGCTGAATTTGCTGTGCAACTATGCAAACATAAAGTATGAAGCAGTCACTGTGCCACATAAATGTGTCATCTCTGTACAAACAGCATGAGTCTGTGCATGACAAAAATCACTAGCTGTAAAGTGTATTGTATGTTGATTTTATATTACATGTTAGTTTTGCTGTCTGTATGAATGTCACCTGATTTACAGACAATAATTTCACTGTTCTTAGTTTGAAATCTCACTAAAAGCTGGATCGCTAAGGAACAAAAAACGTAGAAGCAATCTGTTACTGTATTGCTTTAAAAGATGAAGTCTCTCTTATTATGCACTCATGTTTAAATTTTTGTCCAGATTTTAGAAGGTTTTTTAACAGAAAATGATCGCCTCACTGTTGAGTTGGTAGTTCATTCACCTGTAGATGGCAGCACAGACCTGATCTAATGTTCACTAAAGTATTTTTTATTGACATTTAATATTGAAGTTTAGCCTGTTTATATATCGCACCAATCATTTTCTTTAGTTGAAGTCAGCTGGCTAACCTTTGTTTTACTTGATTTGTTTTTATTTTGCACTGAGACATTTAGTTTAGGAAGCTGGTAGTGAAAAATACTGTACATCAGTCCACTCAAGTGAAATATCCAGGGATCACATGATACTGAATGCCTTATACGCGACACCATGATGTTAAACGGCTATTAAAAATGTGCTAGTCATGTGTTTTGTGTTGTGAATGTATGTTGTGCCTTCAATAAATATTTCCCCTCATGCTTTCTCGGTTTGTTCATTGTGTTCATGATAACATGAGTTAGACCCACATTTGGCTGTTCAGGCTGCACCAGAAACTCCTATGCTATGTGTTCAAGGTAAAGGTCATGTTTATTGAAAGCATAGAGAGGACTTACAAGAATGTCAAACATGTTGACAGCAACTCAAGTCCATTACATACATTAAGTAACTGGAGTGCTGAGACAATAACTGTGACAAGGTGTATTGCTCTGTTTAAAGTTTACTTGCGAACATGTACATGAAATACAGAGTTTATATACATCTCAAAAAAAACAGTTAAATGATGTATTAAACAAACGAACTGGCGATTGCTAGGACTTTAGAATAATCTCCGTCCATTTTGCGTAGCTGCGTCGGTAAAGGGATCTTAATCCTTGTTCCTGTAGGGTTCCCGTTGTCTTCAATCAGAACAACATTGTTTGAATCGAAGCGCGCAGTCATCCGCTCTCCAGGCATTTTGTGTCCAACGATGAGCGCCTTCTTTTTCTGTCCTTTGATGGCAAGCAACACCTTGTCACCAACTTTTCCGACCCCATTCTTGGTGTAGACATGAATCACTCTTGGTGCGCGGTGATACGGTGTAGTTCCAAGCGAGCTGTTGTCCACTACACGCACTCTTGTCATCTTCTGAATGGCTGCTGCAACGGCGGATACGCTGAAGAAACAGAAAGGAAATTGGTCATCTTCAAGTTACAGGGCGTTCTGTTGGGGCACAAGCCCTTAATACATGTCACAGATCATGATATTGATCAAGTATTTTACTTTTAAGCAAACACAAATTCACCCTGTGATAGAATAACTGTGCTCTTTAAGCTGAACACTAGAGACTGTCGGTGCTGATCATGTCAGGTGGAGACAAATGCTTAAGCTGCTCCACAAACAGCGAATAAACAAGTGACTCAGGGCTCGATCCATTGGGTTATTTACGGAGGTAAGCCTTCCTAAGCACAAACTGTTATGTGTTTAAATCAGGAAATTTTATTGAATTATAGGACATGAGTGCGGAAAGAGACACCCCATTACTACTGTGGCTATTTCTTAATGGAATTATTTGGCTTCAATCCTCCAACAGCTTATCCCTGAGACATAAGGGGAAATTACAAAGGAAACGATGACGTATTAATATTCATACGGATGGGAAATGTCACACAAGATTTAAAGCCACCAGAGTTGCTATTTCAATATCAAAATACAAATCCAAGCAGCACCTTACAGTGACAATATAGTCACAACAAAAGGTGTTACCTGGTGACGTCAACACCCAACAATCAATTAATAAAAAAGGTATTGATGATTATCTCTGCTGAGAGCACAATGTGTGAAATAACGTTCAGCAGTTTTCAATATATTTCATATTAAAAGAACTATTCTATAAATGTTTGAAGACATATAAAACAAATACTATTGTGTTAATCTGTATAATAATATGACATTATTATTAAAAACCTAATGAATAATGCAAGTATGTGCAATAATCAAGGGACAATAATATGTGCAATCTATTGCCCTGCTCGTATTTGGGTTATTGTGTTATCTGTTGTAGTTTTTTACTGTTTTTTTTCC
>NW_023339751.1:6748589-6748758 GCF_004916995.1 Morone saxatilis
AAATAAAACAGTAAGCGTGTGTGTGTTAAATAAATTAAAATATATTAAATTAAAATAAATAAATAAACTAGTAAGCGTGTGTTAGAAAATGCAAATAATATATTAAAATAAAATGTGTGTAAAAAAATTAAAATATATATATAAAAAAATAAAATAAAATAAATAAATA
>NW_023339751.1:6748905-6749895 GCF_004916995.1 Morone saxatilis
AAAATAAAATGTGTGTAAAAAAAACTAAAATATATATATAAAAAAATAATAATAAATAAAAAAATAAATAAAATAAATAAAACACTCTATAACGCTCTACGTCTACGTACGTCACCGCCTAGAGCAGACTGGCTGCGCGCGCAGCCCGTTGGACTGGTCGGGTGAGCGCCGGACTTGTTCGACTGTCTGACTGACAACCGCGTCAGTCCAGACCTGTCTGTCTGTCGGCGAGGAGCAGCGAGACAAGTTCTGACCGACCGGCCCCGTTCAGGTTAAGCTTCAGTGTCGTGGCGGGTGGGGGGGGAGGTCAAACGAAATATCTTTTAAATACGCGGAACATTTTGTTGGGGGGGGGGAAAGTCTCCACCTGTTATTCGGTAACATCGACGGGTGGCTAAGTTAGCTGCTAGCTCACGTTAGCTGGTCGCGTTAGTTTCTGCCCCTGCTGCGTATTAAGCAAGGTAAGTTGTGTTTTTCTCACGATTTAACTGTGTGTCTGTTGGTATTTCACGGCGGACGCGTTTGGTGGGTCACTGCAGTCGCGGCAGCTGGCCCTTAGCTGCCCCACTAATAAACTTAATGGTTGTTTGTGAGAACAATAAACAAGTAAACAATCCCTGTTGTCATTAGCGGCTAAGTGCATCGAGAGTAGTTCCAGCTAGTTTTAACACAAAGTAGTCTTAAACGAAAGTGGGTTAGTTAGCAGGGAGGCTTTTTTTGCTTTGCTTTAAATTAGGTTACAGTGACATTCATTATTGTTTTATAATTCACCACAAGCCTGAGATTAAGTTCGCCTTACTCTGTTGGTGGAGGTTTTGGTTTCTTGTTTAGTCACTGATCGCGCTCTACTATTGATACGTGATAAGGCAGATCAATAGTGAGTGTTTTGTTTCCAGATAATTGCGAAATCTGTTTGCATTCCTCCCTAATGATTGGCTGTCTGCTGTTTTGGTTTGTGCATGTTCGTCTTAAGAGATACAAAACAAAGCA
>NW_023339751.1:6749920-6755458 GCF_004916995.1 Morone saxatilis
AAAGAGAGACAAATATTGGTGTGGAGAGGAAATATGGGAACTACTGTCACGCACTTGTATGCGCGATTGCATCCACCAATCACTCGCCCTACACACCATCCTAACACATTCCGAGACAGAACAAACTAGACACAAAACTACACGCCAGCTATAATCTAAGAGCCAGGTACTGGTGCTCGCCTTTCTGCTACTGGTAGAAAAGATGAACATATGGATGTAATTCAACATGTGCAAGCTAATACAAAGATCGCATATTATCCTAATAGTAAGCAATAGAAAACTGAATGCTTAATAGATCAAGCTAGTGCAAATTATACAGCCTGGATACAAACCCGAACAAAATAAAGACGTATAGCATTATGTTACTATTTAAACAAGAATTCATCCATGATAAGTTTCCCTCAAACCCTACATCCTTTATAATGAAATGAACACAACATGGATCGAGTTTAAATAGGGTGCAAGGCATATTCGACATCCTATCCACATCATTAAGAAAACAGTAAAAAACAATTTCCCCTGCCACACCACATAGGACATATGTTGTTCACTGGCCATTCCATCACAGGTGTCAGTACAAGAAAAAAAATTAAATGACACTAAACGACAATACTGAAATAAAGACACATACGGAGAACAGACAATAAAATAAAAGATAAAAAATTTAATAACAATATAATGCATATCATAAAACAATAAATAATAGGCATTCAACTACATCATTGCGGAGAAGCGTCTAAGGACCCCTAACCAAGTGAAATGTAAAACCAATGTACTTATTCAAAAACAAGCAAAACGGTTATGATATTTCAGATACAACTAGGAGATGGATCCCAAAACTGATTTACATGATATATTTACATTTAACAATTTAGGGATGATACCAGCGCTCCTGCAGTTATATCACCAAACTGTAAGATATGAAAATTAACGAACGAATGAAACGATGAAAGATACTACAACGACACATATAAACATTAGACGACCTATAGAATGATCACAACACGATTCAACCAATGCAGAAATATAGCATCACGGATTAGCTGAAAAATTGATACATCATGGTGCCAAACCAGATCTTCAATATGAATGCACTGATCTGATATACCTCCCACACACCTACACGATCTGATTATGTCAAGGGCGGTTCATAACTTGTCACATGAGACGACACCATCTACAAGTTTTACTCACATATACCATATATTACGCTGACAACTTTGCTTAAGTGCAAGCACACCACGACCCGACGGACAACTTACATCGTACACTACGAACATAACTAGCCAGTTAAGGGCGCATATAATGCAGAGGATGCATTTTCAGATGCGATAAAAATACGCCTCTGCCTCCAGTAATGCCTTGGAGCACTAAATACAATTGCTCGCCTCTAAAATGGGGAATAAGACATTTAGAAAGTAAGCACGACTCAACAGTAATCGGCAATGAGAAGGAGAGACAGGACGGAGAGGAGGGAGAGAAAGATCTTTGCTTTTTGAGATGGAGGCTATAAAAAGCCGCTGTAGCCCTAGACAAATAGGTGTGCTAGTTGTATAGTCGCACAGCGAGCAAATCTAAATATCGCGGCATTGATCCCTACCCTCCCACTGTTCACAACACAGATCTAGCCAGAACCAGCCTACTGATAATCGCACGCCAGGCCCCCTTACTTGCATGCGATCTTATCCCAAACAGAACGCTACCACAAAAACAATGAATCACATCACCACACAGGACATACAAGCACGAACCACCACAAACACGTCAAAAGAAATGTGGAAAATCTGTTAACTGCATAGTACAAGTTTAATCTGTCAAACAATCACAAGTATTACTGACTGCACAGGTTTGCAGGCTGATTGAGCGGCTAGCGGCCAGCCTCATTCTGACCGGTATGTAGTCAATCTAACGGATGGCTGTTTTTTAATCCCAGAGAGAGACAAAGTTGATTACAGAAACTGTCAGCCCCTCAGACAGCTCTGTTGAGATAATCCGATGATACGCTTATGGTCCTCAGTATCATCCTTATTTATACGATCGACCATCATAGAAAACGGCGATCTAGGGATGACACAGTGAGGCAAATATAGACTTCAATGCGCCCTGCACAAAAGTCCCACACTAAATAGCGTAGAGCATGTGTGTAGGCGACATACCCGCACTGCCCCACACCCCTAAGTGCAAAAAGAATGCGAAGGTGCAACGTGAACTAAAGATTAGGCAGCAAACTATCCCACAGACTTAATCATGAAGACTGTTACATCTCTAGATACTACCAAATTTTCACATACGCACACACACAACAAAAACACAAACTAAGGACGAACACATATATATCCTAACACATATGAATGCCAGGCTACAACGATGGTGTGACCCCCGTCTGAACAGAGAGAAGGCTTTGTTGTCATTGCGATATGGTGAAGGCTTTCAAACATTACCATACATCATTTACACTGTGTAAGAACCATCTTGTTGAAACGTAATACATATCCTAGCACGAGAGCAGTTCCCTTGCATAAACAGCTGACATTAACTTACTGATGTGATGTCGGCTCAGCCCCACAGATTATGTAGATTACCAAAAATAACTCCACTGCCCTCGAGTCCAACAGCTCACACGACAGACTTTAACCTACTAGCGGTTTTATTTTCTTATACATAATCTGTGGACGATCAGTAAGTTAATTCCTAACATATCTCAGATGTCTTACGCTTAAAGTGCTTCATCACGGACTGATGAGTAATGTGTCTACTCGAAGAAAACCTATAAAGGGACACACGTGAGCTGGCTTCTTAATATTTTGAGTCATACTGGTGGAAAGTCTTCCAAGTATCAGTCTGATGTTACTTGTGGTCATACTGATTTCTTACTTGATTGGGGGGGGGGAACCCCAAAGGGCCTCAGTAGCTTGACTCAGCAAAGATTGATCGTTTTTCTGATTGGGTATCTGTCTAAATCTATCCAAACACACAAGCTGATTGAAAAGTGATTCCTTAAAACGGCCTCGTTAGTCTAACCAGCTGACTGCACCTCACATTCACTGCAAACTGTGTGAACTTGTGGTATAGAGGTGATGTGATTCATTGGTTTTTGTACTCTTTTGGATCAGAAGCTGGTGGCTGCGTCTTTTATCAAGTGGCAGAAACTTTTAACGAGTCGTAGTTTTAATCCGCTCTTCTTCTCTCTGCTGTTGATTCCAACATTTTCCGAGCGACGTATGAATGAATCTGTGTCAGCAGAGGAGGAGATTTTACCACAAACCTCATGTCATTTTTGTCCCCACTGTGTGTGTGTGTGTGTGTGTGTGTGTGTGTGTGTGTGTGTGTGGTCTTAATTGTACATACATGTTGTGACACAGTTATGAAACCGCCCTCTGACATAATCAAGATAATAATAATCAAAGATCAGGCACTGAGCACGGGTTAATATTTTACAAGCTAATGTGTGCAAATCTGCATCGTAATCCACCAGCATTGTTGGAGAATTCACGTTGTTTGATTTAGCGGTGAGGCAGAATTCCTACCTGTTAAAATATAAAGCAGGTTTGTGAACTCACAAGCTCATAATAAGCTCATAAAGTTTGATAACATTGGAGCAAATGCATGTGGAAGCCATTGTTTTGAAGCAATACTTGTAAATGTCCGTCCCTGAGTTCATTTAGTTTGTCGTGTGAGTACAAGTGAAGATCTCAGTAGAAACGTTAGTGGAGCTGGAACTTTTTTTTGTTCATTTACTGCAGAGAGCACCCAATATCTTTCTACTTTAAGGGAGTGGCTGACTTAACTGACCACGTTATAACAAACAGTCAAGGTCTCCAAGCACACTCTGTCTCCTACACTAGTATAAAAGAGTTGAATTTACTGTTGGCACCGAGTGTGTGTCCCTCCTTTTGTTAAATTTGGTTTTAGGGAGTTTAGGAAAAGCAAGGTGGAGCATGTCAATTCGGTGTTTCTCTCTTGACAACTGCTAACCGGATTCACGACGACACACAGTTTTTTTTTTAACCAAGCCCGTTCAGATGTTTAACTATCGAAGATTAAATGAACAATGACTCATCTACCGACTGAAAAACAATGCAGAGCTGATTGTAGACGGAAAGCATTAGTGTTGTGCATTAAAATGGAGCTACACTCACCAGTTAAAAGCTCTGCATCTGTATTAGCGTCCATGCAGCTGCTCGAATGAGGCGCAGTTTTGCATCGTCTTTTGTTTTGCTCTGATATTGTTTGTCTAGCTTTAAAAAAAAAAAAAAAAAGGAATTATCCCAGACAATTAGACAAACCACAATGATTTGCCTGCTTAAGCTGCAGAACAAACGGCACACTCGCTCCAGATTGAGTTTCGAACGGGACCAGTATGGGATCCTCTCCCCCGCTGCCTTCATCCCCTTTATGTTTATTTGTATTTTGAGAACGTGTGCCCGACTGATGGTACCATAGCAACCAGCATCAGGTGGAAAGGTGGCCCAGTATTTCTGTACTGCTGAGTCATGCTTGTAATCACGCAGTGCTGTTAAAAAATGTTCTACACGTTGAAATTATAGTTAAATCAAACTTTGTTTTACACTGAGGCGATATGGATTAGCAAAATGCACAAACACACAGCCAATGTTGGATCAGGGCTTAATCACTTATACAATATTTATTCATATTTCATGTGACATGCCGCCTACATTTCATAATTAGGTTGCAGCGACGTGTTTTTTCTTCAGAAACAAGGTTCACGTCACGTTTAAGCCCTAATATGTTTTTTTAATGTGTCATTCACATTTAATGTCAGGACTCACGGTCCAAATTCATGTATCTGACTTTTAATAGCACTTTGAACAGACAACATGGGCCCCTGATTTGCTTGGATCATGCATGAGCGTGCAGACGTCCGATGGTACGCTATTGTGTGCCAAAAATATCAGGACCTGACGATACGATGCTGTAATAAATACCTTTTAAAAACCAGCTGTTGACTTGGCTCATCAAGTATAAGCCTCAAAAAGATAGGTGGCTTTTATTGCAGTGTTATTGCAGTGTTATTGCTTTGTATTGTCAGGTGTTTGTGTTCTTGTGTCCAACTGCTGTAAATTAAAAGCAAATCGAAATACATGATGAGAAGTTTTATTTTTTATTTAATTTTAGTATCTCTTGTTCCCAAATAAACTTAAAAAATACGTATTTTTGTGTTTTTCAAAGCTGTGGTAATGTGAAATAGATCTGTCTGTCTTTACTTTTATTGTCTTTTTTATGTTGGGTTTTCCAACAACATAGACCATAAAGTCAGTGCTTTTCAACAGCTGGATGTAAGCAGCACTCACAGACTTTTACATACAATTTAACCGTAACATGAATTGAATTGAAATGTCTTTAATGTCCCCAAAGGGCAACACATACACATTTGCACAAGAACACATAAAAACATGAAATGATGAATAAATAAAAACATAAATACACATGTACATTATATATATATATATATATATATAAATAAAAAGTGAACATTTTTTACTGTGACATGGACAGGGATGGAAGATTACCTATAGT
>NW_023339751.1:6755558-6783377 GCF_004916995.1 Morone saxatilis
TTGAGAAACCCAACAGCTGATGGTACAATGGTTCAGTGAAATACACTATTTGTAACCACATGTTTTCCTTGAATACTATCATCCTTGACTCCTGAATCCTGATATTTATAGATAGATAATGTATACTGTATATATTGTAAAGATACTTCTTCATTCAAACAGAAAAACACAATACTTGTGCTCACGTCCTTTTCAAGACGTCGGCGTTGAATGTCAAACAGCGTGAACCGTGGCAGTGGGTCCAGGATGTGCAGCAGTGTGGTCGAAGGCACAGGGCGGTGTGTTGTGTCCTCCCTGGGTTGAGACCGGTCCATTTGAACCCTGCGGTCTCTATCGGCTTATTGTTCGGCTCTGGCCGCGTCCCTCCCCACTGATGTCACAGCATACCAGAGAGCGGATAAATGAGTTAGTGTTAGGGCAGATGAGCAGCGGCGTGAACTGCTGCTGGTAGTAGTGGGTCGAAGGGCACAAGTATAGCAGTGCAACTGTGCAAACACTCGCCAGAACACCTACGCGCCTTCTCCAACCCCTTCGTTCAGTCAGAGTGAAATTGGAAACCTCACGTTGTTGGGAAATGGAGGCAGTACGATCAGGACAGGCTGGAGACGCTATCACTCTATCCACTATGAACTCTGTTGTGTTTTGCCACTCCTGAATGGATTGTTCATCTTAAGCTTCTGCTGATATGTCAATAGATGACTAGGTATTGATTCGATTGCAAGTGTTTTTATCTAAGCAGTTGTTTTGCCCTGCCCCTCATATCTGCTTTGGAGTTTAAATGGTCATTTAACTCCTCACCAAGAGTCAGTAAGTGTGGACCTTAGTGTTAGGACGTCTGCTGTGTGCCGGGGGGAGGAAGGAGTTTCGGGACCAGCTGTTATTCTTGGATTATTTTTCCAATCAGTTTGAATTCCTAAGGTTTGAGTAAAGTGCTAAAATCATTGGGGCTTATTCTTGGATCAGTGTTATTGTTCAGATACATTTCTCTTAGGACTTATTAGGTCTCATACACTATTAATGTTTTGTCAATGTTTTCCATCATTAGCCTTCAGGTAGCCTTCTAGATCAACTGCTTGTTGTCTCTTACTGAAGTGCATCGGAGACCAGAGGGAAGAGTGAAAGGTAAGAGAATAAGATGTGAGGCTTCTCCAGCAGGGCACAGCTTTTAGGCGTGATGCGTCAGAGTTGGACAGCCGACTCCCAAAGCTGTATTAAAAGTTAAATGGCCCATTGTTGTGTTCCTTTGACCCAAACGTAGACTGCGTGGGTGAGTCACTGTTCTCCTCCAATCCCCAATACCGCGCGGTACGCTGCAGCGTAAACAAGCTCAGGCAAGACAAAGCAAAAGAAGACATTTGGACTTGATCTTGTGAGCTAAAGACACAGATGTGTTTCAGGTGAAGGGGGACAGAATCAGAACCAAAACAAGAGTGAGTGTTGGTCTATATTTCCCAGTTAACTAAAACCATATCTCGATACGACACCAGTGTTGTTCTCTCTGGATGGAAATAGGGAATTGCCAGTCGGTACTGCAAATAAATTTTCACTTACTGCAGTTATTTTTCTTAGAACAAGTGGAACTATGTGTTTGCACGTATATTGGCCACAAACAAGGAACAAAAAGTGTTTAATGGTTTAAAACAGTGTTTCAGTTGTGACGCATGTGATCAAAAGCGACGGCATGTGACTAGGGACAAGACAGAAGGTCAGTGAACTTAAAATGCATTGTTATCAATGCTGTAGAGTACGGGCAACAAGTTTCATTCATCAAAGCGCCAGAATCTTTCTAAGCAGTGTGAACAGACAGAAAAAAAACATGGGAAATCCACAATGATAACTAAATAAAACTAAAACCTATGAGGCAGTTCACTTAAGGGAGTTAATTAAATCAGTTATTTGTTGTTATTGTGAGTCACCGTCGTTGAACAGGGTTGCCAACTTTCACAAATTGACCGCGAGACTCACAGCTGACGGCACGAAAAGAGGAAACTGACTCACCGACTCTCGGAAGACAATATTGATGTCCTCATTGTCTCTCTCTGCCGCTTTGCCGTTATTAATGTTTTCCCCCTGTGTGTGAAAATGGACGTGTGGCGTGAGGCCGTGCGATAGATGTTACAGACAGTGTGACCTGTTACGCTAGAATGCAATAGTAATAATTAGCATACTTGATGTTCTAACACTTCTGTCTCTTCCCAACAGGCTGTCAAGATGCTGCAGTGATGCACAGAGTGTTGATATTAATCATGGCCACCGGGGCGGTGCAAGGATGCGCCGACTCGGAGAGCTGCCCGACGCCTTCGCCCAGTAACACCTCCAGGGACTACTGTTACTCGGCCCGAATTCGCAGCACAGTGCTCCAGGGCTTGCCCTTTGGCGGTGTGCCCACTGTCCTTGCCCTTGACTTTATGTTCTTCTTGGTGAGTCCTCAATCAGTCAAACGGAGTGCCCACTTACTACAGCCGATTAGCACTATTTGCGTCAAACAACTATATAGCCTTATCACGAATGCAGTGCGAGCCCTTCAGTTTTTGTGCTTTCTTCACAACCCTTAGAATTGAGTTGAAATCCTTCAGTGGGTGTGTTTTTAAATGATAAACGCCTTCAAGCAGTTATGTAACGTTCATTCAGTAGCCCTCTGTATTGTAAATAAAGGGACTAGAGGTGTTGACAGTCGCTGTTTATTTTGTGCTTCTAGGGGCTGCTGGTGGTGTTCTCCTTCTTAAGAAAAGTAGCATGGGACTATGGGCGCCTGGCTCTGGTGACTGACGCTGACAGGTAATTAAAACACGCTGGTCCACACTGGAAGGTCCAGTACCAAGGCTTTCTGATTTGTTAGGCCAACATGCACTGATCAACTATGGTTGAAATTTGATATGTTTACTTTGCAGTCTCTTTATACATGTAACAAGTGCTGAATGCACAGTAGTGGTTAATAATTTGGTACACGCCATTGTCCAAAGTTAACTGCTAACCTAAATAACCTTCCAAAATGATCTTTTACCACCTAAAATAATTAATAATACATCTGTGGTCATTTGTGTTAACCTAAACTTTACTCCCTCTCTTAGATAGATAGATAGATAGATAGATAGATAGATAGATAGATAGATAGATAGATGCTGGGAAATTGCAGTAGTACTAATATAAATAAATGAAATACTAGTTACATACTAGTATTTGCGATCTGTCGTGAAGTGCTAAGGAATTTGTTTTGAGATGTTTGACAAACACGCTGTTATAAATCTTGATGACTGACCCAGTTGCAGGATAAATAAGCCTGTGTTGTTTGTCAGGGTTTGTACTTTACAGCACTTTCTGTGGAGCCAGTTTGACACTGATATGATACGCCTATGGTTAAATAGTGTGCGTTGGTCTACGGGAACAAAATGTGACCAGTATTAAGCACTTGGTGGTTGTTCACTCTGGTTGCTAGCTGACACTTAAAAACAATTACATTTTCCGACCCTACAAGGATGGTTCCCCAGACAGGAAGTCAGTGTCAGCAGTTTCCCTTTTAATGGCAATGATGCACTCTGACACTGTCCTGCTTTGTAACTTGTTACACGGTTTGTTCACTTTGACATGTGACATTTGACATAGACAGGCCAGACCGCTGTAGGAAAAACCCTGAAATAGAGGAAGAAGAAACAAATGATTAGTAACTGTTATCAATTGAAATATAAATAGATCCATTTCCCCGTCTACTTAAAAGCCACTGTCTACGTCTAAGCCCCATGGACTGTAGCTCCCCATTATGGTGTGATGATGTGTTCCCAGATATATTGGGATATTTTGAGACTGATTGAATGGTGATAATAGACGTGGAAGTAGCCAAAAAGGCGCCCGTCAACAGGGACTGCTTCCACTGCTCCTTTTTAAACCGGTACGCCACGAGGCGAAAAAGGCAAACTGATCAAGTTAGGGCGAGCGGGAGATCAGATTGCTACAGACGCTCTTTTTGACTGTGAACCCTGGAAAGTACATGACACAGTGCTCCATCACCTACATCCCCCTGCTGCGTCCGTGTGATGTTGCAGCTTCACTATTTTCGCAGCTGCATGTGAGCAGAGAGTGGGGTTGCAGCACGGTGGGAGGATGAGAGGGGGGTGGCAGCATGGGACACTTTTGTAACAGACAGGAAATATAGTGTTGTCTCATGACACTGCGCTGACTTGAGGTCAACGTCTTGTCTTTTAAATTCTTGTAACTTCTGAAACGTTAATGTCACCTCACCGGGAGGCTTGTTGAAGCGTCACAAATTGGTAATAAATGGTGTCTGTTGTTGTTCCAGCTACATAAGGCACGACTCAAATGAAATGAGTGAAAAGGTTATTATACCATAGGCCTTAAACGCATTTATACGGCTGGGTAACATATACCAGAATGAACAGAAGCCTTCATTGGTATGCCTGTGGTGTAATATGCTTCCCCAGTTTTTTTCTTAACCAGCACCCTTACTGGCCAAACAGGGCCATTTCCTCTTAACTCAGCTGAATGGCTTTGTTTTGCTTCTCTTTTCACCAGAAGAGTGGATCAACGGTACAGTCGCCTGGATGATCGGGAATAGTATGTTATCTCTCCATATTGTAGCCTCACTCTCTTTCTTCACTCCTTTCCCCTCTCTCTAGTTAACATAACTCACAACTCTGGTTGACTCTGCCCAGGCCGCTGTGGGTTTCAGCCGCTTTTTCACTCCTTTTTTTCTCCTCCAGGCATTTCCCAGTGCCAGGCTCCTAATTATTCTCCCTGTCCTTGTCACTCTTGTATTTCTGCTGTTGGGTGTCCCTGTCCTCTCTTACTGCCCTAATCAGATCTGTGTGTGCTAATCTGTGTATTGACCTCTTTATGAAGCACCGACTACTTCTGTGTGAACGCGCTTAATGAGCCGCACAGACGGGATGCTTACTCAGAGAGGTAATGCTTCCCTGATCTGTTGTTGTTCATAGACAGGCCCCAACATGGTGCAGCTCCACTGTATCCTGTCTGCTAGAACTGAGATCCACCATTCCCACTTCTCACAGGAATGTGCGAGAGGAGGACTGATGGTGGATTACAGCCGCAGGCCCTCTCCTCATTCCATTGCAGATCTCTTAGAGCCCTGGTTAACGTCATCCTTTCATGTGGTAGTGAACACTGAACCAATGTTAGAATTCCAGCAGAGCCTTGGTCCTCCTCGTATTTTACATTTTATAAATTGACCTGGAATGACCTCCCTGGTCAATCAAATTACAGTACACAATAAGGTCTTGATGCTGTTTTATGTTCAGGAGAACCTGTGGCTCTGCTGGACAAACTCTACAAACTCTCTGTCTTGATGGTCACTGGGTTTCTGTTTCCTCTGTGAATGTTGTTTTCTGTAGAGCTTTGCCTTCTAACTTTTTATCGCAACCTTTCCTCTGACAGTGATGGTGTACTCAACCTGTGTAAAGTAGGCTCTTCAGTCCTAATGCGACATGAAATGTGGCTGCAGAGATTGTTCCTGTGGTTGAGTGGTTTACCAACCCAAATCCTGTGTTCAGCCCACACAGGATAAACAGGGGTAAATCTCTTCAGTCCATTTCAGGGCATGTGTTTGTGTGTGTCTTTTGTGTTGTCAACTTTTCTATACTAATGGTAATCCTACTCTACTGAGACACAAAGAACTAACATGCCCTTATAGTACATGTTGGTGTTGAGCTAGTTGTAGTGCAACATCATACAAATACTATGTGTTCTGTTTTCTGCATACAGTATGGCCTCTGCCATGACGTCAGACACACAAGAACGCTATGAGCGCCTCACATCAGTTTCCAGCTCTGTGGACTTTGAGCAGAGAGACAATGTAAGTACGCTGCTGTTATTGCAGGATAAAATATAATGTCTCATCTATGATGTACTATATATGTTATGTGGTAACTGGAACAACACCTCTGTTCTTTCTCTCTCTTTTGTTTTGTTTAGGGCTTCTGCTCCTGGCTAACTGCCATCTTCCGCATCAAGTGAGTCAGACTACTCACAGCATATTGGAAATAAGAAAGTTGGTAGAACGTTGTTTTTGAATTCCTCTTAAGTAGTAGTAGTTCACTTTGTATCTGTGTTCTCTCTGTAGGGATGAGGAGATAAGGGAGAAGTGTGGTGAAGATGCAGTACATTACTTGTCCTTCCAGCGCCACATCATTGGCCTGCTGGTAGTGGTGGGCGTGCTCTCTGTGGGCATCATCTTGCCAGTTAACTTCTCGGGAAACCTACTTGGTGAGTCGATTTGGAATTTAGAAATTGAGTAGTGACTCAGTTCACTCTCAGTTTTTTCTCAGTTTTGCTTTCTTTGTTTGACTAGATGATACTGTCTTGTCACTGTTATGTTTGTTTGCTGTTTTTGTCTTCTGACTGAAACTGCCTTCCCATGACCAAAAGTATACAAGGCTCTGCAACCTTTTCTTAACACCCAAAGAATTGTTGTAAACTTTAAGACATGTACAGAACTGTATAATGTAGCATGCTTTTATTATATCAAATAATAACACACCAAGTAAATATGTTGAACGAATTGTACGTGATTAACAAGTGATTATCTTTTTTTTATTTATTTCTTTTTTTTTTTTTACAGAAAACAATGCCTATAGTTTTGGGCGAACCACTATAGCAAATCTGGATGCAGAGTGAGTAATTCATATACCACTACTTTATTATAGATATATTATACACTGTTCTTTGAGGCCTTATGTTGAGTCTCCCCTTTCTAATGCTGTCACTTTGCCCTTTTTTTCTTCAGTAATGCACTACTGTGGCTGCACACCATCTTTGCATTTCTCTACCTGTTACTGACGGTGTACAGCATGAGACGGCACACCTCCAAAATGCACTACAAGGAGGATGACCTGGTGGGTGGCATGGCTTCAGAAAATTGCTTTTTATTTTGTATACACTCCTTGCACATGGGTCTGATGTTGTTGGTAATTACTTCTCTGTCTTCATTTCCATGCAGGTGAAACGCACTTTATTTGTCAATGGAATCTCCAAATATGCAGAGGAGTCAGAGATAAAGCAACACTTTGAGTAAGCACCATCCAGGATCACTGGTATCCTGGCGCCACAGTTAATATCTCAGAACGCTTAAATCTGTCTGCTCATAAAAATGATACACTGCTCTGTCGACATGGCACGAAGTTGTGCAGTAACTGTATTAAGGTGTATAAGGGCCATGCCTTTTCCTGTTAAAAGCAGCTGTCCTGTCCTGGCGATATGTTTGGAATCAGACAATGACAGGCCTATATGTGTAATTGTCCGTAATAGAAGCCAGATGAGCACGAGCATGCAAGTCATGTGTCAAGATGGTTGAGGACTGAGGAAGGGGTGTTTGGCTCAACTCCTAGTCAGCCAAATGGTATTAACCGAAATCTTATCTTTGTTAGTGCACTGCAAAAAAAAAAGAAAGAAAGACACTTTTAGTATAAAAGAAAAACTATGAAAGCCTTTTACTATTTGTGACTGTTGGATTTTTACTTTTTTGGGACTTTCTAATATGTCTTCATTTGTGCTTTTTCAACATACTTACTTCTCCCTTCCTGACATTTTTTCACAGGCAGGCGTATGAAAACTGTGTTGTACTGGAAGCTCGTATCTGTTACGATGTGGCCAGGCTGATGTATCTGAACTCTGAGAGGTAACAATGTTTTAACCATAAGTGTCTGATTGTGTGCATTTGCCCTGGGGGATGTACGTTTGTAGTCTTTCATTGGCTCCAGGACCTGAGCCTCAGTCTGACACAGCTGATGTTTTGCATGCAGGAAGAAGACAGAGCGCAGCAAGAAATTCTTCCTTGACCTGCAGGCCAAGGAGCACATTGCCACCATGATCAATCCGAAACCCTGTGGACACCTTTGCTGTTGCGTAATCAAAGGCTGTGAGCAGGTCAGACATATTTTAGCTTTATCTCAAAACAACACACTACTGAAACCTGTTAACAGGATGATACGAGCAGCGTATTTAAAGGGGAAGATAAAGAAGGCATTTATCTGATTTTACGCTACACTTAAAGATTAATGTGGAGAATCGGCCTAAGCAGGAAAAAAACATTTAAACAATGTAACATGCCAGTACCTGCTCATAGAATAGCCAGGAAACCATATATTGTTGCATCATCTGTAACCCACATCTAAACATAATTTTGTATATTGTAGCCATTTTTGTTTTGGTCACAATGCAACTGTTACATACTGTATATGGCTATACTGTAAAGATGCATTATTGGTAACAATGCAAGCTGCTTGTTTATAGCTGCAAGGTCATGTGACACATGCTAAATGGTTGGATGAGGAAAACAGATTAATGTAACTACATAATCACTGCATAAATGGAAGAATTTTGCGATTTCTTTTGATAAAATTAAATTGGCCATACCCATCTCATTAGTGAACTGAAGCACAATTCTCATCTTTTTATAACAATTTTTTCTGAGGTCTTAGTCTTGTGTGTGTCGTTTTTTTATTTCCTTTATTTATGGATCTCCAAATCACATTGAGTAAAAGGGTCCCATGAGTTTAGAAACCAAGATGGACAACAAGTAACATTTAAAATTACACCAAAAATACAACATTAACAACTTTTCTTAGCCTGTTGCTGTTTCACAGTATCTAACTACTCATCTACACTGTTATTACATAACTAAAATCAACTCATGTTGTCATGATTTTTGTTTTTTTAACTAAAAAAAAAACCATGTTCATGGTGTTCACAGGAAGAGGCAGTGAGCTACTATACCAAGCTGGAGTCACAACTAAAAGAAGAAGGAAGGAAGGAGAGAGAAAAGGTTAACAGGAAGCCCTTAGGAATGGCCTTTGTCACCTTCCAGAACGAGTCCATAACTGCCATGTAAGTACATTTACATGTGGTAACTGGTAATTTGTGAGTGTGACATTGGTTTTTAATTTGATGGTTACTTAACTCTTGACCCACTGTAATGTCTGTTCTTTGGTCGGGTGGATGTTTCTTTTCAGAATCTTGAAGGACTTTAATGCTTGCAAGTGTCAGGGCTGTCACTGTCGCCGGGAGCCCAAGAGCTCTCCATTCAGCGGCAAGCTCCACACACAAAACTGGACTGTCAGCTACGCCCCTGATCCACAAAACGTCTACTGGTAAGAACACAGTCAGGTCACATATTCTGTCCACAAACTGCAAACTGGGCTGCATTTTATTTAGTTATTAATTACATAACTGCACCCATTGAAAAGGGCGGTTACATTTTGGCAGAATAAAAGTACAGAATCGCAAATACCCAAAGGGAATTCTACAAACACAGACTTGTTCATTTGTGATGCTGTTAATATCAAATTGAGTAATAATTATTCTTTAGACCACTTTGAAGAAACTTTCTCTCTCTCAGATGACAAACCAGTTTTTGAGCTGCAGTATCAGTTTACTGGCCAGCTGTGTCCATAACTGCGGGTCTTCGCCCAGTGTCAGTCTAACCGCTACATAACCTTCATCCCACAGGGAGCATCTGTCAGTGGGAGGATTCTCCTGGTGGATCCGCTGCTTGATCATCAACATTGTCCTCTTCATCCTCCTCTTCTTTCTCACCACACCGGCCATCATCATCTCCACCATGGACAAGTTCAATGTTACCAAACCAGTGGAGTACCTAAATGTGAGTGTAGAACATTTTAAAGACGCTTTCTGTTGGATTTTCTTTCAGAATTCTTTTTTTTTCTTTTTTTTCGGTAAAGGATCTGTTCAGGCATCTTTATCATTGCCATACTGAGCGTTTATGTCCAAGCCATCACAAGTCTGCATGTTGCTGCAGAAGCACAGGAATTCACCACTCATTTTCCTGACACAACATGTCTCTTTGATCTGTCCTCCAGAATCCAATCATTACCCAGTTCTTCCCTACTCTCCTTCTGTGGTCCTTCTCCGCCCTACTTCCTACCATTGTCTACTACTCTGCGTTCTTCGAAGCCCACTGGACCCGGTATGGTTTACACTTCCTGCCGTCAATAGTTCAACATATTCACGTTGTCTTTATTGCTATTTCAGGTTGTTTGGCTGTGTTGTCTGTTTTTTTAACATGTGAATATTACCTTTGTCCTTTGTAGGTCAGGGGAGAACAGGACCACAATGCATAAATGCTACACTTTCTTGATCTTTATGGTCTTGTTGCTGCCCTCTCTAGGACTCAGCAGGTATCAGATGTTTTTGATTTCTGCCCTGCAACATGATAAAATGTAAAGCTATACATACATTTGTTTTTGTCAGACTAAATATTTGAGCCGATTCCGTTACCGTTTCCTTGTGTTTCTGCAGTTTGGATGTTTTCTTCCGCTGGCTTTTTGACAGAAGATTCTTGGCGGATGCAAAAGTGAGATTTGAGTAAGTAGCATCATTTTATTTTTTACATACAACTCAGACCACTGCAGAACGAAGCAGAAAAGCAGGATGAAATGTCTTTAAATATACACTGCAAACTGTCCACTTTCTTTGGTACCATATCTAGTTTAAATATATTGAGAAGAACCATTATTTGAAGCTAATTTCATTAATTTAGAAATACCCCAACTAGGTCTCATATACTTAAATTCATTTGGATTCAAACTGGCTTCTGCAATAATGCATTTTGAAACTTCAGTGTGAGTCTGACCTCAGTCTTTAGTGATAGTGACTTTTTTTCTTTGCCCTTCTAGGTGTGTGTTCCTTCCTGACAACGGAGCCTTCTTCGTGAACTATGTCATTGCGTCTGCATTCATTGGTAATGCCATGGACCTGCTGAGGATCCCCGGCCTACTTATGTACATGATCCGCCTCTGCCTGGCCCGCTCTGCAGCAGAGAGGAGGAACGTCAAGAGGGTTAGTGCGTCCCTGCCTACAAAGTTGAAATCATAAAGTAGTAATTAATAGCTGGTTATGATTTCTCTCTTACATAAACTTTACTATAAAACTGAATGGGGACTGAATATTGTCACTGTTGAGCACATGCCAAATTTAGAAGCTAAAATCAGAAATCCAAGTTAAATGTCATAAAATGCATAATGTCAATAAATTCTCTAGGATTTTAGGTTGGTGAAAAAAAAAATTGTGTGTTAATCAGCTTAATGTAATATATTCAAATTAGGATGTTTAGATTTGGTATTTTCTTTAAAATCATATCATTGTGTCTTTAATATAGCACCAAGCTTATGAGTTCCAGTTCGGGGCAGCTTACGCCTGGATGATGTGTGTCTTCACCGTGGTTATGACCTACAGTATCACCTGCCCAATCATCGTCCCTTTTGGTGAGTTCTGCTGGGTTACTGCTGTTTCACATCAAGATAGTGCGCTGATTAGCCGCCTGCAGGATAAACACACAGTGGGCAGGGAGCATTCAGTGGTTCTGTTCACCACACAGAAGCTCTTCAGCAGGCCTAATTGGATTAGATCCACTAATTATTTTATCTCCCTCCTCTGTGCAGGACTGATGTACATGCTACTGAAGCACCTAGCGGACAGGTACAACATGTACTACGCCTATCTGCCATCCAAACTGGACAAGAAGATCCATTCTGGAGCTGTCAACCAAGTGGTGGCCGCTCCCATTCTCTGCCTTTTTTGGCTTCTGTTCTTCTCCACTGTTCGCTCTGGTAAGATGAGGACTCCATCTACAGGCCTCTGATGTCCTAACATGTGCCCAAATTTATTTACCGTTCGTCTGCCCCTTTGTCTGAAGCATCATTCAGTACAAGCACCTGTTTCACGAGTGTCCCTCCACTTTCTTTCCCCCAGGTTTTTCAGCTGCAACGTCCATGTTCACGTTCGTAGTTTTGATCATCACAATCATTATCTGCCTCTCTCATGTCTGCTTCGGACATTTTAAATATCTCAGTGCTCACAACTACAAGGTAATTTATATTAAATTCAACAGTATTTCAGACCAGCATTATATTCAACTGCTTATGTTAAATGCATGTTTTCTGTCCTAGATTGACACCCAGACCGTGGACGGGTTGGAGAATGGGCGTCCAGTGTGCGCTATTGCTTCCAACAAGGCAGCAGTATGTATTCAGTCATTATTTTATAACAATATGAGCTTCAGGATCAAGCATTGGAAGAATATAGGACATATTGCTAAAACTTGTATCTGCTGACCACAACAGCAAAAGTCAAAGTGGGTTGCACACTTGTAGTTCTTATGTTGATCTGAGGTCTCATGTTTGTTTTGTCAAAGCATAAAGTCAAACAGCTGTAGCTTTATAGATCACATATGAAAATTTGGAAAAGAAAGGTTGAATTTATTGAATAAAAACGGACACTTTAATGATGGCATAACACCCAACTTAAGTCTGATTTATACTTTTGCGTGTAATCGATGCCATAGGTATGGCATAGGTACGGCATAATCACGTACGTCGTAGGCCTATGTGTACCTTCCCATAAATGTAACTACACATTGCGGTGACTGCAACAACTGTGATTGGTCCACTTGGTGCGTGTGTGTGCATTGTCTGAGAATGGGAAGTGACTCATGTAAAACCCAGAGGAGTTAATAATGCTGTTTGAAAATCCCTTTTCTAACATACACACACATTCTCAGACAAGTGTGTCCTCACACACAGACAAACAGGCACACATGGGACGTTGCCTCACTGCATGACATGCATCTTGTCTGTCCCCTCATATTCCCTCGTCCTTTCGTTTCACGGGCAGCGAGGGGGGAATACGAAGCGTGGAAAACACCAGACAGTTTGGGGAGTGAGATGAGGGAGAGTTTCAATTTCAGTCAAAAATCAATACAGTAGCTTAGAATCCCCAAAGCCAACTAGCATTTAGCAGAGCTATTTGAAGAGCAACTGTGACAGGAGCATAAATAGAAGCACAAGTATAAATGCTCATAACGGTATAGGTGACAGTAATAGATTACGGTGTATGCTCTTCATAGAGACGATGTTCAACATGTATAAATCAGCCTTTAGGACCCAAATACAGCAGAAAATTCTCTCCATATGTACACAAGAACACAACAGATTATTTTAAAAGATTATTTCTTGGGCTTTTTATTGCCTTTTATTTTGACAGAGGAGCTGAAGAGTGACAGGAAAGTGGTGAGAAAGAGAGAGAGGGAGGTTTGACATGCAGCAAAGGGCCACAGGTTGGAATTGAACCTGGGCCGCTGCAGTAAGGAGTCAGCCTTAGTACGTTGGGCACATGCTCAACCAGGTGAGCTACCAGGGCAACAAAGATGAGAAAATAAATTAAGGATGGAGCAAAAAGGTAGAGATCAGTGTTTTTGTATCTTGAGAAAATGCAAGGAGAGGGTTTATCAAATATTTTAGACAAGCATTCATCCATTTAAGATATTTTATGAAATATTTTAGCCAAATGCGTCTAATTGGTTTACCCTCTATTTCTGCAATATTTTGTAATGAAAAGACTTCAGTCACACATTAGTGGTATTAAATGTATGACTTATTTTAATGGAACATTGTTTACTGTTAAAAAAATCCTTTCAAACTTTAAAAATTCTATATCTTTTTCTCCCCTACAGCAAATGTACATTGCTCAGGTACTTCAAGACCCAAATTCAGAGGAGGCTGGTTCAGGCAGTGGCGAGGAAGACGGCCAGGGGTCCTCGCAGGACGAGGAAATAATAAATGTGGAAAATGGCCTAAATGAGGACTTCCAGTCTGGTGAGGACAGCCTCATTGATAATGAAGTGCGACACTGATACTCCCTGGACCAGAAAAATAAAAATCCCCTGAGTTTAACTGGAGGAGTGCACTGAATATGTGAATTAAACCAGGAACTGAACCAACAGTTCTCCAAAGCATCTCAACCTCCATGGAGGGACTCTACACTAACATAAGCACACTGTCTACTAAGGATTAAATGGATTGTCGCTCAAGGACTTTTTACTGGGTCTCACCAAACAACGTCTTCTGTCTGTGTACCTGCAGAGGGAATCTACTCTGACAATGCAGCAGGGCAGCAACATCCTACTGTCCTGATAAAGCTCAAGACACTGCGAAACACTGCACATGGACCCTTGAAAGAAAGACACTAATGCACAAATGAAGAATATTTTGCCTTGTCTTGTAAGGGGATTAATATTCTGGTATTTCCTTAACATTACTGCACTTGAAAAAGAGGACCTGTCCTATAAGCTCGAGTTTCACTAAGGTACTGTAGTACAGCATGCCTTCAAGTTCAAACGGTGGAGGGATTTTCCTGTAATCCTTTGTCAGTATCTCTAATTGTCTGCACTACTGTATATGCTTCCCCTCAATAAGCAGCTGGCACAGGGGGAGAAACAGGAGTTTTCCACTCTACCAGATAGCTTGGTCTGTGCTGATGTGATGGTCTCAAAATGGTTCTTCCAATTCCATAGAAGCCTTTCAACAACAAAAAAAGAAAGAAATCACTGCTACTAACACTCCTCGCTTTGACACTGTACAGCTACAAAACTCTGGATTTGTAAAATAGCCTTTTTTGACATGGTATTTATTTGTAGGCATTGAATTTTAAATGCTACCAAGCTTGATATACCCCTAAACTGTTGAAGAAGATAATATTTTGGAACACTACATTAATTATGATCTTTTTTAGACGTTCAGTCTCTGAGCCTTTGTTGGGACTTGCTGTTGGACTGCTGCTACTGATGCTGCCCCAGTAGGGGGACTGGAGGCCAGGAGCCTGCTGATCCCTTTGTGTTGCTCAGAGGATGAAGAGAAAGGCCTTTTTTGAGTTTTTTTTTTTTTTGTGGGTCACTTTCAGATGATACTTATTGTGACTGGTTCTCTTTATCTGTTGTTCTCATTTGTATCTTATTTGACAGTATGTTTACGTCTTTATGTAAAGATTTTGAAATTAGCATTCAGTTAAGGTGTCTACTGATAGTTTTACGAATGAGCTAATCTATATTTTATCACTCGGCCCTCTTCAAGTCCTCTTCAGTGCTAACTTTTATGTAGACACTTGGTCAAGTAGGTAGCGTATTGTAACTTCCAGTGGCCATTGAGAATTGTTACAGTTTCCCATTTGCCAGTACTCAATGCTGAGTTGTAGATTGTTTTAACTCAGATTTGCGCAATTTTGGTGATAACATATCAAACCTTAGGCTAGGCCACTCAAGAGACTTACACCTGTGGATCAGATCTATGTTTTAGTCACTCATTTTTTGAAACTTTAGCTTTATGCAATTCAATACCACTATGCCCTCCCGACATTTAAAACAAAATGGAAGATATATTCATTGTTTTCCTTCTATTCGTTGTTATGAAGTAATAAGTGATAGACTTACACAGTTGTTGGTTCCATTTGCAGATCGAGTTACTAGCTTTGTAAGGCCTCTGCCAAGAGCAATAGCCATGCACTACTCCACACTTGATCATGAAACATGTAGATTAAATGTTTAACATATTTTAGATCTGCCTCAGCCATATTAACCTGCTTCTTTTCAGGTATCAGGAAGACAAAAATGCATACTTTAACAAATACTAAGTAACAAATTATAATGTGAAAATGCAGTTCCCACACAGTTACGACCTTACTCAGGATTTATCAAGCTTCTTGTTTCTGTCATTTCCTTTCTTTCATAGTCAAGACAACACTATGTGCCGCCCCATTAAACACAAATAAGATTGTTGGTAAAGCAAGGCGAAGTGCTGCAGACACAGTACCACTGCAGTCTGTCACTGTGGACCATTTATTATTATTGGACCATAATATGAAACACGTCTTGTCCAGCTGCTCAGAGAACCATTGCGGGAAATGTGCACTAATCTTACTTTCACTTAAATGATTGACAGAGAAGGGCACGCCCCCTGTGGGCGGGTGCAATGACGACAATGGTGAACCTTAACTGTTTCCATAATTTGTTCATGGATATATTCGCACCACATATGACTATATAATTATGGTACTAACAAGACAATTGTTTGACACCATTGAGTCTGGTGCTCTTCTAGTCATGATAAGGTGATTTTATACTTTATACCTCTTCATTTTTATACCTCCGAGATGTCTTGAAATCTCTGAATGTGTCCTGTCAAAATAACGTATACTGTCCAGCTCTGAGGGAGATACTTAAAAAAAAAAATTCTCATCTTGTCTAACAACTCCAGTGCTTAAACGCTGAATGTAGATTAATTCCACAACTTTTGGTAATATGAAAGTGGCTTAAGTAATCGTGTGATTGCTGTATTTAAACAGCTTCAAAAGGAGGGTTCATTAGCTAACCAGAAATTGTATGTTTTATACTGTAAAATAACTTACTGGTGTCCAGTCCCATGTTATGGCATTTCATTAGAGTACAGATCTACAGTCTGATGGTTGAAATGATTTCCAGTAGTCTTGTGCTAAATTCCAAGTCTAGGATCCTCAGTTTATTTTAGAGTATCTTCATAAGATCTGCATAGACAGCGGGACTCACTGGAAATAGATGGATTGTTTTTTTTTTTTTTTTTTGGAAACAGCCAAGCACCCTCTAATAGAAGTTCTCAGCTTGTTTCTATAATGTATTCAGAAAGGGTGGTAAGATGTCTCTGCGCCTGAAAACTGTGCACAATTAGAATGTGTTTTTGTCTGCTTTGCTTCTTTTTTTTTTTTTTTTTTTATGTTCCTACATATTTCTAGATAGGAAGAGTAACAATGGCAGATCTCAGCATTTGACTTGCTCATTTTATTATTATCTCCAAAGGGCCGTCTGTACAACAGATATATACTGAAATATATCTGTACCCCCCAGCCTTTGAAACAATAAATCTGTATTTAATCAAGTTTGTTGACTATATGAGTTTTTTTTTTTAACTATGCCCGGCACATAGTCACTTAAAGCGACAACATGTAAATTTAAAAGAAGAAATAACACATCAAAATACACTCTTTTTACTGCTACAGCTTTACTTGGTCTGGCGAGCAGCAGCTTCTGGTGGCTAATGTTGGCAATCTGATGATACATGTTGCTGTGTAACGGATATTCAGTGTGTCTTGTGTGTCCCAAAACTCTACTCAATACTAAATCTATACATCATAAACTTAAAGGTATACTGTTTCAGTGGCACGCAAAACAAACACGAACAGGAAATGACACAATACATGCTCCATTAGATGTCAGTCACACAGCCACATTTTATACAGTCACTGTCAGTTCAATTTCATACAGACTTTAAGATCTCAAGCTTTACTACCCACAGTTTATTTATTTAAAGCTGCAAGCACCGCCTCTATTTCCTTTGTGCATTGCATTATGGGAGAATAGTGTCTATGAGCAGCACACTGAAAAATCAAACATTTAGTATGCATGCTGGAGTATACTTAATGTCACCTTTACAGTGGGATTACATGTAACAGAGTTATGTAATCTGGATACAGAAAAAGGCGTAGTTCATCAGTTACAGGAAAAAAGATTAGATCAGATTACAGTTACATTTATTAAAATTATTATTAAATTATTAGCAGGATTACAATTTTAAAATCATTCCAGCTGTGAATATGGTCTATTTTTAATGCTAAAAATCTTGGTGTCTGCATTTTCAGGTTAAACATGTATAATACAGGTTATATTGTTCTGTTGAATATAGAATATTGATCACCTTATATCACCTTATTGATATTTATTTTCTCTTGTTTTATTTGCATAGCCTATTTGGTTTTGCAGTCCATTTTTAACAACTAATTAGTCAATTACATTTTTAAACTTGGACACACATCTAATGTCTACTGGTTGTGAATAATTCAACCACACAAATATTCTTTTTCTTATGTATTTTAGTTTTAGAGGCCTGAGGAGATAAAATTATATCATAAAAAAAGGTGATGTAGCAGAAATATATATTTTCCCAGCGGTGTAGTGGTGCCTGGAGTAGTGGTTACTCTTTAATTTAAATCAATATATTTATATATATTATTTATATTTAATATCTATTTAAAACAGTCTTCCAGCAAAGGATAAGCGCAGGGTGCAGTTCTCGGGGTCAGACACTGGGTGCTGCTGCTCTGGAGGGAAGTGCAGCTGTGCAGAGCAGACAGACCGAGGCGCGACGTGGAAAGCCAGAATGTCAACTTATCTCCTTCAATGCAACGAATTCTCTCCAGCGACAGCATGAGAACCGGATCTGAGAGCAGGATCTAACGCTAACATGTAACATGTCTGCAAACTGAGTCTCCACCTGAGTGAGGAACTACCTATAGTCGCCATGGACGGCGGGTTGACTATCACTTTGATATCAGTTGCGATGTTTGTAGGTTGTTTTTTACTTGGATTCATCCCACTGTTGTTCAGACTCTCTGAGGTGAGTGTCCTCTTGTGTTTTATTTTATTATTTTATTTATTGGCAGATTTCCATCAAACGATTCAGTCCATCAAAGGTTTATTTTAATCCGTGGTTCAACTGATTTAGCAACTGGAGGGCTGCCCACATACACATGATGCATTACAATGATTTACACCCGGAGATAATGTTTTTACCTTCATGAATGAGCCTTACTGCTGCATTATTTGCTTACTGTCACGGAAATCTGAGAAACCGCTCCAGGTTGTGTCTGACAAATAAACTGTGGTGGGGGGGAGAACCAGCTGAAATCATGTGTCTGTCACCAGAAAAGCCTCCAGTTTGTCTCCATCCTGGGGGCAGGACTCCTGTGTGGGACAGCACTGGCTATAGTCATCCCAGAGGGAGTGGGCTTACTGGAAGAGTCATGGAGAGGTGAGCAGTGTATGCAAACACAACTGGACTCACAGCCTTGAGCTTTTCCCCGTTCCCTTTTGGTTTTCAACCGATCACACATAATCCACTTCTTCCTCACCACTAAACTTAACACCTGCGTTTGATTGTGACCCCCCCCCCTTGAGATCAAGCACATGAGGATGAAAGCAGGCTAAATGTGTGACGCTCTGCCTTCATGTGGATTTGATCAAAAGCTCTTCCCGTCCTTCATCTTCTCTCTGCAGCCTCCTCCTCCTCCTCTGATGTACCATCCGGCCTGAATGCCAGTGATACGAATGCAACTTCCACAGAAAGGGGCCCGCCGCCTCGGTTATTCATCGGGGTGGCTTTAACGTTCGGGTTCACCCTCATGTTTGTGGTGGATCAGATTGGAAGTTACCTTTCCATGCGTGGCAAGTTTGCAGAGCTCTCACACCAGTTTCATTTTGCAGATTAACACCTGTACACACATCTTTTTATTTACCTTGCAGTGTCTCATTTCAGGCCAAACGAACCGTGTTGGCATCACGGCCACTTTGGGGCTGGTGATTCACGCTGCAGGTACTGACTACTGATCTAACATTTAATGTACACTTCACACTGTTTGCCCAAGGTACACAGGATGTATCAAGGAATTCCAGACCACAAGCATGGAAAATTCCCAGCAGAGCACTGGTGTTGTTCTTTTCCTCATGTGACACGGCATGTGATTCCTTCACTGTTGAAGTCTTTTATGTTTTAAACGACTTCATTTCAGTCTATAGCACAGCCTGGAGGCTTTAGCTTCAGCTCACATCCAACTTTGGCAAAAAACCTGGCATGCAGTGTGGCAAAAAACATCAAACCAGACTCATGTTCAATGCTGTTGAGAAAATCCACAAACATGGATTGAAGAAGTAGATTTTTGTGACCATTAATAAGGTTTTTGTTTTGCGTATAGCTGATGGATTTGCTCTGGGTGCTGCTGTGGCCACGGGGCAGGTGACAGTGCAAGTGATAGTGTTTTTTGCTGTCATTCTACACAAGGTGAGGTTCCCTGAGAGCTAAATATATGGTAGTACGGACCACAAACAAGGTGTAAAAGAGCTGATAATAAGACCTGACTCATCTTTCTTCACTCCTAGGCTCCTGCAGCTTTTGGTTTGGTCTCCTTTCTGATGCACGCAGGCCTTGAAAAGAAGTACATTCAGGGACATTTGTTGGCTTTTTCTGCTGCTGCACCTATAGTTGCCATCCCCACGTACTTCATACTACACGCAGTAAGCACACATCAGCCATGTTGTGTCCATCTGATAGAAGACGTGTAATATCACAGTCATTATACAGTTTCAGCTGGTGGTTCAGTATTATCTGACTTGTGTTTGTGTCCACAGTCTGCCAGTTCATATCAGAGCCAGCTCAGTGCGACCGGCGTGGGAATGCTCTTCTCCGCCGGGACTTTCCTCTACGTGGCCACAGTGCATGTTCTCCCTGAGATCAGCAGCAGCAGGACAGGCCAGCCCGCCTCCGACCTCCAGCAGCCCCCCGGAGCCGAGGCCCACCAGCATTTACACCTGGGGCTCCTGGAGAGCCTCACTCTCATCCTTGGGATCGGGCTCCCGATGGTGCTCGCTCTTGGGCTGCATGACGACTGAAAAAGAAATGCCAGGGCAGTTAAGTGTGGCGCTAAGGGCCGCTGTGCCTGAGGGGAAAACTGAGCTTCTGTCTAATATACTGTACAGTGTAAACTACTGGGATAGAACAATGATGGAGCGGACAACATGTGCCTTGAAGGAGAGCTTACCTTGGTCCAGCTATTGTTTGTGTATCAAAGAGCTTTCCAGTATGTGCAACGAATTTGATAGCTAATATATTGTCCTCAGTGGACTGATTTTCCATTCCAAGGTATAATTTGTTGCCAAGTTTGAATTCAGTAAGCCCTCTTGGGGCTCTTTTATTATGTCTGACAAAGATACCGAGGACATGGCTTTTTTGAAGGTGGAAATCCCAGTAACTTGATAGAATTACAGGAACAATCAAATAATCTGTTACCCAAACAATAGGAGATCTAGGTTGTACATTTTAAAATAATGTCTTCCTTGTTTGTACAGTCTGGAGCTTGAAACCAGCTCCAGACTTTTAGTCCATGAATGTGCAATAGTGCAGATAATCAAGACAAAGGATGTGATATCCTTGTGATTTTGTGCAGTGGTGTAATTTGTTTCATAGTACAGCGGATGTGAGGAGGAACATCAGCAGCAATAAGTAGGAAGTCCAGCAGCTCCTGTTAAATGATGTGAGTCTAACAGAAACAGGTGACTGACAGCAGATACAGAACATAACTGTATCATGTTAACTTTATTTGTTATCTATTTGCTAATGACCCCTGTTGTTTCTCTCTCCTTTTTAGCATGTGCAAATTAAAAAATGTATTTCATTTTATGATAGCTTATCCCACTGCTTAATGTCTGGTTTTCTTTGGTCTTCAAACGTGTTTTTTGATACAGAGGTAAACTATCTGATGCTGATTCATATTTAATGGCCAAAGTGTCATATAGCACCTGCTTTTTATCAGCTACCCCGGGGGAGCTGGGCACAGGTGTGCTAAGTAGGATTACTCCAGAATTAAATAGAAATATGGGAACAAAACATCACACTTTGAAGAAGGATTTATTAATTAAGATTTAATAAAACATGCAAAAAGTTAGCCAATCTAATACAAATATATACAAAACTTGATTCTCATAGCAATCTGATTATTACACAATATATATGCTATACAACATCACACCACTAATGGCTAAATTCAGCAGTTTCTTATGGTCCAGAACAGAATTGATGCATTATGAGCTTTTATGTTTATGTCCTACACTTAAAAATGTTATTCTACTTGAGTCCATAAATTATGGTTCTGCTTTAAACTTGTAATGTAATAACAGTTCTGCCTAATCTGCCCTACCTAATACATAGAGAACATTTTTAGATGCTTCTAGTGAGACATGGTGACATGGTGAGACACTGACGATAGTCAGACGACCACAAAAACAACACAATGGTCAGCTAAACATTAACCATCACGCTGCAGCTTGGCTCATCTTCAACCTCCTGAAAACGTCCCACAATTCCTCTCTTATCTGCACTCCACTGGCTGCTAATGGTGGCTCATATCATATTAAAAACACTGATGTCAGCCCTCAGGCACCCCAATGGCTACAGACCGCAATTTAACCCTTAACTCTCTGGTCTGCAGCCTGATCCTCCGCCCTATAAAGCCAACCATTGTAGGGCTGTAAGACCACACTGTGCTATGGTGGATCACTTGATACAAACTCCTTGTTACCATAAACCTCCATCCAATATGGGTTGTAACAAACAAAGTCATTATGTGTGTATTTATCTAAGAAAAACAATGAAGCGGAGTGGCTCACAGGGCTGGTCAAATAAATCACAGGTCTTACAAGATGATGTAGACTAGAGAAAATCACACAGTGTAGAGAAAATCACACAGTGAGTTGTTTACAGCTCACAGATATATGCAACCTGATATTAAGGGGACACAACAAGCTTCAAGCACTGCTTTAGAGTTTATTCTCCTGATGGCAGGACACTACATGGTCCACTCCAGTTTCATTCTAAACTTTTAGGAATTTAAATACCATTGTAAACAAGAGAAATGGAAAATATATGGCACAATCTCAGGGACTCTTACACTGCAGCATTATATCAAATGAAATGTGTGTTTGTGAGTCATTAAACTCCTAAAATCACAGTTGTGGAAACATCTCTGACACCAAATGATCCACAGCATGTTCATGGGCCCCACCATTCACCCTACAGCAGCACACTGGTTATAACACATTCAGATACTTGTATGGCATGTCTTTACATTCCTAGATTGCAGATAGGAGGGGATGTTTTCCGGATTGTTTTTTTCTTATTTTACCACAGCTCCTATTCTACCTCTGTATGAGCTGATTATTGCCTGAGCTGTGCTGAAGCATGTGCGAGGAGGTGCTGATGTTGGGAGTTAATCGTCTCTTTCATAGTTTCATGTGGTGCATGGAGGCAGTCAGCTGAGCCTCCAGAGCCATCTGATCAAAGGTTCTTCTGTGCGTCTGCTGTCTCACTCTCTCCCTCATGTGAAAGGAGGCCAAAGCCAGCCTGTGCGCCTCCTCCTGTATCTGCTCCCGCTGCATCCGAAGCCTCTCCCTCTTCCACTCCTTCACGGAGATGCAGCTCTCTCTGACCTTCCTCATCGCCTCCTCCTCTCTCTGCATCCTCTCTCTCAGCCTCTGGTGGCAGAGCTGCCTGTGTCGGTTGTGCTCGTGTGTCTGCTGGGCTCTGGCCCTGTGCCGGGCCGAGGTGTGCAGGGCGGCTCTCTCCATGCGCCGCTGGCTCAGCTGCACCAGGATCTGTTTGTGTGTGAGCTGCTGGAAGCTCTGCAGCTCGGCCCTGAGGCGCGCCCTCTGGATCTGCTCCTCCTCCTGGGCTGCCCGCTCCTGCAGCTCCCTCTGCCGTGCCTCTACGGCCCGGGCACGTATCTCGCAGGAGTGTTGCAGCTTCTTCTCCAGGGTGCTCCTCATCTGCGCCTCCTCTTCCTCCACCTGCTGCTCCACCTGCTGTTTCAGCAGTACGTGCCGGAGCAGCTCCTTGCGATTCCCCTCCTCCAGCCTCTTCTTCTCCTTCTTCTCCTGCGACACTTTGCTCCTCCTGGCATTCTGGTCCTTCACCTCTGCTGCCTGTCTCTCCCTCTCTCGCTCCCTTTTCTCCCCTTCCTCCCTCTCTCTCAGCAGCTTCTCCTGGCAGCGTTTGCGCCCCTCTGCCTCTTTCTGTGCCGCCTCTATCTTTTCCCTGCGTTCTGCCTCCACCTCCTCCTTCAGCCTCCTCCACCTGTCTTCTTGCAGCAGCACCTCCTGCTCACGTTCTCGGGCTCTCTCTTCCTCCCGTAGCTCCCTCAGCCTCCTGCGGGCCTCCAGCTCCCCACGCCACCGTTGCATGTTCTGCTTCAGTTTCTTCCTCCTCTTCTTCTCTGCCTCAGCCCGCTGGTTCTCCTCCTGCCTGCGGGCCTCCTGGCGCTCCTGTTCCTCCTGCTTGGAGAGCTTCAGGGAGGCCTGCTCCTCCTCGTGCTTCACCAGCATGAGAGCTGCTATCTTGCGGTCTCTCTCCGGCACAGTGACACACATCTCCTTCCTGATGTCCTTAGTGAGCCTCTCCAGTTGCATCTCAGTCGCCGGGGAGTGCCGGAGGTCTCCCAGGCTGAAGCTGCAGATTGTGCTCCTGTCCGGGTGTTTGGTACCAGCAACCGAACAGGAGGACCTGCTTATAGATTTCCCTCTAATGCACAGATCTGCATATGGGATGGACCCCGGTGAGAGATCTTTGGTTTCAGGGACCACTTCCAGGCCTTTACTCTCACCACCTGGCCACCTGTCCCCAGCCGCCTGGATAATCCTCTCCCTCTCCTCCCGGCACATTTGCAAAAGCTTCTTTCTCTCCCTTTCGTAGGTTTCATGCATAACTCTCACCGCCTCGAAGGGCGCATCATTCTGTTCAGCAATCAGCTCGTTCAGGGATTTAATCAGAAGTTCAACAGGTTTGACACCCAGACGTGCACAGGACTGCAGCGAGCGGGGGCTTGTTAAAACAAATGGGCTCCTCTGCGCATCGGCCGAGTCAAAGTTGTTCAGGTCCAAATGAAGCCCTGGAGAGGTGGACCTCAGCTGCTCCATGATGCAAAAGAAAAAACAGCTGAATTACCTGGAAGACTTCAGGCGCTGCAGCAATGTGCTCCTGCTCCTGCTCCTGCTCCTGTGGTGCTCCGGCACAGTCTCAGTCAGTCTTTCCACTACGGAGAGGTCATGGAGGGATTAGCAGAGGCTTTCCAGACAAGCAGCAGTTTAATAGCAGCTCACTGTCTCTACCTCAGCTGTAACTAAATGACACACAGGGAGGCTTAAAATGTTTCCTCCAAACATTTTAAAACAGCTTTATTCAAAGGCTACAAAAAATGAGTAAAAAAAAAAAAAAGTTAAATAAAGCATACATCTGGATGACTTTTACAATTTGTTGAGTAACAATTTGAGTGTAATACATTTAAGTATTCAGTACACACACACTAAAAAGGGAAAGTTTTCTCTAATTATTTCAAGCGAAAATTCTAAAAAAAAAAATTATTAAAAATAATAATAATAATAATTTCAGGTAAACAGATTAAAAACTTATTTAAATAATTTAAAAAAAAAAATAGAAAAATGTCCAAAAACCGTTCACTTCCACCGTTGTTGTGAAGGAAACTACAAATGATCCCAGCTGGAAGTGACGGAGAGAGGACGCTTCTGGTTACCACGACAACAGCAACAACCAAAATACAGAATAAAGAAGAAGAACTAAAGAACTATCATAGCGCGCACCCTGCCGGCGAGTGACGGTGGGATGACCACGTGGACGCGCTGACGTGCTTTGACCGCCTGATGACGACGACTACTGAAGTTGGTGTCATTCTCGTCGGTAAATGTGAAACTTTGAGCTGCAGTTTTGTTTTTAAACTTTAGCAAAAAGAAAGAGGGGGGAGGGAATATACTGTGTGTACAAAATCAAAATCTATTTTTAGTTGTATATTTACTTTTTAAATAGTTCAGTTTCAGTATTTATTAAGAATAATAAACACAATGCCATATACAGTCCTATATATTTATCTATATTTATCCTCTATACAGTTCTCTACATTTATTTATTTTATTTGATTTTATTTTACTTGAATTTTATACTTTTATTCTTATATTACTTACTTTCTATATTTAGCTAAGAGTTTATTGTTTATCTTATATTGTATTTTTTTTATACCTCTTTTATTTTCTATTATACAAGTGTTTTGTAAGCTGCTAGAAATTCAATTTCCTTGAGGGAGTCATCCCAAAGGGATCAATAAAGTGAAGTCTCTAATGTAGGCAGTATTTTAGGTTATTTTTTTAACAGAGTCAACAAATGCACATTTTAGGCAGCCTGCAAATCAAGACCAATTTGCTCTCTGTGGCAACAAATTAGTTATTTTATTCATCAGGGGATTCTTGTCTTAATGTCATAATCTACTTGACGCAATAATAATATTTTTAATAGCACTTTGTGGTATCGTAAAATCCCCACATTTCCTCTGAGCTCATGATGTGTTCAAACCTGAGGATCAAAACATCTTACAGCCACATAACATAACATAACATAACATAACATCCATTTAATTTAAAAGCATCAACACTGAGCTCACATGTTTAGAAGTAAGGGGTTTGACCACACTAGTGGCATTGGTAGAATATTTACAAACACATTCCCACCTGTGTTTATTGGTTCCCCTTAATGATTATTTAATTGCCTTAAAACGTGGAAACCCTGTGTTCACCAAATAAATGTTCTTTATTGCATTTATACTTTTAATTCTTCTTCTTTTTTTATTAACCTATTTATTTTTCTGCATTTTTTTATGTGGCAGAAATATTTTTAGTATTTTAAATAAAGCTTCATTTATTATTATCATTTATTTTTTGGGGGGAGGAAGTTTCACTTTTTCCACTTTCAGTTCGGCCACCATCACAAAACTGACTTCGTCTTCGTCAACATTGATGAACCGCTCGGCGCGCCTTCTGTCTGCAACACAGGTATGTCGAAGTTACCGCGAGAAAAACAAAGGGAATTAGTTTAACAACAACCAGGCCGTGTTGTGAGTTTACTTGTAGTGTGATATCTCCTGCGGCGGGAGAGTCAAGAGTCCGGACAATCAGTTTAAGTCGCTAACTCAGTGGATTTTCTAGCTAACGTCGACTAACGCTAGCACACAGACCAAAGATGCAGACGTCTGAGACGAGATGGTGAACTGTTCAGTACTTCCGTGTTTGCGTCTGCCGTTGGCTCGGCAGAAGTTTGCTTCAGGTTTTTGCCGGTAGTCGACCGGGGTTTTGTTTTTAAAATGTTTTTTTTATCTGCTTTAGGATGTTTGTCGGGCTGTTCGCAGTAACTGCAGACCTGTGCTCGGTTGAGATTTAATGTAAGTCTAATTAAACAAATGTTTGTGTTAGAGCTCAGTAAGTTAATATCGTTTTTCAGTAGCTAACGTTAACTACGGTTCGGTCTCATTTCGCACATACACAGTACGACGTCGGCAGGTCGATTGTATTATATGAATCACAATACGTCCATTAACTTTTATTAAATCTGACGCATGTTAACGTTTCCCGCTGGGCCAATCTTGCAAATGAGCCTCGAGTAGCGGATTTATATCTTGACTTTACCAACCTCTTTGGCTATGTTAGGGTTAGCTAACGTTGCATTAAAACATAACGTTAAACAACTAAACAACGCAATCCCCATTCACATTATATCTGCAACGTACTATTTCTTCAAGAGCTGTGCTCAGAATGTAGTCAATTATTGAACTATTGGATATTTATTGTAACTATATTGGACCTGTTTTGTGTTTCCCCTCTCTCAGCACCCACACACACACACACACACACACACATAAAGCTCATTCACTAACGATGAAGAGAGCCAGAGGCGGCGGTGATGAGGAAGCTCCCCGGCAGAATGGCTCCGCCGGCCGAAGGAAAGGAGAACAACAGCAAAGTGACGGGGACGACGGTGCAGGTGCTTTCGGTCCAGCGGACCTGCAGGACGACGACAATGACCCGGGACTCCGGAGAGAAATCCGGAGCAAGTACAGAGACCTCATCAACTCAGTGCAACGTGAGTAAAAGCATGGACAGACAGGTGGGCGAGAGGTTGGGGTTGTTTGTTTGTTTGTTTGTTTGTTTGTTTGTTGACAACGTGTGTTTTTGCTTGTTGTGTTTTTTTCAGAGAACAGGGAAGACATGCTGAGTCCCTCCAACAACAAGCTCACAGAGGTTTTAGAAGAGGCGAACAAACTTTTCAAAGATGGTATGTTGTTGTGTGATACAACCGCGCTGTAGTTCAGGGTCTGTAAAGAAACGACTCAAAGTGCAATACACAACAGATACATGATCTCAGTCAGAGCAAACTCTTTACACTGGCATCAACACTGAAATAAGTTTGCATGGGAGGAGGAGGATCAGGGGTTTGTATCATCCTGTTTCCTTCCACAGTCCAAAGATAGATAGATAGATAGATAGATATAGATAGATAGATAGATAGATAGATAACATTAGATAGATAGATAACG
>NW_023339751.1:6783477-6784565 GCF_004916995.1 Morone saxatilis
AGATAGATAACATTAGATAGATAGATAACGTTAGATAGATAGATAGATAGATAGATAGATAGATAGATAGATAACATTAGATAGATAGATAGATAGATAACATTAGATACTTTATTTATCCCGAGGGAAATTCAAAGACATGCAGGTTAGGTCAATTAGCGACTCTAAACTCCCAGTTTTAATCACTGAAGCACATACAGTCTCACTTTTTTAGTTTCCAGATTAACACTTCACACTTAAATCAAGTTTCATCATCACACTTTGGTCTGTTTTAATCTCGCGGTGTTCCCTGGCAGTCCGGCAGGCGAGAGAAGCAGCTCTGGATGCCCAGCTCCTCGTCGTGGCCACAGACCTGGGAAAGGAGAAAGCCAGCCAGCTGTTCGCTGAGGGAACTGCTTTTGATCCCACAGCTTTTGCTGAGCACCTCGTGAGTGAGTTTATTGTGTATGACTGCGTACAGCAAATGTGCTGCGGGAGCGTTGAACACAAACTGAGGTGGCCCAGTGTCCTGTTACGGCTGATATTAGCTTATTACAGATATAGTGGTATTGGTGTATATTGTTCTCCAGAGAGCAGCAACTCGTTTACTCCTGTAAAATGTTTACCTCAGTATATATCTTGGACCCAATTCTTAGAAAAAGGGGATCTGTATTAAAATTGGTTCTTTATGTCATGTGTTTATGTAAAAATAAATTAATAATGGGATATTCTATACAGGAGTCAAGGCTGCTCAGTAATATATTGGTGCATAGCTGTAACTCATTTCTTTCTTACCTGTGCGATAGAACATTTAAGAAATATCTCTTTAAATACTTAAATCCATCAGTTTTTAGTGTTTATACAACATTTTGTTTTTAAAAGTTGGCGTATCTTTTTTAAGTTCTGTTTTCACTACGTTGTCGTTCGCACAATAAAGAATGTTTACATTCTGCACACACTATAGCATTAAAAGGTTTTTATATTTAATATACTCCTGACAGTGGAATAAGACACTATAAATCTAAATGCGCAGTCCTGCATACCGTCATATACAGTGAACCCGCTGTTTTTTGGCCTCTGTTAGTTAAACAAGAGGAGGAACATCTTTT
>NW_023339751.1:6784589-6789481 GCF_004916995.1 Morone saxatilis
TCTCCCTCCAAGTGACCAAAGTCCACCTTTCTTTACAGTATTGCACAATTTAGTGTCATTAGTCTCTTCCTTTGGTTGGAAAAATTTACATGCACTGTGACATAATTTTATTTAGGACTGAGGTGAAGGGTTTTCTCCTGTATTAAAGAGCAGGCAAAAAAACCGTTTGACCTAAGTTTAATGCACCTACTAAGAATAAAAATAGATAATAGATAGATAATAATAATAGATAACCAAACTCCACACAGCTTTATTTATATAGCACTTTATCATCACAGAGCAACTTAGCAAAAGAAACAGAAAAACGTAATCATGTAGTGTACAGTATGTGTGTACGTTGCAGTGAGCCTGAGATTTCTCTGCTTCTCCAACAGTTGTCCTTCATGGGTCTGAACAGACTGGAAGACGGCGAGGACGATCAGCAGAACGGAGGTGCAGTTGATGGTTATCTGCCCCAGGATGCTTGGCACAGAGTAGCGAGGAGAGCAGAGTGCTGTTTCAGGACGTCACCCTCCTTCCACTACATGTGAGTGCCTCAGTGTGTTACGTGACAGCTGTGGCCTAAGTGCCTGCCTATTGAAACAACCACTTACAAAGGCACATTGTCATTAATGAAATTTTACATTTAAAAATCCCAGGAGGAGGGGGAGAGCACATTAAGCCTACAATTAAAAACTGTTTATATGTTAATAATTCCTTTTTCCTTAGTTTATTATTGTCCTTCAGCAGTATTTTCTGTCTCTGACTCATTGCTGTGGGTCTTTTCATCAGGATGGGTTCGTTCCATGCGGAGCCACCTCCTCCAAAGCAAAGGATAGAACGGCAAAGGAAGGCACCCAGCAAGGAAGCTAAAAGGATGATGCCCACTCAGGTACTTCCATGGCTCCAGTTATCTACATGCATGTGACTATACAAACAGTTATGAAGGCAACTCATTTGTCAGATAATTAAGAATCTAAGATACCCTTAAAATGAGCAACATCCCATCACCCTACAAAAGTGACAAAATCGGTGAATTATCTTTCAAAACGTGTCTTGTATTATTATTTAACAGACAGTAACAGTAGGTTTATTTCCGAAGACACATATTTTCTTCAAATGCTGTTTTTTATTTTATGATTTAAGGCAATGTTCACTGATTACTGAACATGGACTGAGAGTGTTTTGATACTTACTGCATCACGTTAATGTTGTCTGTCAGCTGAAGAAAATGGAAAGCTCCCATCAAGAAGCCACAGAGAAAGAGGTGGAAAGGATTCTGGGATACCTGAAGAGTTATTACCAAGATGATCGTAAGTTTAAAGTCGACCTCATGGACACTAACATTTAACCATTGTGTATTTATTATTTGCTCATGTGTCTTCTTTTTTTTTCTACTTTAGCAACATCACCAATATCATATTTCGAGTTTGTCATTGACCCCAGCTCGTTTTCCCGGACAGTAGAGAACATTTTCCACATGTCTTTTCTAATCAGGGTGAGCTGCATGTCCGGAAGTTTTTTTGTGTTTTAGTTGAGCTTGTGTGCCCTCTAGTGACTGCTAGCAGGTGTGACACTGTTGTTTGTGTTTCAGGATGGTTTGGCACGCATGTATCTGGATAATGACAAATTGCCTTGTATAGGTGAGAAGATTTAACATTTAGCTGTATTATTCTGAGTGTGGAATAACAAAGGAAACGTCTTATAGGAGAATTAGTTAACCAGTGTTGTGTGGTTTTGTGTCTCAGCACCTGTAGAGGAGGGGGAGGTGGAAGCTGGAGGATCATGCAGCCGTAAACAGTGCATCGTCGCTATCAGCCCAAAGATATGGAAGGCAAGTTTTGCCCTGAACAAAGAGGATTTAATCCAGCTTTATTTTAAACAATGCACCTACCCTACAAAACCTTGTTTTGTGTCTTTGATCATAATTTTATTGTCACGGTTTCTTTCCCAGGAGCTCATAGAAGCCTTCGACATCAGAGACACAATGATTCATCCTCCAAGCACGCAGAATGAGTGACGGACCCCGCCACTTTGTGTTGGCTAAACCCGAACATTGTTTTTAGGTGTGTTACGTTTTTTTTAAAAGAAAAATACAAAAAGACACAATTGCAAAGTCCCAGTAAAGGTCACACTGAACTGTGACTGGTGACTTGAACTCACATTTTGTTTTAATTTTTTTTTTTTTTTTACTGTTTTTAGAAGTTTGAATAATAAAATAGAAAGAAGAGAAAGCTGGTACTGTTTTTTGTAAATCTCAGGTGTTAAACTTATCGTTTTTATTCTGTATAATGGCTCAGCACAATATACTGTATTTAATACGGCTAATAAATAATATTTACATTTTTCAATCAATTCTTGATTAAATGACTTTACAAAAGGATTTTTCTAATTATAAAAATAGTTTATTGTTAAAGATTTTTAGGTTAAGTAATTATTTTTAATGTTTGCACACCAAAACCTTACAGCAGTGATTCCTAATGGGGAATAAATTATCATCAAAAAACACAGGATTATAGAAGAAAAACGTATTTTAGCCACCGAATAAAATAAATATCGGTTTGAGTGTAAGCTATATTTAGAACATTTTCACCGCTTTACCTTGCTGTCAGACTGCTCTTTCTGAAGGGAAAAGGGGAATGAAGTGTACACTTTAAATACGTTTTTCTGCTGACCCCATCCACAGCAGTGCATTGCTTTGTTTCTGTGCTGGTACTCCTGTCTGCTTCTCCAAACCTGAGGGCCAAACGCCATCAACTGTAGGTAATAAACTATGGAAAAGTACCTCATACAACTCCACTCAGGAAAATCTGAAGTGTCCCTTTAAGGTGTCCCTTTAAGGTGTCTCTTTAAGGTGTCTCTAATCTCTGCTCTAGGATTTATATGATCACTTTACCTCTTCAGACCTCCTAAAATGATTCAAATGGAGCAGGGGGGGTGGAATCAGTCTGGTTGACATGATCATAACCTACAGGCATGCAACTGGTGACTGCTTCATTTGAAGGGCCCGGAAGCTTAAAAGGTTGGGAACTGTAGCAATGAAGCACAACTTTAAGAATAAAGTGTATCTGTGAATGAATGTTCACAAAATAGCTCTGGCCTGGTTGTAACAATGTGTGCATTTTCCTGCTTAAGAGAAACTATACTCTAGAAGCAGTTTCATAATGTTTTTGCTCCTGAGTGATAATAAATAGTAGATGGTAGAGAGAATTCCTAAATCCAAAACATGGAGGTCTTTATTCATGTAGTCTTGATTGTGAAATTTAAATTTTCATGAAAAAGCCTTTGTAGAGTCCATTTGGAAATATATTATCAGGATCCATGTTTCTGCTCTCATTGTACAATATGTAGGGAACAGAAAATATGCAAATGACTCCTCATTCTGTTTCTGCTGTAATTCTTCCTTCTGCTCTATTTTGGCTGCTTGAACTTCATGATCAGATTGTTGGATGAGTGCGTTGTCGTTCGTTCTCGTGACGATGATGTACCACCATCTCCTGGGTCTTTTTAAAGGGACAGGCACCCTTTATGCTGCCTCGCATCTCTTCCTCTCTCCCTTTCTGAGCAATTCTTCCCTCCACAGCAGTGCTTCAGTCTGCTCACCCGTGCAGTGATGTGAGGCAAAGCTTGCACATGAGGCTGGAAAGACAGAAGCTCCCTTTTTTTTTTTTTACACTCATTTGGTTGGATTCCTTACGTAATGTAGATTTTATATAAGAATGGCTTGAAAAATATATGTCACAGGCGCACCACGGGCAATGCAGTGCAGAGAATTTATTAGTCACTGAGGCACACACACACACACATGCAGACACAGAGGCGTGCACACACACTCACTCTGTAGCTCCAGCACCGATCTTCCTGCTCTGGCGATGCTGAGTCTGACTGATAACGATGCAGTTCTGCAGAAAGGTGCTCTGCCAGCCGTGTAGTGCCAGAGTCACCTCACCAGAGGAGGACATGGAATACAAGATGGGGAGCTGCATTGGAATCTCACGCCGTCAGGTAAACAGAGGAGAGGAGAGGAGAGGAGAGGGGAGTGTGCTGAACAGAGGCTGTCTGCAGTGTAACATAACAATGCCTGTGTGACTGAGTAGAGAGAAGGTGTAGGAGAATAGATTTGACTGGTCAGGAGCTGAGTCTTCACTCAGGCGAAGGCAGGGAGAGAGAAGGTGTACTCTAGTGTTGGAGGAGGGGCGATGTCAGCGAGGAAAATGAGCAGTGGAGATGGAGTGCAGGGGGTGAGGAAGGGAGGGTTATAAAAGTGACAGGGTGATGCTTATTGTAGTGGAGGAAGATGGATGACAGGTTGACAAATCCTAAAGAGAAAGCATAGTGTACATGTATTTGAGTCAGTTAAGACTGAAGACTGTTGAGCTAGGACAAACCTGCAAGAAAAAGATCGGAGAGAACAAGTGTGTTTAGAGTATTATGTAATGTCTGCCAGAAACAGAGCTGATCAAATCAGTGTTATTTATAGGGGATGATGATAATAAGCCTTCTCAGCCCACAGACAGGGCACTCAGCTGAAGATGGCCTCCTGTGACGATAGCAGATAAAAAAAGGACCCAAAATACATTTCAAACCCTCTGTAGTCTGTAAAATCGCTAAGTTTGGCTCCTGTTTGCGTGGTGGCTTTGTTACAGCAGGATTGTGTGAGTGTGTTTTAACTGTCCGTATGTGTCAACCACTGCCAAATCTAGAGACACACTGTGGACAGCATTGAAAGAGTACACCACACTGAAGATGAATAAATGTGAAAGTGTTGAAGCAATATATGGAAAACAAGGGTGGAAAGGAAAGGGCTCTGACAGCTCATCCTCCTGTTTGTTTACAGTGTTGCCTTAGAACTAGTGCCCCCTCCAGCTGACTGCCAGGCTTCCTAAGCCTGTCAAAGCAGGTGACCCCCCCCC
>NW_023339751.1:6789581-6818672 GCF_004916995.1 Morone saxatilis
AACCACCCTAATCAGATCAGACATGGCTCCCCCAGCTCCAGTTCGGTCTCCTCCCAACTCTCCCCCCTACCCCCTGTCCTGTCCCCTCTTCTGTCCCCGTCCTTGTGTCCACCCTCCGTCCTTTCTCTACCCACTCGGCGTGCAATGCAAAAATAGCAACAGAGGGACTGGGGCTCCTCAGAAGAGAGGACAGAAACAAACACTGGCCTCGAGTCCGACAGTAAACAGATTGGAGGGGTTTGTGAAAAACCTGAGGCAGACACTGTGTGTGGAAAAGTCTCTTGGTTGCAGTGGTGAGTAGTTTTGCAGCATTGGTGCAGATTTTAGATTAGTTTGGTTTATTGTAGTCCCTCAGATGGAGGGTCAACATATGAAAATGGAAGGACACAAGGGGGTTGTTGAAGCTTGTTTTGAAATTTGTGTGACTGTTTTGCTTTTATTAACAACTCAATTGATGTAGTATGATGATTTCAATGTGTTTACTATAGCTGCCTTGGCCAGGATGAACTTCATGTACTGTGCAGTTTGTTCACCTGCTTTCCTCATTCTCTTACTTTACTAAAATATATTATATACATTATCTGAGAAATATATATATATATAATATTCTATTATATCAAAACTCATAGTATAAATACAGTGTTCTGTTTAATATAGAGGTTGTGTTCCTGCTGGGTTTTATGCCAACGCAGGGGTCAGATACAGGGCAGGAAACAGTAACCTCATACTCTAGGTGTCTAAGCAATGATATATGGTGCTCGTCCAAACCCAGGAGCTTACAAGATGCCTCTTGTTGAATGACTGACAGGCCAATGATGAGGTGAGAGGATACCTGGCACCAGTCTAATCATATGATTTGCCCCGGTGCTTTTTGTCCTGCCAGAAAGCCCAGAAACACCGCCAGTCAAAGTGCACACGCGTCCACACCGTACAGGCTGAAATTACACCCCATTCGCACAAATAGAAATCAGGCCAGGCATGGGAGAAGAGTTGCTACATCATAGAAAGTGAAGATGTGAGGGGAAACACAGATATTATTTTCCCATGTGATAATCATGGGAAATATGCAGGACAAAAGAATAATCAAAAACAGAAATAATAATTAATAAATGAATAAACACATAACTGGAATAAACAGCACATTTGTTTGTGTGCATTACAAATTGTGCACAAGGCTGGAATAAAGTCTAACAGCAGTGGACAGTGCAGAACTCTATTTATAAAGCCTTACATATTCAGGTCAGTGCTTTCTGACTATACACAGCTACCGTATAGTCCCTGCAGTCATATGAGGAATGCACAAACAACCTTCCTGTGGCACGAGTGTTTACTGCTCAGCTGCAAGTCATACAACAAAGAAAGGCTCTAGTGAGAGAAAAAAAGAGGTTGATAGGGCTACAAGAGTGATTCTACATATATTTGATATACTATCAGTCCATGTGCTGTCTTTTTCTTAAAATCACTCAAAATATAGTGTTTATATAGTGACGGATTTGAGATGCTCCTGGATAATTTAAATAGCCTCGTGTTCATTAACAGACTGAGCCCTGCTGGAAGCCAAGAGACACCACAATCTGTTACTTACCGCATGAGGATTACCTTACAGAATTACCCATCCTCAGTCACTGTGTCAGTATGCTACAGCCACTCAGCCACATCACATCCACAAAGTGACTGCATGTGAAGATGTTTTTTATTCTAGGAGGCAACGCCATTTTTTTGACGTAAATTAGATCAGAGGGGGCCTGCTGGTCATTGTAACTTAATGCATCTGGAGTTGAATGTGTCTTATGTACTCTTAAAGTGATCTGTACAATCAACTTTTATATCAAGCTGTTCTATCAAAGAAGATGCTGTTCTGCTTTTAAGCCCACATCAGGAAAGGCAAAGCCTGCACTTTGGTCTGGGAGGGAGGTCTTGCATTACAGGTTCCCTAATCTCTAAAACAACACACACCATTCCCCTTCCCTGCAAGTTCAACCTCATACCAGAGACCTCTAATCCTGTTGAGCATGAGTCTGTGACTACTGAGGGGCCACAGATCCCCTGTTCCCCCTGTGTCTCACTGGGGTTTGTATGCTGATGGTCCTTCTGTGTTAGTGTCTTTCAGCCAGCTGATGTGAGAGGCTGTTGGTTTGGGCAGTCGTGGCCCTGCAGCTGGCTGAACCATGGGGAACGAGAACAGCACCATTGAGGCGTCGGTAAGGGCAAGCTTGCTGGCTTTGGATGGCTGGGATTTGCTACTTGCTGCCCCCGTGCTGCTATACATGCCTTGAACTCTTTGGTACGCGGAGGACTAACAAAACTAACACTTACTGGCATAATTACTAACTGCTGGCTTCAGTAAAACACATGGGATTTGCATGGAGCTGTAGTCTTTGTGTACATTCCCATGCTTAATTGAGGCTTGTCTAATTAGCGTTTAGAGAACATGCTTTGTTCATTTTGTGGTTGACTGGTGTAGAGATAAAGCTAAATATTAGATGCCATGACTCTCAAAATCCATGATCTGCGTTTACTGCTACACATCATGATACTTCCAAGCTTGCTTTCTTGCATTTTATAAAATCTATCATCCCTATTATGGTTGGAAGGTCATTAATGTACTGAATTTACTGATTTATTGTTGCAATTAACTTGTTTTACGAATCAAGTTTTGCCGTAATTGTGTACTTTGTAACAGAAATGACAAAAATACAGATTGAAAAACAATGATTTCCACATGTGACTGGAGGACCAGCAGTGGAATTAAGGATTATTTTAATAGGATTAACGTAAACATTTGTCTCATGAGCTATAGACTTCTACAAACCATGTACACTGGACCTCACTGAATGTGGCTGAGTGGGGTTTAACATTCTTACCTTTTACCTTAAAAACAATGGAAATTTATTTTCAGTGAATACCACTACTGCCATATTCTGTACAGGAGGTTTTACTCTTATAGATATCTTGTTGAACTCTTTCATTCCCCATTACAGCCAGAAGAGGGCGCTCCAGAAAATGTTGTTCTGTTTCCACCTCAGGAAAATGAAAATGACCTACAGGTACAATGTGTGTGTGAGAAAGAGTGTGTGAAACCTTGAGGGAATATAATCTTGTGTGTTTTCCTCCTTGATTGTAAAGGGGCCCAGACATAGTGCTGCTGGGGGACATCTTGTGATCTGATTACAACTTTATTCATGAAAAGCAAAGTAATTAGATTTAACTTAAGTACATGGTGGTACACTGTGAAAAGGGACTGATTTCAAACCTCTTACCTTCCACATTTAAGCCAGTGTCACTTGAGGTGACACAAATGTTTTACAGGTGTGCTACAATGTTAGAGGTGGTTTCATTTTATTCCTTTTGACAGCATAGCTTGTGATTCCTTGTGATTGCAATGCTCTTTGCTAACCTCATCTGGTTTTGTAACATTGCTGTGTATTTTGTTTATTTGTACAGACTATTTGTCTGATCCGGGAAGAGAAAAGGTCACAAGAAATCCCAAGGTGGTAATAATTATATTGTGCTCGACTTAATATCCAGTACAAATCAGCCACAGGAGACATTTACTAATCCCCTAAGACACTCAGTGTACTGTCAGTAGGAACACAGGGTATTTAAATGGCCATGTGTACTGATGACGTCACACCATAGCAACACAGGGAGGTCAAAGTTGATGAAGAGCTTTTATAATGCACGAGGATGTTGTCTGTGTCTGTGTATATGTGCCTATGTGTGTATGTAACCGAAGCCTCTAGGACTGTAACCTGATCCTCTCTCAGGGGGTCACTGCTGGCCCGAACCTTGGCCTAATTCCCAGCATTCACCTGCAGAGGCACTGTCAGTCAGTGCAACCAGCCAGAAGACACAGCAGCAAGAGAGGTGGGGGAGGAGGCCTGGGCAGAGGTGGATAGGGAAGGACTGACGACAAAAAAGAGGGAAGAGAGGAGGAGGGAGCTGGGTGGAAAGAGTGTACAGTACAGGGGGAGGAGTATTCTCAGCCCTTCCTTGTGGCCAGCCCAGTCAAGTTAGTCACTCCCAGCAGCAAGAACTGTGTTTGTCAGTGCGTGGTAGTGTACTGTTTCTAGACTTCACACACACACACACACACACACACACACTGCAAGAGCTTGAGGAGGCTCATGGAAATTTAACAGGGGGAGTGGCAGCAGCAGAAGACAGGACGGGACTGTGGAGAGGAGGAGGAGGAGGAGGAGGAGGAGGAAGTTAGCTGAGTCAGTACAAGAGAGGAGAGGGAGCGTCATCAGCATGTGTTGCAGCATGTTTGTGTCGTCCTCTGCCCCCCTCAAAACACAGAACCCTGCAGAGGCTGCCTGTGCAGAGCTGCACTGCACTGTAGAGTCACCTTCAGCACTGTGGAGCACGCTGCTGGGTAAGTGCCTCACAGATGACAGTGGGATGAAACTTGTCGGGTGTGTAGTCAGAGGAGAGAGGTGTACTATTTTACACAGGACAGTGGGCAGGATAGAAAGAGTGTAAGCGTTGGATCTGTTTAACGTTTCTGTGTGTGTGTGTGTAAGAGACTGCTGTTCATGATTAGCACTGCCTTCTATCTGTTTACAACAGTCATGTGTAAAGCATTAAAGTTGTGTTAGCACATGGGCACTGACACATTGAATTAACAGTGAGTATTACTTACTGACTGTTGGACAAGTAGCAGTTTCCAGGCAACCTCAGCTTGCTTTCTGTTTTGTTCCTGTGGGTTAATTAATAACAGACAGTGCTTTATGTGTGTATGGGGCCCAAACTAAGTGAAACAAGGGCTTTTCCACCTCACTAAGCCTCCAACATCTTCACAAAATGGTCAATAATTTGCTGAATGAGTGTTGGCTGTAAACTTGGACATGCTATTAGCTATTCTGAGTTTGATATCAGTGGAGGGGTTAGTTTGTTGTCACTGTGACATTAGATGAGAGAGTTCAGGCAGGAAACAGGAAACCCAAGACATATCAACATACAGACATCTCATGACTAAACTGGGTTCATGTCTGCATGCATGACTGGTAAGGTGTGGAGGACGTTTTCTTTTTTATCTGATTATGTAACATTAATATGAAGAATAACAGCAGTAGGGAGATCACAGGCTTTCAGAGTGACACTCTTACCTGCAGCGGAGCTTTTTTGAGTTCTCTCACTCTGTTGTTCTTTAATGTTTTATGTTCTCTTGTTTTTTTCTGCAACCAAATATGTGGCCAGGTTTCTTCTGAAAAAGAGCAAAGCAGTAGAAGTCTAAATTAGTACGTTTAAAAATAACTTGAGCTCCACAAACACAAATGTGAAGAGAGAGGCTACATAACTGACAGTTTTAAAGGCCTAGTACAGCCAAGATTTGTAACTACTTTTATAATCGTGTTTGCGTTAGGAACACAAGAGATCCTGCATCTGTGCTTGATGTGTCACACAAAGGAGGCTCTTTGTAGTGGTGACACAGGTGAGGCCATAGACTCAGAACCTGCCCAATACACACACAGCTTTACTTGTTCATCTGTCTCCAATATCCACATCCAGTAAGTAAACCACTGAGGTGAAATGAGAGCAAGATGTGGCATTTTGTAATCCATCTTGAAGGACGTGATTGTGTGTTTTATTTATTCAGTGTGATGGAAATTTTGCTTGAAAATGTTTCAAAGAATTGATTTTTATTCATTGTTTCAGCTTGTCGTGATAGTCACCTCTGCTTGAGTGCAGCCATGCTGTCTACTAGTGAGTCATAAATAATGAATGAACGGATTCAATTCAGAATCTCAGCAATGGACAGCATTACCACAGCCGCATTGTATCCTGTACTCACATTGTGAAATCAACTCATGTCCTAATACACTAAAAACAGGATCTCTCTGTAAGAAACAGCTCATGCCCACATTTTCCAAACTACTGAATATTAAAGGGCTGCGTTATCTGCATGTCTATGCCTGTGCAAGGGCACATCTGTTTGCCTGCACCTGCACACCTCAGTTTATATCTAAGTGGGTGAAATAAGGGAAACGTTCTCTTCTGTAAACTGAGTTTGCCTATGTGGGTGAATTTCCATCACATAGTGGATCCAGAGTTGGGCAATGTTGCTGCAACATGATGCCCCAGCCAAGTGTTGTGGTGTGTGGCTGTGGCTGGACTCTGTCCATCTGTCAGCCAGCGGGACAGACAGAAAGGAAACACAGCCAAGGCCAAGTGCTCCATGTATTGTCTGCACATGAGCTTTCAAGTCAGCTTAAGTCACATTTTAAATGCAAATCTTTTCAGGTCAATTTAGAATGTGATTTGCAGGGATCAAGGGACATCTTCATTATTTACCCAAGATAAAGGAAAAAGTTAAAGAATGAAAATGTCATCTAAATGATCTACTCTAGACAATTATTAAACCACACTTATTATGCTTATCACAGTCCAGCAGAAAGGTTTGTCTTTTGACACCCTGGAAAAAAGGATTAGCAGACTTCCTTGAGAGGCGTTTCTGGTGGAAAAGACCACTGCAATGACCATATAGTTAATGTAATAAGTTACTTTTTAATTTTTAAATATGTGTATTGTACAGTGTAAACAAAGCTGCAAAGATTTGGCTCGTGCTCTGATCCTGGTATTAAGTCTAGGCTATAATGCTGGAAATAATCCTTTTAATTTAAGTAGTATAAGAAAAGCAAGTTCAGAGACAAAGATAAAGTGTCTGAGTGGAAGGGAATACTCCAGTCAATATGACCTATGCATTACTATACAAAAAACACTTTACTTAATAGTTTAACACGTGGGTGGAGTTATTTGTTCCTGGTGTTTGGCTTTGAGCATTAAATTTGTAGGTGTTCCCGTGTCTGTCGGCAACATGCTCACACTTGTTTAAGTACACACACTATCATATATAATGCAGCAGAAACTCCAGCGTGTAGCTCACTACGATGGTGTTTCGCTGTCCAACAGGCTGAAGCTCATGCTGAGAGTTTGACCCAGAGGGACAACAGAGCGCTGCTGACTGAGGCCGAAACCAGCCAACAGAGTCTGCTGTCTCAACCAGTTTTCCCAGTCATCACCGGAGTGGAGGAGACTAGTGGTGCAGCTGGAGACAAGGAGTACAAGGATGAGCTTGAGTTTCCTCATGACCTGCTGCCCAGTCTAGACTTCAGCAGTGAGCTCAACATCTGGGAGTCCTCGCTGGGGTAAGTTTACGGGTTACACACACACACACACACACACACACTCGCAGACACACACTCGCAGACACACACTATCGCACTTCGTCTCGTAATGTCAAGATAAAACTGTCACTTGATATCACAGAAAGAAGAAGAACAAGTTCTTGACTTGGTTTTTGGTGATAATTACAGTTCTGAGGAAATCTGAATTATGATAATATCTACAGTTTTTGGCCCTTCTTCTCTGACTGGTTTAAAGTGTGCCGGGCTCATTAGGGAAAAGGTAACATCAAAGTTTAGCAACATTTGGATCAAAATGTGATGACAGTTGGGGGGTTGTTTGCTTCTGCTGCCAGCACTGTCAATCAAAACACACCCACACAGTCCATTTTTTCTTTTTCTTCTCTAAACTCTTAATAAATAATAATAGTGCTTTTTTTTCAGAACTTTACCTTGTATTGCCTTTTTAGTTTAGAAACAAAATAGGGGCTTTGAGTTGCAGTATGTCAGAAATTCACAAACCATCCATCAATATATGCTCTACACCTGTTCATGGCCTATCCAGCCATGCATTGGCTGAGAGGCAAAGAAGCATCCTGGGCAGATTGGCAATAAATTGCAGGGCTAACACATATACAGACAATAACAATGTGAGTAGCTTTAGTTTCCACAGGGATTCAGAAGTCTTAACTTTACTTCGACTAAACTCGCCCAAAAACTTTTTACAAGAAGCAGTCTATCATACGGTTTATCATAGTGTTTAAATTACCAAGGTTATTTTCCAAGGTACAAAATGATAGTATAGTGATTAGATACACCAGCCTTCACTGGAAGATGCAGGTTCATCAATAAAGTATCCTATTATTATTGCATTACTGTATAATATTGTATTGGATATTCATTTTGCTTGATTTATGGCTGTATGAGAACAGATATGTACAGATTATTCAGTCAAGGTGAAACTTAATCTGATATTGATCTTCTTGCACGTGTGAATGTATGTGTACTGTGTACGTGTGTGTTAGCAGAACTCAGAATAGCTCAGGTGATAGGAAATGTGAGCAGGTGAACCCCCTGCTGGCGGGCCCGCAGCATCACATGGAAGTCAGTCAACCAGTGGTGGTTCTAGACACAAGGTACCACTCAGCATGATGGGGGATAGTGGGTCATCTGCTGTGGGAGTGTGGTGATGAAGAGTAAAAGCAGAGAGCATGGAGTGGAACAAAAAGATGACAAGTTGATTGAACGTCTCTAACTTATAGTTGACTGTGATGGATATCAGTGTTTGGGTGTTGTCTGCCTAAACAGACTTGGCTTGAGGTGTGGTCGTTTGTTTTTTGTCATGCTTGGGTTAATTATCTGCAGACTGACTGAACATTCTGTTGCCTGGCATTCTGCTTTTGTCTAAGTGCTGAGGTTAATTGCACTAATTTGTCTGAGGCTTTAATATGTTCTGACAACCTGACTCATTGCAATAGTAATTATTATTGCTTGTTTGAATGTGTGAAACTGGGAATTTAAAGTAAGGGTGACACAAGAACTAATTCCACACATTGGCACATATAAAGCCTTAATATGCAAATTCTGTGAGAAGCCGCCACAGGTATATGGCAGACAACAGCTTGTTGCATAGCGAAACTTGCCAGCTACAAACTGTTCAGTCTATTTTGCTGCTCCGCCCTTTAATAGGGATTGCCAAGTGAATTAGATACAGGCTTGAGTGGCAGGTTGGTGAGGCGAGTGAGCCATCATGTATTAACCAATCACATGGACTGACACTTTGTGACATTATGTCCTTACTTCATTTATACTTCTGGATATGAATAATGACTTTTGTGAGTGTGGTTGCTGCATGTATTAGAATAATAGATACTGCGTGGGGAAGATTTCAAGATACCAGCTGATGACATGAGTAAGAGACTAGGGCATTTTATAACTAAATAATGATGGTGGGTCCATACACTGAGTGGGGATTAAAGATTAAGGTGGTCCAACTGCATTTTCTTTTACTGCTGGCTAATTTCTTAGCAGTGACTCAGCAATTACAGCTGAATGGCTCAAAGCTAGGCTAACTGTTGAAAGACATTTACTCCCAGCCATTTAAATTATGATGCTAACTTTGTACTTTAGGGAAGTATTTTGCAAGGCAATATTTTAAATTATTGTAAGGTTGTTTCTCTGGTGATGTGATTAATTACCATTAAGGGAATGCAATTATTTATGTAACATGGTTCGTGTAGCATTTACAGTTACTGTTTAATAATCACTATCCTTCACATAAAAGTATTGTATTTTAGAATTGACCTAAAGAGTATTCCTTACAGTGGTCAGGGTGATGGAATAGATAGTAGTGCTAAGTATACACAATCACTACAGCCAAATGGAATAAAGACTTTTCATAGTGGTTGCTAATCTATTTTACGTTATATGGATGCTGCTACAATTCTTAGTAGTTGCTACAAGTTTTATTGTAACATTCATGCTGCAAGTTAGTGTGAGAAAGTTCCAACACATCACTAACCAATCAGATTATTTGAATGAAACCAGTTTTTATTATTAAGCTTTTGGTTCAATTAGACAATCAGGCAGTCACATCAACATTATATTTGAAGGCTTGTTGTTCGGGGTGTTGCAATTGCACGCATAGCAAAATTGCGTAGGTGCTATTTGGTGTGATGCCTAAATACATTGTGTGTTTTGGTGTGCATGAACAGATCAATGCGTGTTCATTAACAGCCATATGCTCAGAAACAGCTGGTATCATTTCTTGTAGGGGAATGTATATTTTAGAATACGTATCCTGAGCACAGTTGTGTGCTGTGTGTGCATATTGTAGAGTGCAGTGCCTGAGCATGGGTTTCTGCTCTGCCAATAGCAGCGCTTTGTGGCATCGTGGAATGACCAGCTGTCTGCCTGCCAGTCCAGACTCTTAACTCTGTCACCCTACCCTCGTCTCAGGCCTCATGACAGCGACCCAGTTCTCACAGATGCCCAGCCTTCACCATGGCCTGCTGCCACACCTTACCCGGATGTCCGGCCTCCGACCCTTCCCCCATCCTTGCTCCTAGACTGGGAACTCCAAGAGGCCTTCCAGGAATGTGAAAAGCAAATGGCCTCACTGGGCATACTTAATTCCCCAGAGCCCCCCAGCACCATGCCTGAGACAGTTAATGATGTAGGAAAGAAAACCGGAGAGGTGATGGTTAATAAGTCCAATGAGTCATCATCACTGCCTCCAATAGTAGTCCAGCCAGGGCATAGCAACGGGGGCCATGGAAACAAGAGTACACACGGAAACAGTGAGGCAGCAAACAGTCAGAAGGATACAGTTGTGTTTAGTTTCAGGAATTACATACTGGGCACTGAGAATAATTCTGGGGCAGCAGAGGTCGAGAGTGAAATAAAAGCGACACAGAGCCTGGATAAATGTCCAGAGATTAAGCCAGAAAAAGAAACAGAGATAGATAAGCAGATGGAAACACCCCCGCATACACAATTAGAAACAGCAACAGATTCATTTAAAGAAACCCGAAAAGATGTTGCGTTGACTGAGCGGAGAGATAATCTAAGAGAGAAACATGTTGGTTCTAATACAGTCACTGAGGAAAATGGCACTCTAGATTATAACACAGTGATTAAGGAGAAAGGCACAGAGGCAATAACAGAGAATGTAGACAAAAAGAAAGAAAATTATAGTGATGGGTCCAGTATTCCTGTTTGTATAGTTGAAACTGGAAAGAAAGATGACTCAGTTAATGAAACATCTGGGAGCAGTAATGTTCATTTAAAGGATAAAGATGCATTATCAGAGATGCAGTCAGAGACACGGACAGTAGCAAGCAATCACACTGAGGAGGACCAGGAGTCAAAAACAGACAAAAGGATGAATTCACCAAGTGACAAAGAGGCTGAGCAAGACAAAAAGACAAAGAAGAAAGAAAAAAAGAAACAAAGGAAAAAGAAAAAGATGGAGAAGAGTTCAGAGACTGAACAGCAAGAAAAAACAGTAGTGCAACCTGAAAATGATATTCAGGGCGTGTCACTCATAAATGCAGGAAATCACAGAGATGCATTGGCAAATATTGATGCAGAATCACTGTCACAGACAGGCACTCAGACTGTGATTTGTGGGCAACAGCCTGGTAATGGGTTTGACTACACACAACAGCTGAGTCCTGGGGGAAAGCCCAGCTCCAGCCCCCCACTATCATCCTCTCATAGCAGGCAGGATCATCTTACTGACTCAGCCTGTTCACCTGCAGCCAGCCAGGCTCTTTCACAGAGGCCCCATCAGTCAGATAACCGCAACCATACAGATGTCCCATGTGGCATGAATCACTGCTCAGACGATAGCCCTCAGTGGAAGCAACATGAAACAAGAGGTGTCATCAACAACCAAGATACACCCATGACATATGTCCAAACTACAGTTATCAGTCCAGCTTCTATAGCTGATAAGAGATCAGAGTCAGAAACGGAGAAGGCTATAGTTACCTCAGAAGCAGTGATACTCACACAGGAGAATCAGAGCCCACTCTCCAACAGTCAAACTTGTGTGGGAGAGAGTGGCGTGGAGAGTGCCCTTGAAGAGGCTTTAGTGGTGGTTGCTGCGTTGCCACTGACAACACCCACGATGCCAGAAGTGATAGAAAGCAAGGGAGAGGGAGAAAGCGTGAGGCGTGATTCACTGGAGAGAGTAGCTACTGTAGCAATCGCAGAGAGTGAGAAAGCAGTAGGAGAGAGAGATTTGGAAGGAATAGAAAAGTGCTTCAGCTCTGCAGACGGAGAGAAAGAAGGACTCCTGGACAGCCTTCCTCAGCTCTCAGTAATCTGTACACAGGGAAAATGCTCACTTGCATTCTCAGCCAAAGAGGGACAGGCTGCATCTGAGGAAAGCTGCAGCAGCAAAATGCCACAAAACTCAGCTGAGACTGAAATGAAGGGACCGAGAGAGACAACCGTTCACAGTGCAGACACAGAGATCTCACCAGCTGAAGAGGGAGCCAGAGAAAAGGAGCCACTCCGGTTAGAAGCCTATATCAATACTTCTCCCCTTGGGCTACTTACTAGTCCTGATCACAGTGTTGCCGGATTGGAGGAAGCGGGAGGAGGAGGAGGAGGAGGAGGAGAGGAGGTGGTAGAGAAAGGAGGGCTGGCTAGAGAGCACAGTTCATTCAGCCAGCCAGAAGGCTCTGCTAGTGGGGTGTCATCAGTCGAGACTGAGACGTGTCCGCCCACCGATGTTGCCGAGTCACAGCTGAAGTCACAGAGCTGGAGTGAGCCGATTGCTACCATCACTGAGAGCATCTGCACTGAAGAGGACCGTCTCTCTCACCCCTGCCAGGAACAGCATGGTGCAGCAATTTCCCCTCTCCCCACTCACCCTCATCAGAGCTCCAGCAATACAAATGGAGGGGTAAGGGCTGATCTCAAACTGAATTTGATTTCAGAGGAAGCACTGTCTTCGGGAAACTCTTGTGAGGAGTCATCCACCACAGAGACAGAGAGAAACTACAGCCAAGTCTCCCTGTCTTTAATCTCACCTCAGCCTTTGACTACTTCACAACAAATCCCAGTCGATCGACAAGCGAGCAACAATCAACAGGTCCAGCCTGAGAGTAGCACAACAGAAGTCAGGACAGCCGAAAGTGCATCTGAGTTCCAAGTCCAAGCCAAGACCCAGAGCAATAAAGGTAGCCCTGCTATGTCTGGAGTGGGTGTGTACGTAAGTAATGGCAGTGGACGCAGCAACAGAGTTCATTTTGCGGACACTGTGAAACTAGAGGGCAGTTCCTCTGTGGATCTCAAGAACATGCCGGAGCCAGCTATGAAGTGTGCCTCTTTGCCTCCGCTGACTGTACATGAGAGTTTGCATTATCCTGTTGTTGAAGCCAGCTACACCTTCCCAGACTTCCTCAACTTGAAGAAGCCAGAAATCGCAAATGCAGCCCCTACAAAGGATGATCCAGCAATATGGAGCCCAGCTGACTTAACAAAGCCCCAGAATGATGTGCAGTTGGACAAAGGAGATATAGGGACTAAAGATACCAAGGAAAACATTAACATAGATCAGTTAGGTAATGAAAACTTGGAGACAAACACTGTGGATTTACAGTCTGTGACCAAGGCCTGTCCAAAACAGCTTCCATGTCCTACAGAGAAAAATCAGACTGGTAATGAAGAATTTTTTGACCTTTCTCAAACAGCAGGAAATGTTATCTCTGAGTCTGATCATGTAACAGTTGAACAGGAGTCAACAAACGTGACAAAGCAATTTGAGGCAGTAACAGAGAAGGATGCTTTAAATGAGTGTTTGTCAAAGGAGAAGCATATAGAAAAGTTACATGAGCCTCAAGGCTCAGTCAAGAGTGGCCAGCTTCACGAGTCACCTTTAATAAGCGATGCCACTGTCATTCTTGAAGAAAAAGAAGGTAATCAACAACCCCTGTCCTCATGTTCTGTGCTTCCAGCTGATGATGTTACCAGCAAGCCTTTAAGCGATGTCTCCACTGAGTTACCTGTTGGGCAACTCTCTACTGACCTTGACTTCAGTTCAAAAGCTGAAACCGTGACCATGACCGGCACAGCCTCTCTTCAGACAAAACCTAGTGACCCCAGTGATCAGCCTCCCACCCAATTAAATCAAACGCATCCTTGTGGACTAGTTACCACAGTTCCTCTGGAGGCTACTGACGGGTCCACAAATGATGAGTCAGTGACTTCAGAAGTGACAGCCTCTGACCAGTCAATTCCTGTTATCAGTAATCCTGCTTTTGTGCTGCTGCCTCCTGGCCCAATGTTAAGTCATTTGGAGTTCATTTCTGACTGTGATATCTCTCTTCCTGAGCAGATAGATAACCACATTGCTGATGGTGGCAGCACCAATGTCTCTGGAGAAGTGGATGGCAACAAGAGCAGGGAAATTACACAAATATCTTCAGCACAGGATCTGGAGCACAGTGATGTCAGTGTTAAAGCAGATGAGACGTGTCCGAAACTGGAGGCTAGAAATGATGCTAAAGAGTCTGTTGTTAAACTTGAAAATTCTGCGATTAACAATGTAAATATTTCATTCCCACAAGAGGAAAATCTGCCTCCTGGTGCAGTGGGTTTACTGGAAAAGGGTGGATCTGATAATGTAATTTCTCTATCTCGTACTGAGCCACACTCTACCGGCATTAAACCTGTCATTTGTGAACCATCTATTAAGGATGACCTCATTAATGTCAGCTGCCCACTCATCTCTGATCTGCCTTCCAATGAAGCTTCTGATGAAATTAAACAGGACAATGTAAAAGAGAAACACAAAAAAGGAGATGAGACCTCCGTGCTATTTGAAGGGGAAAAGAAACAAGTTGGAGAGTCAACAATGGATAATCAAAAGGAAACAGCAGAAAGCAGCAAGCTACAGACAGGAAAGACAGGCGCAACACCACAAGAGAGCAATGGGCCAGATAAAGTGGGTGTAGAGGAAATTGGAGACCTGCAGCCACCACATAAACATAAAGTACAAAAGACTGAATCACCAATAAGGAATATTAAGGAGGAAGGAGAAAGGAAGAGTGGCACTGCATCTAATAGCCAGAGAGAGACTTCTTCCTCATCTCCTGACAGAGCAGCAGGGTCATCTGAGGACATGCCAAGCGCTGAGGTAGAGTCCGGTAGTGAAACTCAAACTGTTTATGACCAGAGTTTGTGCCAAACTCCGACAGCAACACTGGAACGCAGCTCCGACAGGGACACAGCACCAGATTTGAGTGCAGCTCCTGGCCAATCACAGTCTGCACCAGATCCAAACTGTTTTGCTCAGCAACAGGAGCAACAGCAGCAGCGTCTGGCATCCAGACATCCCACAGTGGAGATGTCAGGTGGCTGTCTAGAGGGGGGAGAAAAGACTAACAGGCAGGTCAGGCAGACCCAAGCAGTGGTTCCAGGGGTAAAAGGGGTAGCAGAGGAAGGAGATGGCTCTGTCGGGAGTTTGTGTCAGTCAGGAAGCAGGGATGAGTTGACAGGTGATGACAGCACTGGCAATAAACGAGTGATACGTCTAGAGAAAGGCGAGGGAAAGAGAGCACAAGCTGCACCAGTGGTTGACAGGGTTTGTGTGCCGTCTCACCTTGCCAGTGATTTAAATGAGAGTGGAAAAGGTGCTGAGAGAAATGCCTTAGTTGACATGGGGATGGTAACAGCTTGCTCTCATGTGATTGACACAAGACAGGGGATGGATGAGAATAAAAGCCCCGAGGTAGGGGTAGTTGGGTCAGCTACACATTTAATGCCAGACATTGAATTTGTGAGTGATCTGGGTAGTAAAGGTCAGCAAAAAAGCAATCTATCAGCTGCCTGTCAAGACCAACACGGAAAACCTGAGACCTTAAAGAACACTGCTGTATCTGTTGAGTCTAAATCACAGGAACATGAGACTTCACCTTCCCAAATCTCTGTTTCGTCAAAGGTCAGAACAGATAGTCATGAAATTCATACGGAAAGTGCAAACCAGGCTGAAGAAATTCATTCAAAAATATGCAGTACTCTGCCAGATCGTGTTGTTCAACCAGAAACTGTGAAAAAGGATTTCAGTGATGCCACGGCAGTGAAACGCAACAGTAGTGAAACTGAGGAGTGTGAAATTCAGGATACAGTGTGCAAGCCTTTTGAGCTCCAAAGCTCCAATGTAACCTCAGCCACACAAAGCAGCCCAGTAGCACAAACAGCCATAAAAGGCCCTGATGTAGAGGAGATCACAAAGGAAGATAAAGCAGCTTTGGACGAAGAGAAAGCCAGCAGCCAGGGGAAGGGACGAAATGATATAAAAGTCATAAACAATGAAGCAACAGAAAAACAAGGGGTCGTAAATCTAACTGGGAGTGCTAAAGACAGTGGCTCGGGATTAATTAAAGACAGTGGGGTGTCACACAGCAGCACTGAGATTGCTGTTTGTCACTTTGAGGAGAACGTTGGTCTTTCTAAGGCAATAGAAAACGACAGTGATACAACAGATAAAATAACTCCAGATGTTATCACAGTCCCATCCCCAGCAGATTTTGCATCGACCCATGAAGTGTCGTTGGCAAAGCCCCAAGACGATATTGTGGTATACCCCATTGCTGCTGCTTCCCAGTGTGAGGGAATATCACTTGAAAAAGCTTCAGCCTGCATCTCTCCTGTCGAACAAGTGTCTGTGAAATCAGAGGCTGTCAAGGTGTCGGAGAGTCCTGCTCCTGGACTTACAGCCCAAGAACTAGATACAAACTGGATAAAAGCTCTAAAAGAAGCTGCATCCCATTCTCAGAGTAAACAAGAGAACACAGTGGAGACCTCAAGGTAAACACGAAAGCATGTTTGTGTGTGTTTGACAATATTATGAGAAAATGTCTTAAGAATAGAGGAGCACAGACATGAGATTTCATGATAAAAACCATGTCGAGGGCCATAAATGCCTTGTGTCTACATGTGTTAGACAAAGGTCAGTGGAGGTCATCATGGGCTCCCCGCTTAGTGTGTTACACAAAGTAGCACGTTAGCATGCTGTCACATATCATCTGCGCAAGTACATCACAGAGAGAAAAGCACATGTGTAGTCTGTTCTGGGTTTGTATCACAGCCACATTAATCAGAATCACGACTAAACAATTATAGATTGGGTAAACAAATTTCTTCATTTATGTTAATAGTTCAGTGGGTTGTAAATCTGTGCTCTCTTTTGGGTTAATATTCATAGATTTCGGCAGTTTTTTTTCATCTTAGCATTCCAGTAACCATGGTCAGGATTTGTTTGGAGTGATATTACAGAGAGCAGTGTGACAATGAATATGAATGAGGAGGTAAACACAGAGCTGCACTTTGTATCGACTGGAGCTGGGGTCAGATGACTGTGCCTGTTGAAGTCTAATGGAAGTAATGCAGCCCTTTATATTCAAAGGATGACATCAGCTGTGACATCGTCCCTGCTCTCCAGGGCAAGAATGATCCTTTTCTCACACTGCTCAACACAATACAACAACAACAACAACACAAACACACACGTATCAACAGTACTTCTGCACATACACACATACACACACACTCTTGTAGGGACGCAAACCCCCGTACCCACACAAACACACACATTTGTCATTTGTCAGTCATTCCTTGTGCATGTGCTGTAAACTAAACAACAAATCCCCCAACCCCCTCTTCTCTTGCATTGTTTTTCCAGACCCCTCCCATCCCTGGAGTCTCCTCAACTAGAGTTTATTACTCCGACTGATGAAATAGCTGCTCCTCTGAGACAGGAGGACATCCCACCATCGGAGCAAGCAGCGGAGAAGACACCAGAGATCCCACCTCTAAACCTTGTGAAGAAGCCAGTGGAGCTTCCTGAGCCTTTAAAGAAGACAGCAGAGCTCCCAGAACCAACACATCAGATAGTAGAGCACCCAGAACCAACACAGAGCACAAAAGTCGAGCTTCAGGAGGAAACAAAGAAAGTAGAGCTCTCAGTACCTACCAAGAAAGAAGAGCCTCTGGAGGAGTTTCCAGAACCAAAAAGGCAGCCAGTAACTTCTTCAGAAACAGCGGATGAGCCAGCTGAGCCCCTAGAACCAACTAAAAGCACACTAGAGTTCCCAGAACCACCGAAAAATGAAGAACCAGAACCAACAAAGACAACAACCGAGCCCCAAGAACCAGAGAAGAAGCTGATCAGTGAGCTGCCAGAGGAGCCAGTGGAGAAACCTGTAGAGGTCCCACCTGAGGAGCCATTTAAAGTGCCAGCTGAGGAACCGGCAGTGACAGAAACAGTCCAAGGTCCTGCTAAGGAGCTAAAGGACAGCTGGTGAGTGTCTGTAAAATAAAAAGATTAATATATGATCAATCTGTAAACAAGAACCACTACTTTAGCTGTTTACTGTACATACATAGATGTGTCATGTGGCCATGATGACAGTTTCTGGTGAAAGCCAACTTTACCAGTTTGATCAATTGTGAAGTCTTGTTTCCTTGTAAGGCTGCTGCCAAAGAACTGTTCTCTTTCAGAGTCTGGATTACAAAAAACATGTAATCCTCAATTGACTAAAATCTAAGGATTATAGCCTTTTAGCAGTAAGAACAACAGGTTTATGGAAAGACTGGTAATTTTGTGGTTGACTGGTTTTCCAACAGGAAACCAGACATCAGAATGATTTGTATACGACCTTTCAGACTTGATAGTTTTCCTTAAACCTATCATAACATTTCCATTGCAGTGATGTGTCCGAGACATTTTATTGCAGCTAACGTATTTGTAAAAGGAGGAACCTCAGGGGGACATGTGCTTTACAGCTCAGCAGCTCTGCCTGTCACACGTTTAAAATGGATTTCCACACGCTCAGATAGTCCCCTTGGTTGGCTTTGTTTGGTTTTCAGACACCTCGAGGGCGTCTGGTCGGTTGTTGCTGTCTGCAGCGGTTTAACAGTGTCTGATTGGATGAGTGGAAAGAAGTCTCACAGATTTGGACTGGTTGATGTGATAGCAGTGAACCCTTTATGTTGTTAAGTTAAATACACATAGTAAATCAGTGTGTCGTTTAGTTCGACCTATATGTGGAAATTCAGTGTTTATTTAAGCATTTTAATAGGTCTAACTGGACTAACTTTCCACATATGTCATAATTTTACTGAAAAACGTCACATATCACCAGAGTGTTCATTGCGCATATAAGTATGTGTTGTGAAAGTACAGTGTTTGTCTACTTCAACGTCTTTTGGGACATTTTTATTAAATTAAATAATTGCTGCTGATTTATTTTCACTTAGCTTTTCTCAGCTTCCTCAGTTATCTGTCTTATTTGTCACTCTCTCCTGACTCCTCTCCTGCCGTTTGCTGCATGCCCAGGAGTCATCCCACATGCCAGAGTAGCACTTGCTGCCTGTCAGTCACAACACTTGTCCCATCACTGCTGTTGGAGACATAAAGGTTTGTTCAAAGTTGGAGAGAGCAGGAGTGACAGTGCTATTTCCACTATAGGTTTCATCAATAGATACAGTTACACTTGCATACGTGTGGCAGGGACAGAAATGTGACTGCATGGTGGAAGATGTGTATGTCTCTGTGTGTCTATGTGTGTACATGTGGTTTTTTCCCCGCCCCCCAGAGGCTGTCCTAGCTGTCAGTCCAGCTCAGTCTATGCGGCTTTGTGAACTGAAGCCTGTAGTGGGAGGAATTTGGGCAGGCACTCAGCCCCACTGAAGTCATTTGCACAGACCAGACAGAGTGGAACAAAAGCCAGAGTTCAGAGAAACACTTGAGCATGTGCTGCGCCGTGAGTGTGTATCAGTCACAGACAGAGGAGAGAAGGACTGGGACGTACACTTATTGGCTCCGGGGCTTTGGAGTGCAGTAACAGAAGTCAGTTCCATCACTTACTGTATTTAGATCTGAAGTTGTGTGATGGACTCCTCCGTGGCTGAAATCTGGGTGAGTTTACAAGAAGTAGCTGCCCTATTTTCTGTCTGTAGGTGTCTGTGTTTAAGTCCCTCCAGGTGGATGCAGCAGATGGTCAGTAGGTAACCAGTGCTAATTACGCTCTGCCTCTGCTGACCTCACCAGATGGGCGGAGGGGAGGGACAAATAGAAAGACGAAGAGACAGAAAGCGGAAAAGAAGGGACAAAGTTGCGAAATGTTGTACTTCAAAAAATGTTACAGGTTAGAGCATGTTTTGCTCCACTCCCCTACTTGATGTGGAGGCTGCCGGATTAAAGGTTGGCAACACATCTCAGTAATAGTAAAACTAATGATTAACTACTGTCTGTGTTTCCCAAAAGTCTTGTTGGCATGGTAGACTTTTAAAATGACCACAAATGGCCATAATTGGTAATTGAATTTTTTGAATTGAACACTTGCTGTGTGACATAGTTTTTTGAAAATGTTACATAACTAGTTTTTATAAAAAACTAATTTTAAAGACAGTTTTCATAAAGCACTATGTGGGAATGGGAATGACTGTGAGTTTTCATCTTGGTATGTTGGATATTTCTCATCCATGTTTTTCGGAGTGAAAAGGAAGTCGGATGTGCTATAGCCCACATTGTACTGTAAATAGACTAGTTACCATGGCGATTGTAGGTTCATATGACTTTGCTGGCGCAAGTGAAGTGGATAATCTCGTGTCTGTCGTTTATTCCACCATATTAGACTGCCTTTAAATAATAATTTAATCTCAGTAGTGGCAGAAGAGAATTTGTGGATTATTTATGAAGTATGTTCTTGCAGTATATACAATGTTTTCTTGAATGTGCAGTGTATGTATGTGTGTGTGTACAATATGAGCTAGCTGCTGGCTGTAGGACAGAAATGGTCCTCCCATCATTACAGCATTAAAAACTCCACTTTTCTCTGTACCTTCAGCTGGTTCTGTTTACGACTCTCTGTTTATCATTAAACACCCTGCTTGGACTTGCTGTCTTTTGCATCCAGCTGTTTCCCGTAGATTACACTAAAAGTGTGTGTGCGTGGCTTGAATACAGTACAAGTAAAGTCACCTTTTTTTTAACTTAATGCTCAGTCATGAAAGTGGAGGTTAGAGAATCAAGTTTGTTATGGACTGGCCTTGTAAAATCTGGATTCTGGATTTTTTCGAGAACTGCTTATGAGGTGCCCTTTAGTAACGCCTTGCTCGCTGCTGAGTTACAAACAATAAAAAACTGCATTGGAAAGCATCCAGATGTTAATGCCAACAGTAAAACTACACTGACATGAAGAAGTGTGTTGCTGAAAAAGAGCACAAATGTCCTGTCTAATTTGTTGCATTCATCCTGTTATGGTGATGAAGCCTCTGCTAGTTCATACCCATCATATCTTGAAGAAAGGCCAAGTTTTAAAGCTCCAGCTGTTAACCTGAGCTGTGTCAGCTGACATTATCTCCACATAAAAGCCACTGAACCTGTAAATACTCCACACTCCAGGGTAATCTTATTTTCTGTTATTTTTCTCTTCTCCATTAGCCTGATTTTCTGCTCCATAGCAGCCTTTGTCCATCTTTGGAGGCAGCAGTGAGTCTTTGCTCAGACTGTGTTGTGACTTGGTCATTTCTATTTCCAGGCTGCATGTGCCAAGTTGGCCACAGATGCTGACATATGTATAGCTTTGGCCTGCTGGTGTAAGTCACTGACAGAGGATTTGTAATGAGAGGAATGGGACCAAATAAAAATTCATACATGGGATTGTAGGATGTTTCCTCTTCATGCAACCATCCTGTATAATCCTGTATCAGTTACAACATTCTGTACTTTTATAAAGGAATGAAAGAAAACCAGACCAGTCTTAGAAAGTAAAAGTAAGTCGCTACGCCCTTAAGAAAAGCACACGCCCTCATTAAATGTTATTAAGTTCTGACTTTACTGGAGAGAGAGATAGAGAATGTAGAGCAGAGCTCAGTTTCAGTCTGAAATGAGCTGGAAGAGACGTTTGGAAAGTGCAGCTCAGCAGGCAGTTTACTTGATGTTAAAATACTGTGAATGTGCTTTAGTTGATGGAGGTACTGTGGCACTCTGCTCTGCAGAGGAGGCTACTGGGGTATTTTTAGAGCTAAACAGGAGGCATGCCCCAAGTGGGGAACAGCTGCATGGGCGTCCATCGCATTGCCTGTCAGATTAGAGAGCCTACCAGTCCTGATAAGACGGGCCTGGATAAAGGCCAAATCCACTCCACCAGGTGGCCAATGATGACAGATCCAGACACCCTACTTCACTGCAGAGGGCAAGTAGAACAAGCAAGGGAAACATGGACTGTCATGTTAGGGGGCTGATCAGAGGAGTTTCATGTAATTTAAATGACAAAGCCTTCTTAGGATGGTTGGAGTGAGCTTTTTAGTTTTCAAGTCACTACTCGGTTTAGATGAAGACACAGAGCAGAGTGCTTCATCTTTCCCTGTTTTGAGGTAAGTTTCCATTATGGTTCAATTGTATAGAGGAAAGTGGAGTTTGTCCTCAGAGGGCTTTCTGAATCGCCGTTCTTGGCCTTCTTGTTTCGGTCTGTCTGTTGATGTTTTGTATTCCCTCCCCTGCAGGCCCTCCCACGCTGAACAGGCAGAGAGAGGTGACTGTGCCCCTGCCTCTCCCCCACCTCACTTCCTGCCTGCCCTCCCTCACCACCTCCAAGACACCACCGATTTTCCCACTCCCCCTCCCACACCCCCGGAGAGGCACACACCTGAAGCTGTACCATCTGCACCTGCATCTCCCTGCTTTCCTCCTCCTCCTTCTCCTTCAGCCCTTGCCTCCCCTCCTGTACCTTCTGCTTACCAGAATGAGGACCACTGCCCTGCTTCTCTACCCTGTCACCCTCCTTTAAGGTATGAACCTGTTCATTAGGTAATTTCATTGTGAAGTTCATTATAAAGCACTCGTCATTTGCTCTTTCCAAAATGTGATGTGAATGTTTGTTTTGTTTCGTGCCTCTGCCTTTCTTTGCTTGTAAGACCTTACAGTAGATTTGTCCAGCGCTGACACTAGTCCCTTTAGCCTGCTTGACGAAAACTAGCCCTGTCCTTATCCTTTCAACTCCAGTTCAGGTCAAATTAGAGCATTAAATTGACATCTGGCACACTGAATTACCTTGTAGATGCTGGAAATGTAGTCATGCATGCAGTCTCTTTATTCTAACTTGAAGGAAATTTGATAGTTTGGAAAATATTCTTGGGAAAAAGATTGATTCCACTTTCTACTTGGTAAATATGTAGCTGGGGCAAAATTAAACATTTAAACAAACAACATATACTGTGAGAGTAATTAATTACCTTTAGGAGTGCTGGTAGGTGGGTTTTGTTCCTCTTTTTGACAGAACCAGGCTGTCTTTTGTCTTTGTGCTAAGCTAAGCTAACCAGCTGCGGGCTCATGCTTCAGATTTACCTTACAAACATAAGTGATTGCTATCAATCTTCTCATCTAACTCTCGAGAAATAAGCATATTTCCTCAAATGTTTAGCTATTTCTAAAAGGAATCAACAGTTCACCATATACAAATACATCACATACAGCATTATTGTCATTTTCTCAGTGAAATCCAGAGTAACTGTCTCGTCTGCTATTTCAGCAACCCTTCTTACCACCTCATGAAATTACAGATTAGCATTGCTATGCACGCTCACCACATGAACTCATAGGAAACAGGATTTGCTAGTGTATGAACTTAGTGGTCATGGAAACTCAAATGTATACTGTATAATTGTGGCTTATTAATGGTGCATATAGCAAAAGTACCCGGGTGAAATGTTTATGCACTTAAACACCACACTTTTTCACAATTAGTACAACCTGCCCCAACATAACCACTTGACGCATTATGGCTGATTTTTTGCCATTTGAGCTGCATGTGTAGCACCCTAGTCATGGCACGAACACAATGATTTTCATTCATAACACTGATGCTGATTACATTTAAATGCTCCTCATTATTTTGCTATCAGTGCAGCTTTCCCCACTGATAATACTGAACATTCCTCTGCAGTCCCCCTTGGCATTGCAATTTATTTCATAGACTTTACTTTATAAGAGGGAATGACTCAGCCCCTTTCACAGGGCACTGCTATTTACGACCAGCAGAGGGTGTTTTCCCTTCACAAAGTCCAGTGTTCATGTTGTTTTGCCAGCCTGTGTCTGCACTCTGCTGTCTGAATGCTGTAGGTAAATAATAACAAATAATAACACAGGGAGACACATACTCTCATCTACAGTATGTCACTACTGTAGATGATTTCTGTGTAGAATTATAACTATTTGCTTGTGACTATTTGGAGCTCTGAACTCCTCCCTTGCTCAAAGAAGACCAGAATTTAAAGAAGGCTAGGCTAGTGTAGTGTTGTTATATTATTTATGATATCTGAGAGGACTGTTAGATAGCAGTGGCACACCGACACAATAATATGGGCCGAATATACTGACTGGATTTCACAGATTGTCTTGTTATGTAAAGAACATTAAAACATATAATCTTTACTGTTAATAATGATAATGATGTATCAATCTGTGCAGGGACAAAGCAACTCCCTCAGAGATGCTTGACATTTATTCTTTAGTTAGGAAAATAAAAGGCGTTGAATTTGCCTCCTCCAACTGGAAACTGGTGTGTTAGTCATCCAAACAAAACATATTTTAAGTGCTTTTTCCTGAATGATTCACTCATGCGATGAGATGCATGAGAAATAATTAAATCCTCCTGTTAGAAAAAAAAACAAGGCAGTCTTCCTTTTTTGAATGAATAATTACTTAAAATAGTTAATCTGTCAGTCATTTTATACTCTCATGACAATCCCTGACAGCTAAAAAGTGAGAAGTGCCTTGTTTTGTTTGTTTTTCTGGGTTCCCCTGAAATCTCCAAAACCATCAGCTCCTCCTTTGTCTACTTGTACTCTCTCTTCTCTATTTGAGACTGTAGAGAAAGCCAGGTATAAAGCATTTTAACAGCTAAACCTCCTCATTTACATGTATTTGTGGCAAATGTGTTCTCCCCATTATCTTATGCAACCACAACACATGTCAGCGATTGAGATAATGCGTCAATGGTATCTAAGCCTTTGTGTGACTGGATTTTTCCTTTTGAGGTTTCCCATTGAAATGCCCTGATTATTCCACTGATTGCTTTTGTCGTTTACTCTGGTGATAAAAAGAGAGGGAATGCCAGTGTTGTAAGAAGTTATACTGTAAATGCAGACAGATGAAGTCTGAGAGTGGACGTTTTGTAGACACAGCTTCCGGAAATTGATCCCACAAGTGATTGTTTATGGGAGCAATGCAGCTTTTTCTTGGCATTAAGAGAAAGAAAGCTCCAGGCTCTTACGCTGCTGATAAGCAGTTGTTCAGGAAGGGCATTGGATATTACAGATGCTGCTACTGTTGGTTGGAGTTTGTGGTAGTGATGTTTGACTTAAACTATGACAACAAAAATTCCACGTTTTATGGCAAAGTCTATACTCTATTTCTAACAATGTTTGGCTTCCAGAAATAGAGCCACATTTTCTGTTAAGTTTCAGGACATTTATTTATGCTATGAGCTGTTGTGCTCATCAGAAACTATATATCTTTATACAGTATTTTTCCTGAATTATTTAGTTTTGATGAGCTACACTGTCATGTTTTCATTAACTATGTTGTTATCACACACTGTGGTCTTTACTGATGTTTGTGGTTTTTGGTAGTCTTTGAAACTATACCCATGATTAAGCCACACATTGTAACTGAAAGAAACTGACTTGACAGTACTATTCAAATTTACTTGCAGCGCCCAAAGATTGTCATTATGTTCTTATCTCCGGCTGGCATGTGCAAGAACAAATAAAAACAACAAGTTACAAAAAAAAAGAACCCCTCAGAAGTCCTATATCATCATATTTAATTCTGACTTCACTGCATGTTTTTGATTTTGAACACAACTAAAAACAATTTTACAGGTATGTAGAAGTTATATTCTTTATACTGCCATGTTCTTAAGTAAAAAAAAGTTTTAGACCTTCAAGCTTCAACCCACACCCATGCAATCACAAATAGTTCTACACCATCACAGTCTGCATAGAAACACACACTATTACGTTCAAACCCTACATGTATGTGGATGGCAGTGACCCTGATTGCTCTTGAGTGCCGCTATGAATCTTTAAAAAAAAAACCTGCCACAGCCATGTCCTCCAGTGCTTGAGTTTGTTGAATTTTTTATTTCTTCATTTTCTTCAGTCTGCTGTTGAAACTGCAGTGCAATGCCAGGCTCTTAAAGTCGCAACACAGAGAGGATGTTTATGTCAGTCATTCAATAGAATAGGAACTTGTACTTTGCACATACATGCTCTGCTGCCCTAGATACATCTTTGTATGATATAACTGGTATGAGGATGGGAGTAGTAATCAATATTTTTTATTTTAGCAGGGGTCTGTGTTGGAGTTGGGAGTGGGCAGCGTTTTAACTTGTCCCCTCGGGCTGTGAAACATCGACCAGCAGGCCCAACCGAGACTAGAATCACATCGATATTCGTTGTGAACAGCAGTTAATGGACTTCATGTTTACATGCAAATACTCCCCTTTTCAAAAGTGGTGTTAGGTTGGACATGAACACTGGGTTTTTTGTTCCACGTCTCATTCTGTCTTTTTGGTCCACATAGGCAGAGGTACGACACCTGAAACCTGCATACAGCAAGCTTGTGTGAAGGCAAGTGCTGCAGGCTGGAGTTGCTATTGTACTGAGCCCCCATTTTCCCCACTTTCCCATGAGTGGTACAATAGATTTATTCTTCTCATATTTCCAATGCCTCTCTTTCCCGTTGCTCCTTGACAATCAGTGGGAAATTTGTAGAACCTGTTCCTGCTCTTCTTTCCATCCAGGACACAATCTCTGTGTCTGTCACCCTCTGAGATATATAAAGGAAAAGAGAAACTGGACGACATGACTAGACAGAGTGTCTTTATTGCTCTTCTGGTCTTTGATGCATTTCAAGGTTTGATGAGAGTGCCTGTAAATTAGATCACCAACCCAGCCTGCTGCCAAGGGATTCAACGCAGGGACCATATTCATTTAGAAATGTAGACAGGGTGTGTAGTATGTCAGGAAGCATATGTCCTTGCCTCCTTAGAAAAGGGTGATATCTCTGGTTTAAGCTCCTGTAATTCAAATATATATGTATATCTTTTAACATTTAACATTTAACATTTTGAGTCTGATAATGGGTTGTTCTTGTTTGCCTTCTCATAGGATTCTGAAAAACATGAGATATAATATTTAATGTATGCTGGTACTGAGTTACTGGTGCAGTGGCTTGAATGACAGAGAATATATTAGAGTGAGAGTTGAATAATACACACATACTAGTTTCTCAGAGTCTATTGTTTACCTCAGGCATTACTCTGGTTGGCTACGCTGAGTGCTGGAAGCTTCCATTGTGTGAAAAGGAGGCACAAAAATGACATTTTCCCTATGCAATTCACTGGGTGAGTGAGGGGGGATTCTGGCAGGAAAAAGCCAACGTGGAGATGTACGGCTATTGTGAGAGGGAGGAAGAAGGGGGCTGACAGAGTGAAAAAGAAAACGCCTGTTAATCAGTGCGGTTTTGGGGGGTCTGCTATTGTTTGGCTCCCCTGCATGGTCGCGGTAGCGTATGAGAAAAAGCTGCTTGTCTTTTTAAAGGCACAGGAGGCTGGAGTCAGGGGAGAGAGTGGAGGAGAGAGGGGGGAGGAGGCAGGGAGAGCAGCAACACAGCTCAGCAATATCAGCAGCTAAACAGAGAGGAGGCACCTCACACACTCGTGCAAGACGGCAAGAAAGCAGGATTATTAATTCACCCTAATTGTTTTGGATTACTCTCTTCTTGACATTTTGCTCTTGGATTTTACTCCTCTTGGTGTTGCATCGTCTTACCACCAGATGAAAAGTGGGAATATTTGCAGTCTGTAGAGGAGCAGAGGCTCGGGGATGCCGTGCATAAAGTGAAGAGCCCTGAATCATCCACTGATTTGCTCCTGATGCGAGCAGGACTCGCTCATCCTCTGCACTGCAGCACAGAAAGCTCAGTCAGTGCTCACCCTCCTCTGACAGAGGTTGCCAGCCTCCTCTGCAAGGATCAGAAAGAAAGGAGAAGGTGTTTTTCTAGGGGAGGGCAGGTGGATGTGGAGGGTGGCTGGAGAGCAGGAGCAGGCAGGGGGGGCAGGGGGGGCAGAGCTAGCCGAGGATGGGAGCCAACGAGTCCATGGAGCAAGGACAGACCCCCTGTCCCTCTCAAGAACACATGTGAGTTGACTTAACCTGCATTCCTGCTCAGTGTTCTGTCTGGAAATATTCAGAGGTGCAATAAAGCAAATAACAAAGCAGAAGAGAATCAAGGAAATCACTTTATATAAAAGCTGCAGGTTCTGAGATCAGCTCCAACTGCTTCTGCTTTTCTGTTGTCTATAGTTCTTTATTTATTCATGGCTTTAAATTGGCCTCTCATGCAACATAAATTCAAGTTCATCACTGGTGCAGGCAGGATTCTTTGCAGAATCAAGTTAGTCACCTGTGAGTAACATTATGGGTATGCTTGCCATTTTCGATGTCATTTACTGTTGCCGGATGACGCCTGACAAACATCTCTGTAAGACATTATGTTCTGTTACGTCCCTCAGTTTTTGATGCATTTTTGCTTCCCCTTGATCTATCTTTCCATGCTGCCATAAAACATTTTCAGACTGTAAAATCCAATGTGACCAATTGAGCATGTCATCACTGTTGTTGTTTGCTTTTGTGATGTAAATAAGGATGAGAGAATTGGTGCATGTGCGCTGGCACATGTGGAACAGCATGCCTTGACTACAGTACAGCATGTATGTATGAAACATAATAGTGCTTCAGGGGAGCCTGTGGGAACCAGAATTAGGCAATGAGTGCAGTAGGTGCCTCTGGGAGACTGGTGGGGTGATGTTTTGTTCTGTGTGAAGGAGGACGCGACTTCCGCGCTGGGAGCAGGAGCTGGTGATGGTGTTGAAATAGAACACACTGTGTGGGGGTGGCAGAAGATAACTCAGGAATATTAGTGGATGAGAGAATGAGAGTTAGAGAGGGAGAGAGACGGAGCAAGAGTGCTCCACTTTGCCGTGTTTTATTTATATCTCAGACACACTACTGCACAGGGGGAAAAGGACGGAGAGGGATAAGGTTAATGGAGGGAATGCATGTGTGTATGCTGTCTGTAATGTAGAAATGAATTATTTATAGCAAAATACAGTCATTTTTCAGACCTCAGAGGACTGAATACTTTCATAAAAATATCAGCAGCAAAGTACAGGCTCTTATCTGAGGAAAGTTGAGTAAGTAGCTGTTTTACCTACAGGTGTGCAGAACAGAAGCACTGTGCTCACCATCCCAACCACCATCCCAACCATTACTTATAAGGCTTTATGAATAATAAATAATAATAATAATAATAATAATAATAATAATAATAATAATAATAATAATAATAATAATAATAATAGTTCAAAGTTCAAAA
>NW_023339751.1:6818772-6864252 GCF_004916995.1 Morone saxatilis
TATAAGGCTTTATGAATAATAAATAATAATAATAATAATAATAATAATAATAATAATAATAATAATAATAATAATAATAATAATAGTTCAAAGTTCAAAACACTTACAGTATATAAAGCATTCACACATCAAATCACTGTAGGGCTCTGATTTGAAAGTGTTAAGTGTTAGATAATGGACCAAATTATGTTTATGCTCAAGGTAATGTTTAGTCTCATTCTATTATCAAATCTAAAATAAGAGTCCAGGTTGTGTTGTTGTCTGTATTCATGGGGGGTTGGGATACTCTGCCTCTCTCTCCTGTGCCTTTCTTGCAGTAATCTGAATTAACCTAGCGTCTGATCTCATCATCAAAATGGAGAGATATTTTAACCCCCTCCTTGCTGGAGCCCTTACTTACAGATCTGGCCTGTTGTTGTTTAATGTGCCATCTGCTTGCAGTCAGTCTCAGATTAGGCTAGATGTGGTATTACACATATAGAGATTATCTTAGTCTGACACTCTTCTTTGTTTTTGAGACTGAGTGGATTTCTTGGACAAAGGGATACCAGCTTCAAGGGGGAGGTTTTTGCTGATTGGAGCTGACATCAGTCCTGGATGGAGACGGGAGACAGAAACTGCAAAGACATCTGCTCTTTGAGAAAAACACTTTTCTCTCAGGTTCTGTTTATATGACCCGCAGAAGGTGCAGAGTGATTCTCCATAAGATTTCATTTCCTGAGGTTGAAGAATCATTTGCAGAGGACACAGCCTCTTTGTGCCTTTTTCCCATTACCAAACCTCTAGAAGTTGCTCCCTGCTCACCACTTCACATCTGGGTAGAAACTGGAGAGGCTCTTGTAAAATTAAAATAGGTTGTTGTGGTGTTTTCACAGGGTGTACAGTGCCTATGATGTAATGCTTTGTATCCAGACATTCATTCCTCTGGGGGATGAAAGCACGTGAGCTCCCTCTGTTGGTCTCTTCTTTTCTTCCCTATAGGAGAGACCATAGACTTTATACAGTGTAATGGGGGACAAACACATATTCCATATTTTATTGTTATATTATTTTCATAATATCGAACAAAAGAGAAATTTACCGTTATTATCATATAGTAAAAATATGTGCTGTAAAAAAATGTACTTCCCAATACCATGATCACAATGATATAATCAAATTTAATGGATACAGTTTATTCATTTATCATTGTTTTGGCAGTAACATTTGATAGTTTTGAAAGTTTTTGAAAGCATTACCACATAGCCCACTTTTTGCTGACAACAGCCTATGTCAGACTAAAGCTGCTGGACTTTCCCTTTTTGTCTGACAGACAGGCTGTTGATTCTTTAATGCCCAAAATGCACACCACAACAGCAACCTGATATTGAAAGCTCCAAAACAGCCGAGAGGGATGGGGTTGCTAAACGAGGAGATGATAACAAAGGAATGATGAATTGTAGAGATAGAGCAGGTAAAGGAGGGGTGGAATGGAAAGAGATAAATGACATATCGTGCCCAGACAGAGGTGTTTGACAACTGAGAGACGATGAAGGGAGTATGCGGCAGCGTTTAGGCTAATCACACAGCTGCTCAGAGACCAGCAGCCTGCCTTCATTCATCCCTCCCTTCGTCTTGTTTTTTTCCACCAGCTTTCACCTAATCACAGTTGCCTCCTTACCACTCATTAATAGTGACATCAAATCTAGCAAAAAACAGAAGTACCTATCTTCATTTGCAATGCACAACATCTTAATTTCTTTAGTTTTTTGGACAGACAGGTGGTGTAAGGTTTACGTGTCAGTGTAGGCCAATATCCCCCTCTTCCCCGGGGCTGGCGATGGCTCTACCTCCAGCACTGTGAAAGCTGTTTAGACAGGCTGAGTTGGATTTGGCTGGAAGCACAGACACGTCTGGCTGTCTGAAATGCAGCTTCTCCCTGCCTCATGCTGCAGAGTTTCTGTCTCCAGGCAGTCATCTCAGCCTGTGAGAGGTTGCTATTAACTGCTCTCTTTGTTTCTATTCGCCCCCATAGCCTAACTGCTCACCCACACGCTGCTTTTCCTCTTTCTATGTTTTGTCTGCAACTAGGTAACATAAGAGCTGCTGAAGATGTGCTTGCATTAACACAAAAGGCATTCCCAGATTGATTTTTATCCTCCTTTCAGTGCATGATTTCATGTTTATCACATACCATTTGTTTAAATTTGAATAATGGTGATCAATAATAACCATTCTGAGAGGAATTTAAGTGTAGAATAAACAAAATGGGTCCTGTTTTTAGTTTTTCAGTTAAACCAATTTATGGCCCGTGAGCTGAATGATGCTGATGCAGCAGCCGCTTGCCTTGTAAATCTGCAATGTGCCTTTATTTGTATTCATATATGTACTCATACATAACACATCACTGGACCTTGTTGGTTAGACAAGCCTCAGTTGTGTGTGTGTGTGTTGGCCCGCGTGCATCCAGCCACACTGTTTTATTTCCTCCACCATAGTGGAACATATGGCGGGAACAACCTCCAGTTACCATAGCAACACACTGTTTGCAGTCACATGAAAAATGTCCTCTGCAAGGACATAATCAGCACACTGAAATGAGCCCTAATTACCATATGGTTTCAGTGTTTTCAGTTTTATTTCCATCCATTCTGGAAGCAGCAGTTTTTATGTGCTAATGTCATTGCTACACATCAGAACAAAATCTCCAGAGAGCTAAATCTCTTAGTAGGTAGGTGTAGATTAATTCATTGAGTAGTTTTATTTCAATATATTCAGCTTGGCGTGTTGTTGCTTATTTGGTCTTTGTTTATTACACTCTGTAAGTGAGTCCTGTCCTTGGAGCTGTCTGTGTCAATGCCTCTCCGACCATCTGACACTATGATCCTGGTTCCCAGTCACTTGATCCAGATGGATCTTCAGGGAGACCAGTCTTATCCTGCTGGGACACACTGGACCCTCAGACAGATTATAGCTCTGGCTCCCTTCTGGGCCATGTGTTGTCTCATTTTGATTCCCACCACCCTGAAAGTAATGGTGGTGTTTTTAAGAGCATTTGATCTGAGGAAATATCAGACTTGATATAGATTAAACAACTTATCATTTTGTACCCCGTTTGCTATAACATGGTAAGTACTGCTTTTGTGTAGCCTGATGAATTTTTCATATTTGTCAGTGGCACACATTGCAGTGTAAGTAGAATATGTTATTCCTGCCATATTGTTGGCCTAGAGGAACCTCCATCTCTGCTGTTATTTGACCCCTGGGATAGTGAACATATTGACTATGACAGCAAAAGACATTTATAACCAGCCTCCTCTATAAACACTAATGTCTCAGCTCTGAATTTTTGTTACATCGACCATATTGATGGCTAGATTGTGTTTCAGGCCCCACCACCTCTTTCATGCTACTGCTGCTTTTATCTCATCCATGTTTGCGTGTGTCTGTGATAAAGGAACGCCACAAGATGCTGAATGGCCTCGCAATGCCTTGAGGTGAATCCTTATAGATCTGCAGGATCAATATAGTGTATAGACTTGGAGGTGTCATTTAACTGTGGGGATCCTGTGTGTTTTTATCACCATTTTATGTTGTTCGACGAAGAGAGAAAGAAGCTTTCATTATACTGTCCAAAAACCATCTCTTATACGCACACATACTCACAGCAATATCTTTTCAGGTATCAGTAGTTATCAAAAGATATGTTTCTTAAGTTTCAGTGTGTCTGTGAAAATGACCTGGGTTTGTAGAGCAAAATCTGGGTGTGTCTTTGTATTGACCAAAAAAGTGTGTCAATTTTCTTCATTAATTTAGGCAGAAAAGGACACTATGATAGGGACAACTATATACCAGATGTGGTGGTATAAGTAATGAGCAAGCTTTTTAGAACAGGTTCAGCTAGTGGGCAATAGACTGCCTTTTCTTCTGTGTGGTTCAGGAGCGAGAGAGGTGGAGGGAGGAGGAAAGTACGGGGATGAAGGCTCGGAGAGAGGGAGAGAGAGAGAGTGCCTGAATATATAGTATGCAGGCGCTGGGCTTCTGCAGCCAGTCTCATTTAGATTGGGAGGCATCATTTCCTAGTGGGGAGGAGTGGAGACCGACTGATATGGCTACATGACAAAGAGCAGCAACGTGAAAGGAATAAGATTGTAGACTGGAAAAAAAGAGATCTGGATATTAGGCTGTAGAGAGAAAGCAGAGGAAATTTTGGATCTGGTGGTCTTAGTCATCATCTGAGGAAGAGGCGGTGGGCGTCTACCTGTGTGTCAGGCAGTAGCATCGTGGTGCGGTGAGGTGCAGCCTGCCGGCAGCCATGGCAGTGAGTGCGTGGCAGGCTCTGTCTCCTCTGCAGTGGGCTCGCTGGGGCTGGGACACACTGCTGGGAGGGGCAGGAGACGGGGACAGCCCAGGCTCGGATCCGGCTTTTGGGCTCTTCAGGCGTCTCTCCTGGGGCTCACGTCATGACAACATGATCAGGGCTGCGGGAGGGCCGGTCAGACAGAGGTGAGACGGGATGGGAGGCTGGGGCCACAAACCGTCAGATAATACATTGATCAACAGAGCATGGATCTTGGTAGTCAGGTTGTCTGATGAGCTTGGCTATGTGTGTGTGTGTATGGAGCTGAGAAAGACCTATTAATATTAATTATATTTTTATATACAGCCTATTGTCATGCAGAAATTGGTGTTCTCTCTGTTTCTGGCTCAGTGTTCCTCTCAGTCTGTTTCATAGCTGTGCTTTTTTTCAGATCTTGTGGTAGGCATGTGTGTATGACGTGGGGTATATCTGTGTCTCAGATGGGTCATTATATGTCACCTCACTGCAGATTCAGCGTTTTCATTTGTAGCCATAAAGGTCTACAAGGATGAAAACAGAAACACATACTAGCCTGGGGCTGCTGCGCTTCCTAACGGAAACCCACAGCCAAATGCTTCCCTTATTGATTCTGTATGATAACATGTTTACACATATTGTTTTAAAGAATGATATCCGAGCTGCTTACTTGGAAAATAAATGTGTCCTTTTGATGTGTCTGATGGAGTTTAGCTCACCCTCGCACTGACGTCAGTGATCCTGATACAGTTGCTAGAGTCGTAACAGTTCAAGTGATCTCAGTCTGATTCACAGCAGCTTTGTCTTAATGTGTCCTTATCTTTTGTTGTAGGAGCTCAGACTCTGATGGAGCATTTGAAACCCCTGAATCTACAACTCCAGTAAAGGCTGCTTCTCCTACCGAGCCCCAAATCCAGCAACTACCGTTGGATGACAAAGGTACTATTCTAGATTTTTGCCATGATGTGGGCTTAGCGCTTATACAGTGATGCTGTTACACTGTTGTAAAAAAGCAGGTGAAACGAAAGTCTTGTTGCACCACCTAGTGGAATAAAACAGCGTTTTACATCTGGCTTTGTTTGCTGAGACAAGTATCTCTGCTGCACAAAACTGAGGCTTTTTGGGTATCTAGGAAAGGCTGACCAATAAGATCAGTCCCTCTCTCTTGGGGTTATTTTTCATGGCCTTCTATCCAACTGAGAGACTCTTATTGAATTATTTATAGCAAATTTGTCTCAGTCTAAGAAACCAGCTGCAGCTTTTATCTCCATGCAGGCTTCCATGATCACACCTGCATCTCACCCCAACACCAGTTAAAATGTATATTAATCCCAATTTCATTTAATTTTGATTTCACCTTTTTAATAGCTGAATAAAACCTCTTTACATTATGTCTCTCCATCTTTTGCAGAAGCAGAGACCTCAGTTACTGATCCTGCCTCTGACTTGACTTCAGGTGTAGCACCTTGCCGTTCACCGTCCATTGTTTTTGATGAGGACAAGCCCATTGCAGCCAGTGGCACCTACAACATAGAGGTTTTTGCTACAGATGTAACAAGTCACACTCTGACCCGGTCACTCAGCCTCCAGGGAGGAGAACTAGACAGCGCTGGTCTGTTGGACGGATCAACAGCGGGAGGTTTTCACCCACATTCTGAATCCTTCAGTGTGGGGACTGAGAGTGCCCCAGGGACACTTCACAGGCCCAAGAAAATCCGCTCTGGGTCTGTAAAGAAGAAGCCTCTGCTCAGACAAAATTCCAACCCAGAGAGTCCAAGGCCAGCCTCATCTGGCAGCACCCCAGAGATCAAGAAGCGGGCAAAGCCTCGAACTGCCAACCCTCTCCAGACTCAGGAGGACGCAGAGGGAGGATCTGCAACCCCGAGCCCTGGAGGAACCCTCAGAAGGACCAGGAAGACCCGTGTGGAGACTCCTCCTCCTTTGCCGGAGGAGACCAATCATATCAGCCAAGAGGAGAGCCTTGTCATCCCGCTCTTACCCTTGTGCCAGGAGGAGACCCCTCTTCCTGGTAGTCCAACAGGCGAAGACGAATCCCCCATCCCCCCTAGTACCTCCTACAAATGGGATCCAGATAATTTTGAGAACATAGACCCTTTCAATACTGGAGGTAGTAAAATTGCCAATTCCCCTGTTCTGGGTCGTAAAGGTCCTGTGTGTGCCCCCATTGCCACCCCTCCAGAGAGTTCTTGTGTCTCTGTTGTGGAGCCGTGTCCACCAGCTCCCCTTGAAGAGCCAATCACAAACCCTGAAGAGCAACCCATCATCCCCAAACGTCAGTCAGTAAGGCTGGAGTTTGACTACTCTGAGGAGAGCGGTGAGGCTTCACACCAGGCCTCTCCCCCACCCAAAAAATTGGGCAAGAAGCCCGGTGGCAAGATGCCTCTTAGGAAACCAAAGCTCGGGCTGAAGAAGGCCCCTCCAGCACAGGTGGAAAAGCTGGACAATGATCCTCCAGCTACCCACAATGGCAACGAGGACGAAATCCCTGTTCATAAAGCGTCTTACGGCTTTGAACCTGACAAGTGGGATGATCCAAACTTCAATCCATTTACTTCTAAGAAAGGCATCTCCAACTCCCCAAAGCTATCGAGGCCATCTTATAGCTTTGACCCCAGTAACTTTGATGACTCTGTAGACCCTTTCAAATCCTCCAATAAGATGGCTAACTCCCCTCCTAAGGCCTCTACCTCCTTTGAACTGTCATCCAATGACTATGACAATGAAAATGACAATGACAACATTGGAGAACTGGAGGACCAAAATCAGAACAAACCTGCCAAGAAGAAGAAAACTCCAATCAAATCGTAAGTTCAAAGTCTATTACTACGGGACCATACATTTATGTCTACTCTCACAGAATATTGTATTCATGTGTAGGGATGTCTGCATCTCTGGTAAGGTTTTCTTTTTAGGTTAGTCTATGTTTGTACGTGGTCCTCTTGTCTATTATGCCAGTGTCCTCTGTCTGTCTCTCTGTCACCTGTGTCTGTGTATTCCCATATGTCACAGGAAGTCCAGGGGTGTGTCTTCTCTATGTTGTCTGTTGTAAGTACAGGGACAACACGACCATCCACCCTTTTTGACCCCTAATTCCACATGGTTCCTTTAAAAGCTGCATGTTGCCTTGTGGTCCCTCTTCCTGTTAACAGAAACATCACAATCCACTATCAAACTATTTATTTATACTTTAAGCTCATTTTTACTGCTACTACTACTGTTTTTGGTTTTGTTAGTTGAAAGTGCCAACTGAAAAACATCATAGTACAATTATTGTAGCGTAAAATGTACAAAGAGCATTTAAACAGAAATGTAAAGGTTACTACACACAGGCGGAGAATTCTACTTGTGTAGCCATTTAGTGAAATACAGCAAAGTGCACGAAGGTGTTACGTGGTTGGGCTTAAAACCTTCTACCAACAGAGGTCAGTGCAGCAGCGCTCAATGAGGTGCTGTTGAATGACTAAGACAAACTTAACATATGCTGAGGTGTTGAAGTTTGTTGTGTTTGCTAGTTGTAGCAGTCACTTTAAAAAAAAATAACATTTTAAAGATATTCTAGTGTAAATATTGAGGAAATGTTATTTACATTGTTATATGGTACAATGTGCCATTACCTTGTTTCTACTAAAGTTGATAACATATCAAATTATCTGTGATAGTTGCCACTGTGTCAAAGTGCAAGTGTGCAACAAAGGAGGTGCTTGTGCTCCCTCTTGTGTTCACTGTTGACTACTGTTGAAAAAGCTAAAACTATCTATAGTAATAATGATTATACTTAAATAGATAAATATAGTTTTTTTTTTGTTATCATCCAATTTATACTGATTCCGAATGAATTCAGTTAAAAACACACAACCATGAAACACCGAAGATGTTTATTTGTGACAGGGTGCAGATATTTTACCCACTGAAGAACCAGCTCAGATCTATCAGATATATTTTCCCCATTAAATTTAGAGATAAATTAGGAGACACTTCCTAAAAGTTGTTGTAAATTGCTATACAAGGACTTTCAGCTCTTTACAATTGCTGTGTAACAAAAGTAAACACCTTCCACCAACAGTCAATCTAGAGTAATCAATAACGTTTGCATCAATGTCCGTACTAACCTGCTACATTACCAAATACATTCCTGTCTTGGATCTGTGTTATGTGTCTGTTTCTGTGAAAAGTCAACTATTCATAACATAACATTCATTTACCACAACTCTGTAATGATTAGTGACTAACTATAGATTCAGACCTCTTCAGAAACATTTCACAGCTCTGTTCATTTCAGCCACACATAGACCTCCAGTAAGTAGATCTGTTACACATATGGTAAGGCTGCTCTATGCAAACGATATTGTCATTTTCTGCAAAAGCAAATGTGCCCAACCAGTTTCACATTTTAGAGTTTGTGACTATACATGTTTGAGATATGTAGCAAATTATGTTAGACAGTTAATTTTGGTTCTAATACTAAAGCCGATGAGTGACTCTGGATCTTTAATGACTGAGCGTTTTTCTTTTTTCTCAGTAATACTTTCAGAGTGAAAAGGTCGCCAAAGAAATCCCCTTTGTCTGACCCATCCCAGGTGCGTGCCTGATCTGCCTCTCCATTTCTTTTTCACTTTTGTCTGCTTGTATTTCTCTGTCTCCCATCTGACCCTCTCACTGCCGTCTCCTTTGTGTTGCAGGATCCTACGCCCTCAGATGAACCTTCCTCCCTCCACCCACAAGACGACCATGCCACAGATGAGGAGAAGCTGGCTTCCTCCACCAGTCATAAGTGGGCAGCCCTGCACGACATGGATGCAGATTTAAACTCTGACCAACAAGACTTCCCTCAGCCATGTGACCTTACCTCCTTTGTTAATGAGAACAGTCTTCCTCATCAGGCTCCAGGTGAGGCTTAGCTGTCTGACTCTCTTTGCTTCCTCTTTGTACCTCCAGCCACCTGTGTCCAAATAAAAGCTAGCAGAGATCAAAGCATACCACAGACAGGCGGTGCTCAAAGGAAATTCAATGCTTGTGTTCGGATAAACTGTCATGTACAGCAATCAGCCACTTTACTCTTCAGTCATCCAGCAACGTTATTGATTTTTGTTGTGGGAATGAAATAACCCTGCTGGCCCAGTTCTCTACTGTCCTCTGACCTCCAGAAGAGCAACCTCTTTCCAGAGGCTGTGTGGCTCAACCCATCTGGGTCAGACATGAAATAACGAACAGCCCTGCCTCAGCTTCTGATCCCATCAGTGCAGAGCTCAACACTGGCTCAACTGTTTCTACAGTTTGGCTTCTGCATCTCAAACTTTGCTTTGTCTTTCTATGTCAGTGCAAGACTATGAAATTGAGTACATGGAGAAGATTGGCTCCTCTTCGCCTGTGAGTATTCGATGTTATTCAGAAGAATGTATCAAATCTTTGCTGCTTTCTTTATTCATAGTGGTATGTTTTATGTGTGATATGTTATATTGACCACCAAAAACAAAGAAAAATTTGATAGATTCTTCTTTATTCTCGTGTGTCTTGTAGCCATTGTCTGTGAAGAAGCCATCTTTGTACCTGAAGTTGGACTCAGTATCTGACAACTTAACCAAGAATGCACATGGATCCGAGCCCAGCTCTCCCTGCACAGGGTACAACACTCCCCTACTACTACTATATGTTTATATATATATATATATATGTATAGTTACTTTGCAATATTAGATACATTGTATGTTCACTTTTATAGGAAGTGCTTTACTGGTATATCTAGTTTGCTAATTGTGATCCATAAAGCATGCAGATCAGCTGCTCCTGCAATTATTTTCATTAACACTGTCATCCATCATATACAGTACTTTGCATACCATGTCCCTCTCTCTCCCGCTCTCTCTTTCCTCTTCCTCCTTCCCTCACTTGGTGCAGGAGTTTTGAGGAGATGGAAGCCCAGATAACAGCGGGTATAAAGACACCGGTGCTGAGCTCCCGGCCTGGTCCAGATGGCTCTACTGGGGACAAGGGCAGAAAGAGAGAAAGTGAAGCACTCAGCCGAACACAGAGCATAGAGAGGGATGAGCAGGTGAGCCAAATGCGTTTTGTGAAGTTTCATACTCAGTGAGAAGTTATCACATGTGGTGTGAAAAAAGAAAATCACTGTCATTTCTGTGTCTTGTCACCATCATGTAAGAAGAACCTGTCAGTTTTGTCACATTTACATTATGTCATTATTTAGTCTCAAGGGGGAGTGTGCCACACTGCACATGGCCCTCCAATGTAAGCGGCATCAGTCATAGTGATTCTCATTAAAGCCTTGTCACTGATAACACATAGCCAGTTCGCCACACTAGGTTCCCAGCTTGAACTCAGTGACTTAGCTCCCAATGCTGCCACTCAAACACTCAGCGCTTGCTTTGCCATGCTGACCCCTGCCCTCCTCCCTGCCCTCTGCCTACTCCTCCCGGTGCCCCTGTAGCCCCTTAGCCAGGGCCCTGTGGAGGCCCCTGTGGAGGCTCTGGCCATGCCCCTGTTAGACAGGCTGTCTGAGTGTGACGACCCCCTGCAGTACCTGGAGCCTGACCTGGCTGAGACCAACCCCACCGCATTCGCCCAAAAACTACAGGTGTGTTGACAGACCACGCATTGACCCCTCTTGATAAACCTTACAGGCCTTGACTCTGGTGGCCCATTTGTGTCCCTGATATATGATTCTGTGTGTTTTTGTATGAAAGCTATTTCCATTGTGTCCTTCCTACATCCTGCCTTTTCATTTTCCTCCTCATACTTAAGTTGCAGTTTTTTTTTTTAGCTCACTGTGTAAAATAGATTGATGGAGTGTAAAATGTAGACAGCAGCAAGGGTGTGCCCTCAACTCAAGTTTCTGTATGTTTTCCCTTTGCTCTCTCATCCTTGGGCCGCAATCCCCCTCCCTTACCACTGAAATCCATCAATCCGCTCCCCCTACCCCACCCACCATGTGTGCGGCCCAGGAGGAGCTGGTGCTTGCTGCCCTGAGGATAGAGGCTCTGCAGGTAGCCAAAAACATCTCTCAGTGCCCCTCCCTCTCTACTGTAACCCCCCAGGTACTGCGTTGAGTTCTGCACCTGCTGTACGCAAGTGTGTGTGTGAGAAAGTGTGTGAGAGGAAAGCTGTTTGAATGAGTGCCGGAAGAGCAGGTGTGTGTGAAATGCACGTGTGCGTGACTGTAGTGTGCGTGCATGAGTGTGTCTCAGCCTGCCTACCCCCCCTCCCTAAACACACCATTGTGAGTGTGACTGAACTCATGGCCTTATCAACATGGTGGCTGCACCGCTTACATCCGCAGTCCTACCACCTCTTCAGTCCCCACATTTGAAATCTCTAACATGGCTTAATGTGTCCAGCTCCCACCCCGACTTGCAGCGAGCTCTTCCAGGTTGACTCCTCAGGAACAGAGTGCTGTGCCTTCCTAGTCCCTTTGCCTTTATTATGCATGTTGGGCAACATGCATGTTGCCTGTTCATGAGAGGCTTACTGTACATGAGCATGAATGTGACTGGGAATGTCTCACCCTAGACTTAATACCAGCAGCTGAGGAATTATATGGTTATAACTCTCCCAGATGTATTTGTTGATGCTTTTCTATCATCACCCCAAATCCCAGTCACATTCTTGTTTTGTGATTTGATTTTTTTCCCAGACTAACAGCACTAACACACAGATACATCAGGTAGGTGTCAGTCAGTGGAAAAACTCTCGTAAGAGCAAGGCAGGCGCTTCCCGGTATTCTGTCTTTCCGTGTCTCATGCTGTTGTCCCGCACATTTTGCAGTCTCGACTCAAGAAACCCAGCACTCGTCGGTGGAATATCAACGGTTCACCCTTACTCAAAGTAAGAGTAACATTGTGCCCCAGTGATCTGTCCTTGTCCTAGTCCAGCTACAGTGCAGTGCAAGTATTGAAAAACGTTGTCATTGTTTTTGGCACACTGGATTTGAAATAACTATGAGGTGATAGTGCTGATTTTCAGCTTTAAAAGTGATTAAATGTGTTCACATCTACATCTACATTGGTTAAGATGACAAATCACAACCCTTTAATGCATAATACCCCCCAAGCAAAAGGGCTTTAATTCCTTCGTTTTACCCAATTAGATGTAAATCCCTTTAAATCAGAGCTGAAATTCAGCACTTTACCCTCCTATTGCTGGAGCCAAAACAGTTGACTAAATACACTGCGACTGTAAACTCCTGTAGACCTTAGAAGTCCAAGAGTCTGAGACCTTTGTTTAAGGTCTTGTATTTGCTGCCTACCATCGCTGTACATTTATCGGGAGTTGTGTTTTCTGCAGTTATATCTAGTATCTCTAGTTTTTGTAGTCTTTATACATCTACTACCGGGTTATTTGTGTTTGACGTAGTTTTTGTTTTGTGGCTTCAACTCGTGTCTTCAGTTTGCCCTTTTTTGTTGTCATTAAGTAGTTTTTCATTAAGTCTATGTGATTTTCGCCCATAGCACTCCTGCAAGTGATGCTAAAATGTTTGCAGCTTACCTGACACGTGATCTAATGAGGCTGAATTTACAACCAGGCAAAGCGGGCAACTGCCCCAGGGCCCAAGATCCTCAGGGGCCACACACCCAGGCTGTTTGTGTGACAATTACTTGGTTGTAATTTTATTCATACAAATTTGTTTGGCAACATGCACCACCAAAGTACAATAAAATAATAATAAATAAAAAATGTACAAGGAACATGCCCAAAAGTGCCTTCTGTCCTAAAGAGGGGCTGTGTGTTTCATCAAATTATTAGTACTTTAAATATCCACACATTCAGCAAATCTGAGGCATGATTATATTCCACTGCGGAAACAGTGGTTGTTTTCTGTGACTCATATTTGCCCCAAGCCCCCTAAAGCAGCAGCAAGCATGCACCCAGTAAGGATAGCACATTATTATTCACCGTAGCACATGTTGTTTTATCATACTTCCAATTTATGGTACTGACATTTTATGGGGATTTCTCTGGGATTGTCTCTGTAAGACAGCTTTAACTAAAAGTTACTATGAGTCATACCGCCATAGGATAAGTTTGGGTTGATTTGATTTGAGTTTCCGATTAAATCTTACTGAAGTTGGGGGGTAAGGTCAGTCAGTGACTAACTAAAAGCAAGAGAGGTCCATGGTTACCTAAACTTGACCAATCTTTACCTTCAGTGAAATAATGGAATTACTGCTCCAGCCAGACCAAACACTTTACTCTCTTTTCTATGTATTAGGTTCTCAGTCGACTTCTCCCTTGTGAGCCCCCACCATTTTTATCAAAGCCTCCCATAATCCGGCTCTCCCAAGGATGACTAAATCCCTTTCAAAGCAGAGTTTTAGGGGACCAAAAATGGTACAAAAAAGAGGATTGTTTTTGCATTTGGATGTTTTGGGTGAAGAGTTGTTGTTGTTTGAGTATTGTCATAGGTTGCAATGGTCACATGAACGCATGCATATACTTTGGTTCTTAGTGTCTCTCAGTACACCTCTTCAAAGTCAAACTCTATCTGATGATAAATCCTGTTAATTTTCTGATTCACCTCACATCATAGCCTTTGTAATTGTAAAAGGCAAATGGTTACAGTAACACAATAATTCTAGTCCCAACGGATAAGACCAGTCTATATGTTGTTATATGCTTTAACATGAGACTAACATCTATTTCCAATGCTGCCCAGTCTGCTACCCTATCCTCCCTCTCCTGTTTATGATGCGGCCCTTGCTGTATCAACTGCTGCCCTCCTTCCCCTCTGTCATGCCGGACCCAATCACATTCAAGCTACTGCGATGAGCAGGCGATCATGACCGCTCAGCTGGGGGCAGCATCAGCCAAATCACTTGGCTAATACTGTGGCAATGAAGACTGTTTCATCCAATCATGTGGCAGCTGACCAAGTCTTCAGGAACATCACTAGCCTGCCTCATTTACATATTGATTTTGCTGTGTGGTATATTTTGATGTAGTTAGATGCTGCCTTGCGATTTGGTTCAGGAATCCTGATGAGAATGTGCGTCTGGGCCAGAGGGTGAGGGTGTCCAATGTGTAGCTCAGTCTGGTTTGTAACTAGTTATGTTTCCTTTCCTCTCCCTCCTCTCGTTTGCCTCCCGGAAGCAGCACAGAGACGTGTCATCTCCCATAGAGAGTGCCGTGTCCAAGAACTCACTGTACGCGAGGACCACCGGCTACATCGAAGGGGAGAGTCCCCACCTGCCCAGAGAGCTGGACCACTCGCTGGGAATTGCACGAGAAGAGGTGCCCCAAAAGTAATCAATACTGTATTTACTTCAATCCAACATCTTAAATTTTACCTGACGTTTTTTTTTTGTCACCCTCCTCAGATTGTGACAAAGGAGAAAGAAGTGCTGGAGTGGCAAAGGAAGTATGAAGACAGCCGACAGGAAGTGGTGGAGATGAGGTAAGAAGTAGCACCTTGGGTTTTCATCAACACTTGGATCACACGTCCCACCCACACACTACAGCATGGATTTAACACCACCCTGTGTTTCTTGTTAATGGAAAGGTGCTAAGCGCCTTGTTGACTCCACCCATTATCACCATTTAACCTATAAATTGGTTTATCTCCCTTACACTGTCAACCAAAGCCATGGTTAACTGCAGAGCCAGTTAAAGAAGTCCATCTGAGTCCTACTGTCAACATGAGAGTTAGTGGTGGAGAATAGAGGAATGGATGCAGTTGATATATGTAAGTTTTAGAGTTAAAAAGTTAGATATCTATAAGAAAATGTGTTAGGGGCTTTGAGATGCTGTCATTTGGATTATACACAATCAACTGCCTGACAATAGCTCAAAACTGGGATTAACTTCACTCATAATATGGCTACAGATGATCAATCTATGTCTGATAAATGGCTGCTGATTGGGATTCACGGAGACAGAGATACACAGTACTGAGACCTTGTTCTTGTCAGCAGGTGGTCAGTGTGGGTCCAGCTGGCCACAGCTCAGTTAGTGTGGATAAAACAAAGCTTACTTCATTTGACTGATTGGGCGCAGGATAAGGAGGAGCTAAGAGGCTAAGGGTGAGGAATGGCTAATCAATCCTCTTACCTCTGGCAACCTGCTTTTCACAAAACAAGACATCCTATTCGGCCCTGCTGGTGTTTGGCTTGGAGTGTGGGGGAACTTCTAGCAACAAGACTCAGATGGAAACTAGACACACAAAGGAAAAAATACAAAGCTAAGAATAGATTAGGGCACTTAAAACTCTGCTGTTACTTAATAAGACAATTTTCTAAGGTTGGAGGCTGGATGACAGTTAATGTGTGTTTATTGTTAAGATCTAACAAAATATCTCAAAATAGCAAATGTTTCACTCAACTCGACTTTCTAGCAGCTGTCTGACTAATATCCACCCAAATCCAGCAATATGTTTTAATTTAGAAACAAATAGATTCATTGCATAAAATAAGAGACATGTATACATTGAAGTCATTTGTCATACTGTCTGCTATAACCACATCCATTTACTTATGATCTACAATTTCTTCTCCATAGGAGAATTGTTGCTGAGTATGAGAAGACGATTGCACAGATGATAGGTGAGTTCAATGTAAAATACACAGGTTACTGGACCCTTTTCAGTACACATTAATTTGATTTCAAACCAGTTACTTTTCTTCCCAAACCTCTGCCACTACTTTTTGCTGCACTTTATTATTATTATTTGGAAACTGAGCAACCTATACTGTATAAGGTCTCTGTGTGCATTACTCCATTGGCACTGATTTTAGTGAGTTAAGTATTGTTTTACCCCCCGACACATGCTAGCTTTGCTATGTGCTTGCTTTCATGTTTGATTGACATGAACTAAATCTTGATGCCATTGGGGGGGGGAGGTGCTCACCTTTTGCCCACTCGAGTCCGGCTTCTCTGGACTCATTAAATTCCGCTGCAGGATCACTTCTGTGCATTATTCCTGCTCTCACCTCTCATCTTCTACGCCACCTCCGGACATTCCTGAAAATTAGATTTTCGCTCCTGTCTAATTTCATTCCTTACTCTCATTAAAGCACCGTCACAAAAAAGGAACAGGAATCTGTCTCTGCTTCTGTCTAACACTTGGCTCTCTCACGTGTCTTGCCCTCCCAGCTTGACTTAACACAGTCCCTTTTTTTCTGTTCTGCTCCCATCTTTGCCCCTCACTATTTGATAACCCTGACAGGCATGCCAGGTGAGTACTGCGGGATTGTCCTTCACTTGTTTGTTTCAGCTCACGTCTCTCTGTCCGTCAGAGAAGGGAGCAGATGTGCTCACTTTCTTCATCTCATCAAGTGACATTTGTTTGTCCATTTTGTTGCATCTCATCCTGTATGTTTGAGACCCTGTATATTGTTTTTAAGGACAGGCTCTCTTGGCATTTACCATTCAGCTGATCTTTGTGTAATCCCTCAGTTGCTGATGTTGAGTACACCATTACAAAATTTTTATTTTTTTTAAATGTGTATATGCACAGTGGAAATCTTTACCTACACATCTGCACTTTGCTTCCATACTGTGGATGGTTGCAGAAATAGTAAGTTAAGCAGGTTGGTCATCTAAGCTTGTGACAGGAAAGGAAAGGGAAAGCTGAGAGGGGGTTAAAATACTCTGGGAGCTTTGTCATTTAGCACTGAACGGTCTAGAAGCCCCTCAAGCAAACCAGCTGCCAGCTCTGTCTCTATGGTCTCTTTGATTTAACCATTGTTCAGTGTTTTTGTTTGCATGCTACACTGGTTTATCAGATATACTCATGTAGTGTAGTATAAAATGCTGTTAAATCATACTAAACCACAAATCCATTGTGATATATTGTCAAAAATATAGTGTTTGTGCATATGCGTCTTGGTGTTGGTCATTAAACAGTGTATGTGCCCACTGCCTACAGCAGACTGTCCACAGACTGAAGATCTGATACAGTATATTTGTGTGTATCTATCAGAGGATGACCAGAAAGAAAAGTCTCTCTCCCACCACACCATCCAGCAGCTGATCATGGAGAAGGATCAGGCCTTGGCTGACCTCAACTCCGTGGAAAAGTCTCTGGCCGACCTCTTCCGACGTTATGAGAAGATGAAGGATGTACTGGAGGGCTTCCGCAAGGTAAGTAACACACAAATTATTCACAAGTAATGAGTGTTTTCGGCATGAGCGGCCTCGTAAGTCATCTAAAATTTTGCTTGACAACCCTCATGGCAGGTAATTAAAATATTTCCCACTCTGTTTCAGAATGAAGAGGTTCTGAAGAAATGCGCTCAGGAGTATCTGTCCAGGGTCCGTAAGGAGGAACAGCGCTATCAAGCACTGAAGATTCATGCAGAGGAGAAACTAGACAAGTGAGTATATACACACTCTCATTATCTTTGTTCGACCATGGCGAAGTGTTATTTTCCCCTAAGGGAAAACACTACAATACAGTAACTGCACAATACCTCAATTCCCAGCTGAAATATGTTTGGATATAGGCCAATGTAATTAGCTGTTTCTGTAGATTATTTATATTCCATCTGTTTGAAATTTCTAAAGATTAATTCTGTATTGGTTTTGCAAACGCAAGGTTGTGCTTTCATAAGACTTTTCAAGCTTATGGGGGTCAGGGAGAGGTGACTTAATTCTCATTGTATCACTTTTCTAGGGCCAATTCAGAGATAGCTCAAGTGCGGGGTAAGGCCAAGCAGGAACAGGCCGCCTATCAGGCCAGTTTGAGAAAGGAGCAGATGAAAGTGGACTCTCTGGAGCGCACTTTGGAGCAAAAGGTCAGTCAGAATTTCTCACTAACTGTAGTGTCATTAAAATATGTCCAAAAACAAGCATATTAATCGTAATTTTAACAACTGTTTTACAGAACAAAGAGATCGAGGAGTTGACGAAGATCTGTGATGAGCTGATTGCCAAGATGGGGAAGAGTTAGCGACCACACCACACCCAGGCCAAATCTCACAGAGAAGAGGAGTGGAAAAAATACTTGGAAAGTGAAAGCGGATCAGGAATATTTACCACTCTTCCAAGGACTGATGGACATCGAATGCCAAAATGGTCTTGGGGTTAAATTTCCTACTGACTTTGTGCATACAGGATCCACAGGAATGGCTTCCTCTTAATCACTCTGTACATTTTTGATGTGTCAGTGTATCGTACTGTATCAGGGGTCTGGTTTAAAGTTTTAGAAAATGTATCATATCACTAATGAGTGTGTCTGTGTGTGTGAGAGTGTGCGTATGATAATGAGAAAAGTGAGAGCATTGTTTGTGGGTTAAATTATCTATAATGATGCCATGACAGCCACTGAGGGAGAAGACTGTTTACCCGTTCCTGTTGTTGTCTCCTCTTAATACAAGAGAAAGATAGATTTTGAAAAAGTGTAACAGAGACTTAGATTCGTTTATAAAATGTTGATACACCACCACTAAGAGAACACAAACTATCACGCTAGCTTACTGCATGTGAGAGAGAACAAAGAACTTGTATTGTTAATGTTTGTATATACTGTAGGAAATTCCAAGACTCATCTGCATTTTTGATAGTTATTCTGTCATCCTCTGCCCGCTTCCCTCATGTAACCTTGTAGATATTTGTCATACTTGTCATAGCTTTCTCGATGAAATTGTGGGACTATTTTTTGGATTTTATTTTGATATAAAGCAAACTAATCGTGACTGTATTCAGTGTGACCAAGAGTAATTTAATTTTGGATGGATATGTCCTAGTCCTGCTATGGTCGTTGTGTCACACTGAGGAATAACTTCTCTGCACAGCTACTGTACAGCATCTGCTTACAAAGTGCAATAAAAGATGGCAATACAGCACACTGTGTTTGCTCTTGTTCTTTCCCCACATAAGGAAACAAGATACACATGCACAGGTGATCTTGTTTATGTTTAAATGTTCACTGATGCAATAGACCTTTGTTTTTGGGTTTATTGTCACCTTTTCTCTTCCTTTAGATCAGTGATTCCTTATCAGGGTTATGTGTACCACAGGGAATACTTCTGAAAGTGTATGTGGAAAGATGCTTTTCAATAAAACACTATAATTTAGTAAAATATACATGTCTATCCACATATTTGCATTTTGGAAGAAAATAAACACAAATAGAATTACAAATTGCTGTGAGGTTGATATTTGATATATTTATTGCCACAATAACCAGTTAACTACTGAACAGGACATGCTTTCATGCCAAGTGTTGTAATTGTGTGTGATAAATGGTTCAACATCAAGCTTCTGCACCCCAGTCATACTGTCTTGTACGAAGAAACGAGTGGATATGTCATGTCATGGGTACGTTAGACAAAAAAAAGGTGAGGAACCAAAGCTTTAAAGGATTGCAATGTTGCAGTGATTTACTTCTAAAATCTATAATGTAGAATGTAGATCTGATTTATAAACTTCAGTTCAGAGAACAGCTTCGTCATGATCAGCCCTGGTGCAACAGGGTGACATAAGAATTGGACCAGGTGGGGACAGGGAGCCAGACTCAGGATGGGTGTGGCTACAGCACATACGTCTTTAAGGTGAAAGGTATCTACTACTATTGTCTCCTTTGCCTATCCAGGCTGAAGAAGCAACTATTGACAATTAACACAGAGCTGTGGGTCCCAGTGAAGAGGCTGGTAATCTCCTGGTCAGTGCAGGAGGGGGGATATTAGCTCATCTGATAGCTCAGATTAAGCTCAGGGGGCTTTAGGAGCAAACAACCTTCTCTCATTGTGTGATCAGGAAGACCGAGGACTGCCAGCACCATGAGAGCTGTCCAGTACTGTCCACTGCTTCTGCTTTCTCTGGGTCTGCTAGCAATCAACAGTAAGGACAAGGATTTTATTTTTAATAACCTCCCTTTTCCTATCTTCAAGTTCATCCCCCCTTTAGATCTCTGCTCTAGCCTCTGTCCACCTGTCATTTGGACTTCCATTCGTTGTCTCCCTTCAGGTGCTCTTCTCCCTTTCCACTGTTGAATTTCCAACAGTAGTTTGCATTTGTGTTTTTTCTGTATTTTAGTCTTTCCCTGAGAGGCCGGAACCTATTGAATGAATTTATTATACAAAATAGCCTTCAGGACAGGAAAACACTACAGTCACTACAGCAGAAAATGCCTTGCATGTTATGTAACTCTAATAAGACTAGTTTACAACCTTATAATGACTTTTTTAGGCCAAGTTTACGAACTGCTGTGAATTTCTATGGCAATTCTACTGGCTTTTGCCTCCCTTCAGTCTGTCACCCTCCTCTGTAACTTGCATGCAATCCCAGCAGCTAATCTCTTAATAGGCCTGGAGGCTAATAGCATGTGTGTGGAGCGGCTGTGCAGACTGGGGTCAACTACAAACAGCAGGGGGTATTTGCTGTGGCATGTTAACATACAGAGGGGCATATGGGAAGCAAAGAAATGAGACCAACTAATCAAATTCATACAATACATTTTTGGTTTGCTGTTTTCATGTTTTTGCTGTTCAAGTTGTGCTTTTATATATAAAAAAGGACTGAAAATCTGATATTTTAGTAATTCATATTCTGGTTTGATTAGAAAATGTCCCCACTCTGGTCTGTACCTCTGTGTAAACAACAATTCGTGTGTCTGTGCAACTTTTCTGTCCTCCCACCATCATCATGACTGAATGATGAAAGACCAGGAGTTTAGGGTGGAAAGAGGTTATTTTGATGGCCAAGACAAGAGATGTGCTGCTACAAAGAATGTTTGAAGCTTTAGGCAATTCCTATAAGTCCAGCTCTGTTTGATCCTCTTAGGAAGCAGCATTAAAGGCTGTTTCTGAGGGGCCATTTTAGAATTTAGGAGACGGATGAAGGTTTTTTCAAAAGGAAGCTTTATAGTGATATTTCAAAGGTCAGTTAGTTCTCAAATAACCGCTCCTTCCTCCGGAGAGCTTTAGAAAGACATTTGAGTGTCTCCTGAAGCTTTAGCTGAAGGTTAGAAAGATGTGTTTTTTTAAATCTGAGGGCACTTATTTAATTCTTTGCCTGAGTTTGGGAAGATTTGTGTGAAGGAAGTGAGTAATTATTGCTCTCTCTTAACTGTACAATCACTGTCACTGCCATCCAGATGTGAATTCACCATGCCTCTGTGTGCATACGGCTCAAACCCATAGATCCTGTGTTAATAAAGGATAAAAACTATCCAGAGTCTAGGCCCTTGTAGACACTGCTTGACCAGAACTGATGATAAATGGACTGAAGTTAGCTTGAGTATGCTACAATCTACTGCAGTCTTTACCATGTCAGAGCAGCCACAGCTGGCTCACTTGTACCAATGTCTAAGTCATATGGGTTTTTAAAGGACAAACATGGCAGCAGTAACATTAGCAGCATTAAGTAGCATATTCATGCTTTGAAAGAAGTCAATATATCTGACACAGGGCTTGTTTTTAGTTGTTCTTTTTACCATCACTGAGATATTTGGTGGGCAATCCTGCATTAGCATTATAAACAGTTCCCATCAACTGAAGCAATAACATCAGGTCAGTTTAAGAAAAACATAGGGCTGGCTTTAAAGTATGCGGTTCTGCATTTCCCTTTAAATGTGCTCCAGTTGCAACCTTTAACTGCCATTAACTTGCTGTTGAGCACAATTTCTAATCTTGGAATAATATGGTTTTGTGTGACTGTCATTCAATCAAGTTATATTACACATTTTATTTTAATATTACATTATGCTTGTACTTTTTTAAAGAAAACATTTAATTCTGCTGTTTTTCATGCAGTGACACTACATTTTTCTGAACTGCATTTCAGCAAGATAAAACTATGCTTTAAACTCCTTTCTTTCAGTACGTCATGATGTCAGCGTATTAGGATGTGCTGTGTCAGTATTTCTTTTCTGTTTCCTTCAGGTGAGGCTCTGCAATGTTATACCTGTATGGGCTCCAACAATGACGACTGCAACCGGCAAGGCTCCAAATCTTGTCCCAGCTACTCTGATGCCTGTGCTGTGGTGGTGGGCCATGACAGTGAGTCCAACAGTGACAGTGTAGTAGCCCTTCTTTTTACTAGCTTTCTTTCTCCTTTTTTTTTCCTACCAACAATGAAGAAACATAACACTCTATTTGTATCTGTGTGTGTGTTTAATGGAGGACAGGCTGCTGTCTGGAGACACATCTCAGTCAGCAGGGGGTCTGAGGCTTTTAAGGAAATGAAGAGCTTTGCTACTCCTATTCAATCAATATACTTAATTAGGACACCATGTGTTCTTGGCACTGAGACAATTCCTCTTCACAAAATGAACTTGTTTTACTAATTTAAACCTGCATGAGGTTTTACATAAAATGTTTCTAGTTAATTATCAAAAAGTGGGGCAACAGCAGAGGCCATCATCCTGTGTATAAATGAGACATGGTAGATGGAACCATAAAATATGGTATATGTATACTGGACACCCACAGATAAAGTGATAAAATCCCAAATCAATAATGAAAAACAAGACTAAAGCTTTATAACGTGAATGAATCAGTCAGCCAGGCAGTTTTATTATTGGAACAAGTTTAATCAAATCTATATACCTATATACCTTTCTATTTCTGTCTGTTTGTCAGGTGGGGTGATGAAGTCATGCTCCTACAAGTCTTTCTGCAGTCAGGCCAACAGCCAGGGCTACAGAGCACCAGGTGTCCGAGTTCACTGCTGCTACAGTGATGACTGCAATGTGACGAGCTTAGCCTCCCGTCTGCCAGGCCTCAACTATCTGCTGCTGTTTCAGCCTCTGTTGTTCCACTACTTATTCAAGTAGACATGCTGCTCAACTTCATCATGCCAAAACATGTATCCATCTGCAACACAAATGCCAACTAACATTGTTTTCATTTACTTCAAAAATGCCAAATAACCCTGCCTAATTTCATACTACATGATGTCCTCCTTACTACTGTTCCACACTGCTTCGACTTACCTTATATATTTAAACAAAAACCAAGGTGATACTATACATAGAAGAGCTTGAGGTGCTTGGTGTGGCTGCGTGGATTATACCCACCATGTTGGATTGAAGCTATTAAGCAGTACTCAAGTACATGTGTCTTTCAGTGGATTTCACTAAGCCAATAACTAAAGGATCCTAAGAGAAGTGCTGAAAAAAACAGGCAGAAAACATTTGTTATTTGCTTCCTACATTAAAGAGTAAGAGATGCTGTTTGGGTTTCACAACCTTGGTTTGATGCTCAGCACACAATATGTGGAACTACTTTTTTACCTATACACACAATCACGGCTTGGGTTGCAGCAGATGTTCCTGTGGCTAAATATGGCACCAAGAGCTCAAACATCTGGTGTGTCATTACATCATTAGCCTACCTGTCGATCACACATCTGATGAGCTGTGCGAGATATTTTGGAAGGTGGTGAGGAAGCAACTCTCACACACTGCACTGCACTGGCCTATAAGTAGAGGTTACTGTATGTAGTTGATGAAAAATACTCACTGCACTGTTTGCTGTGTAATTTTCTTGGAACTAGGAAATGTTACAATTACAATTTTATAATCATCCTATAATTAATTAATAATAATTAATTAATTAATTATAATTACAAGTCCTAGTCCATTTAAATGTAATTGAATCTAAAGACACTAGAGATGCTCTTCCTTTCTCCACTGTATATATTATATCATAAGGAAATATATACTACAATTGAATGGTGTAGAATATATGAGCTAATATTGGATGTACAGGCTAAATGATAAATGTAATGTAAATACAAGCACTATAAAAGTTGTTTTGTTAATGCCTTTGTGTGTATGTAATTATTTCAACACTGTCAGTTGGGCAAGATTATTTTATCTTTCACCTCTCGCCGTTTTTCTTGGCCACACAAGCAGTTAAGCTCTAGGGATGGTAATATTGGTCAGTCGGTCGGTCCACCACTTTGTACTTTGTACTTTGTACTTGGACTGAAATATATCTACAACCAATGGATGGATTGTCGTGAAATTTGGATCAGACATTCATGGTCCCTAGAGTAGGGGCGGATCCAGAGAAATATTAATGGAATGGAAAAAAGATGGCATGGGAGACATATGATAATTTTTGGGTTCATAGTTTTGGCAGAAATGACAGAAGTGGCAGAAATATATGCTTTTTTTTATCACAAACAAAGACATATATCAATGTATGCTAGGAAAAGCTCCCAGATGAGGATATTTTAACTCAAAAACATGACATTATTGTGTCATATTAGTATATCAATAAATAGTTTTATTTCTATATCTTCTTCTTTTTCCAAACACATGCCTTTTTTCATTGAACTTCAGTCTAAAAAGTGACCATAACAAATCCTTAAATCAATTTAAATTTTAACACATTTTTTAAAAATGAATATCATTAAATATGTTCAATTTGACAGCATTTAACACCAAACAGGGGTGGCCATGGATTTCTTGTATACCTGCCCCTGCCCTAGAGAATGAATCCCTCTGTGCTGATCCTTGGACTTTTCACAGCATCAACATGAGGTCCACATTTGTGAGTTTGATTGAAATATCTCAACAACTATAAGATAGATTGCCATGAAATTTGGTGCCCACTTTCATGCCCCCCTCAGGATAAACTCTAATGACTTTGGAGATCCTCTGACTTTTAATATAGCACCAATTATGTACGTTTATGTGCTGTAAATTACGCAAAGCACAGGAAATGTTTGAAGCAATGCATCTTAATTCTTCCAGTTGACTTTTTAAGCACATAAATGTGTCTTGACACTATCCCAGTATTTATAAACCCAAATATAACAGCTGTGATACAACAGCTGCTCTCAGGCTGATCCATGTTAACATTTTATGATCATACCCGGAGAAGATAGACTGACATCTGTTGGCCTGATGACACTTAACGCTGACAGATCAGCTGGCAGCTTATTAGTGAGCAGCGTATGAAGATATATAAACTATATAATAAACATGAATAAAAGGATTCAAAGACTCAAGGTTGTTTTATTGTCATTTACAACGCAGGGTATTTACATACAGTTCCCTTCATGTTACTAATAAAAATAAATGAGCAAGTCAAAGAATAAAATAATTACTAATTTGTATGATGAAGTGTTAAGGAAGAACATATTCAACATTTTAAATAACATAACATGTTGTGAATGCCAAACACCATTAGCAGTTTAGTTTCTAACTATAAACAGAAAGTGGGGTCTTAGCGATATGAGTGCTTGTAAGAATCTAAGATGATGGATTCATCCTTTTTTCATGTATCGCTCCCTATACACCCTAGTAGCATCTTCTTCCTAGCAGGTATGTCTTCTAGTTCACAACACAGTCTCCACTGTGAGGCAGTCTAGCCACACCACATGACTTCACCACATGCAGTCAAATCTACAAGACTGTTGCAATTCATATTGACCAACCACTCCTCAAGGGTGCTGCTGAGATTGGCTTGAGTCAATAGTGATAATAATTGTTCTGTTTTATTGCTGTCTGCTGGGGTTTGTACTTTATTTAAAAATGTGAAAACGTTCTCTCTCTCTGCTTCTTGCTTTGACAGTCTCTCTCTCTCTCTCTGTTCTCTCTCTGCTCATGTCCTGCTGCTCTCTCCTTTGACAGGCAGGTGTGAGAGTGTGAACGGACTGCCCTGGAGGGGGATAGACACTGACCCCAAACCGTGAGTCTCCAGTCCTGTTCAGCTGGAGCCTGTTCTGGGTGCTCATGTCCACAGACAGCCAAGAGAGCGGCCCCATGTCGGCCCTCATCAGCTTTATTTGAAATGCTTCTTTCACCTTAATTAGGGTGGGAGGGGAAGGCTTGCATAAACTTGAAGGGGTGATAGAGGGTCGATGGGTCGAGGTGCTGCTGAGGTGTAGCTGGGGGTGTCTGAAGTTTGTCTTTTGGGGCACGTAGTTCAATTCAGACTGTTCAACAGTGTTACGGTCATGATTCACTTAAGCGGGACTGTTTATGCAGCATGACTACTGTGTGAAATTTCACCTGCACGTGTCACCCATAGACATATTCTAGGGACAGAGTTTATAATTTGATGAAGGATTTAAAAGTGCAATCATGTCCAAAGCCCCCGCTGGATTGGAGCATCTCTGGACAATAACACCAGTCACTGTATTCCCCACGTGTATGCTATCTGAGCTAAAACTGAAGGTCATTGCCATGGAAACTTTGCTGTTTAAATTGGAGTATGTTTAATCCCAATCCTCTGGCACCTGAAGACATTATCACCGCAAATCCTACCGTCAGTCATCAAAGGGATGAGCCGGCTGCCCTTTAAGGGAGGCTGTGCGAAAAGCAACAAGGCTGCAAAATCCTCGTGTCTACAGCGGTTTCCAAAGTAAACCAGACTCGTTTCACTCCTTGTGAATGCCACTGAACATCCCATACAGTGACATATCGGTTTTATTTTTGTGTGCGTGTGTTTTGCCGTTATCGGAGAGGATTCATCAATTGTTGAGTGTTTTTTTATGGTCTTGGAAAGATTGACGTCTTTCTGAGAAACTCGCTTGCCGTCACAAGCAGTCACGCTTCCACATTTTGCTGTTGGATTGTCTGTTAAGGCCTTGGTTGCATTTTCCTTATAATATGTATTTGCTTGGTGTATTGATTGCATTACCTGTTCGTAATGACAGCAGGCTGCAGCAGAACTGATTAGACTGGTCAATACAAGAGGCAAAAAAACTGTTGGGCTTTTGTGTTTTTCAGCAATGAATCAATTTTTGCCGTGCTGAAATCACCCCTGCATAAACTGGGATGGTGACATCAGGCAGATGGCTCTGGTTGCAGGCTCCTCCCAAACAGAGAAATGAACTTATGAACCATCGGTGGAATCCAGGTCCGACCCACATAAGCAAACCTGTTCATCTAGGACAGTCCCCCCCCCCGAGAAAGAGCAGTTTTCAGTTGTCCCAGGACAGGTCAGACTGAGCTTTGGATGCAGTCCCTCAAAATAACCAACAGTGAGACTTAATGAGTTTTTTGTCCAGGGAAGCAATATACCTTTAAATCATTGATCAGCTGCTCTCAGCCAAGTAACAGCCAACATAACAGACAAGGATGGACACCATGACCAGTGGTTGCAAAAACAAACAAACACATCCAAGCTAAAAGAGCACACACTGCTCAACATCAAATGCTTGTGCCATTGTGGGGAGGGAACAAAAGCGCTCAGGGGGAATGAGAGCGTGTGAGACGTTGGCTGTGTTTACAAGCGCCTGGGTCCTGGCTGGTCAGCCCGGGTTCACCCAACGGTCACCGGTTCTGAGGTCTCCAGGTCTTGGGTCTTTTTGAAAAAGATCTGTGAAGCAGAATTAAAGTGATCTACCTCCGGACTCCGGACTCCGGACTCCGGACCATGAGGGTTTTTGGTCTTTGAAACAGGGAAGAGGAGAGATACAGAGAGCAAGAGGGGGAGAGTGGGGGGGACTGAAGAGGGAGCCAGGGGGGAAAGAGGAGAAGAAGAATTATGTGTAATGAGTGTGTTCCCCTGCCTGAGCTACTTTGAAATGTGACTAAATGGCCCACCTTCTGTGAGTCAGGTCCCTGGCTTGAGGGCAGCGAGGAGCCCACTGAGAGAGCCTGAAGCTGACAGGAAACAGTGCACAGACTCCAAAAAGTGTACAGCATGTTTAAACATTTGAATAATATTTCATCTAAAATAACTTTTCAGGAAATGTTAAACAAAGTGATTAGTATGGAAGTAATGTGCTTGAGATGAAAGAAAATTAAGCCTTTTTATTCAATTTAATCCCTACAAGAATTACTTTCAGTGAGACACTTTCTCTGTTTTCGCCTTAAATTCCTGCAGTAATTAACTCACAAGTTGAACTGTTGACTTTTATAATGTCTAACATAGTGGTGAGATGCATATAACTATTTGCACTTTTAATAGTTTTTTAATTGAAAGAAAACCAGTGACACAAAGAGCACAGATTTCATGAGCAATATTAGCAGTTTTCCTCATAAACAACATATTTTAGATGTCATAGCTATTAATTAGTGGATCAATTCCAAGTAAACATGCTTTGAGCCAATATACAGCATCTAGCTTCTTCACCATATGTTCTCTGCAGTTTTCACTTCCTTCCTAGTCTCCTCTCTTGAGAAGACAGTGTTTGTACCATTTCTGTTTCAGCTATAGCTGTGGTACAGGCTGTCTATTTTTGCTATCCCCCACAGGATGAACAAAGGAGCAGGATTATATAGAGATAGGGCTCCTATGATGAGCTTTTTGTAGAATTACCACAGTTCTGCTAATTCTATGTGTCTTACAGGAGGAACAAGAATTGCATCCATATGCGCAGGGTTCTTAGTTTTTAGTGAGAATATGGATAATACGAGTCTTTGTGAACAACTTTAACAAATACACAGAGGGTCAACAAATATTATGGAGAACTGAAAGGGAAGGTGCTGTTCTGAAATGGTAGGGTTGACTGTGTTGCATGAGTGTAGAGGGATAACAAAAGAGAGAAGAGGAAAGCAGACCTTGGAGCCAAAACCAAATCACATCAGTAACCGCTGCGCCCTGGGGTGGGGGCAGGCTCAGTCAGCCGTACCATTCAACTGGGATAATTAGTTTTGGAAAGGAATATCAACTGATATAATTGAGCATTCTCCGCTAATGAAGATCCTCTGTGTTGTCACTGGTGAGGCGCTAATTGACGGAAGAGGGAGGGATTGGGTGGGTGCAGAGTGGGGTGAAGGGCTGTGCAGGATACGATGGTGGAAGTGCTGCCAGTGCTGGCAAACCAAAAGTTTTTCAGGTTCGCTGGTCTCTTTTAGACAAGTTTTATTTAGTAGTCAGTGACTCACTGTCTGCTTTCATTCGCACAAAGGCCTGTTAGTGAGTGTATGATGGGCTCATTCACCACCGTTTGCTGTGTTCCCTCTAAAGGTTTGCCAGGAGATGAAAGAAAACTCACCCCAGCATTTAGACAGATAAGAGTGGTACAGAAGTGGGCGTGGTCTAAAGAAAAAATCACAGGAGTCCACAGAGGTGGGGGAGGAGGGAGTTTAGGGGTTGCACAGGTCGCGTTGGGAGTTTCGATTGAGGGAAGCAGAGGGTCGAGGATTTGTGGAGGGAGGGCCGTGAGGAGGGGTCATGGTGAAATCAGTTGAGGGAATAATAGGAAAGCAAATTGGTTTTGACAAGTTTAGGGAGCTGGAAGTAATGCGGTCCTTTTAAAGGGGAGATGAGGGAATATCCAGCAAAACTATGAGATAATCAGGGGTACTATTCAGGAGCAGGGTGAGGGGAAGGACCTGAGCCAAAACACGGGGCCTGCTGGTGACCCTGAAGGGCCCGTGGAACAGGGTCAGCGCTAATGTGCGGCCTACAGGGGGCGACAGGTTGAAAGCATTGTTGAAAATGTATGTAAAAGTAAAAGTTGTATTGAAGCTTTCACTGTTCATTTAATCTTTATGACACACTTGAATAACCTTCTAATAACCTTCAGTCTTCTAAGAAACAATCTTCAAAACCTTTCCGGAGATTAATTTTGTATTGATTAAGTGTATATTCAGTCATGAATAAATCAAATAAAGAGAAGCTTGCCAAAGAAATAATGTTTTTTATGAAGACAAGTTTAAGACATCCTTGGTAACTCAGAGACCGACAGGCAGGCAGACAGATGGAGAGACAGAAAAGCAGCCATGCACAGTAATAGACAGACAGACAGATATTCAGAAAGGCAGGCAGCAGGGCAGACAGACAATACCGATCCACTATCCACTGTCACACATCTCTGGAATCAGGCATCGTCCCCAACAGCAGGCTGCCTGCCAGATCAGCTCCGCTGGCAGCCAGCTAGACAGACTGCTCACAGCAGCCAGCATGGAGACAGACTGACGCAGAGCAACCAGCTAAGGTGTTTGAACACAAACAGAGGATTAACAGAGTTCTGGGCATGGAGGTGACGGTAAATAAAACACCAAACAGGCCTACTCCACAGGACAGCAGGTCCAAACAGAAAAATGATTTCACACTCATTTCAAATTAATGTTGGTTGGTAATGGAGTCAGGGTTCAGCTTTACGCTGTCTAATTTGCTGGAGCTGATTTACAGCAGGAAGGAAAACATAGGATTGTGCTTTTAAAAAAAGGAAATATTGTACTTTGCCCAGTGACAAGGGAAAGGCAGGCTTTTGTTGGCTTGAAATTGAAAATTCCTGATGGTGTCAACATAGCAGTAAACGGCAGCGATAAAGTCAAATATTCTCCCTGCGCCTGCTGACACCTGCATGGCTTGATCTCACTTTTTAGATAACATCCCATATACACAGAGAGAGAAAAAAGACACACGGATCTGATACAAGAATGCTGCCTCAACCCTTCAACACCTAAGTGTCTGATTCAGAATGCAATTTGTTGTTACTTGTCAACCTTGACAATTTCTGAATGCAAATAAAACACGCACACTTTCAAATATACATCCACACACACCTTCTTGACATCCTGCTTCATCTTTTTCCAGATCTCAGTTCAAAATTTGCTAAAACTGCATTGGGCATCATCAGATTTGTGAGTTCAACAGGTCAGATAACTTGAAAGTCAGACAAAACTAGCCAAAGTAGGGTTTATAGTCTTTCATTCATTGAAAAATCCATTAGAAAAAGTCCAACCATTTAGTATGCCAAGCAGGTAAAAACACAAGCAGGGAGTTAGTTGAAATGACCCATGTCAGCATCTCAGGATGCTACTCATAGCTCAATACATTATCATTTGGTCACAGCCAAGATGATTACTTTTCTTTAAAAGGCACCACTTGACCAAGCCTTTCTTTAAAAGGTATTTCCATAGCTGTACTGTTAGGATAGCATATAGTAGCAGTCAGGAGATGTTTGCTCCTCATTTCAGATCACCAGCCTCCTTCTCCACATTTTCCATGTGACTCCATATCCCTTCACATTAGTGCAGTCCGCCACAAAGTAGCTGCAAGAATCAGCACGCGGTCAACTGTGGCAGGGAAAAAAAGAAGGGAAGAAAGAGAAAATATTTAAGGCCTTGCTCCCTCTGTCAGCTTTCACCTCCTTTCCCTCCTTGTTCTTGTTTTCACAGCCCTTAATCCTGGCGGCTCCAACGAGCGGTCACAGGTTTTGACAGCAGACTGTAATGACCTAAGCTGTTCTCTGTGGGGGGTGAGGAGGGTAGTTGGGGTAGGTGGTTGGGGAGGGGGAGCGAGGAGGGACAGAGGAATGTTTAATGAGAGGTTACATGGAATTTATTTTTAGGTGTAACGCAGTTTCACTCCTTGGCCACCAGGGGCTGAGCAGATACATACTGTGTATACGAAACCTGTGTGGAAATGTTCTGGGAATACTCTCACTGAGAATACTCTCACACAAGAATCAACAATACACAAGAGGGTACACAACTAACGTTAATAGTGTAGTCATAGTGAACTGAGTACAGAACTTTGTATTCACCATGTATTCAGCAGACCGTATTACAGACATTACAGTAATGTTTTTGGCCAACTGATGAGTGTAAGTCCAATGTTCTGTCACCTTTTAGATCTGGTTTGAACCACAAACACCTCAGGGGAAAAATTATGAGCTAGTATCTTAATTAACCACATGTTTACTTACTCTGACATTTCATATTGGACAGCTAATGCAGGTAATGCATTCAGCTTATCTGGAAAAGGTTCCCAGTGATTTTATATGAGGGACTGGTGAGAACACTATAGGCTCAACCACAATCTCTGTTTTGACGCTAAAAGAGAAAAAAAAAAGCGGCATAGATCTTCAAAGTTGAGGGTTAATTCACAGTGGGTTTGGCACTATGAGCAACCCTTTTATACACAGAATGATTTGATTCATTGTTAATATTCCATTCCAGCCTACAGGGGGTGCCAGGTCAGAAAGCTGAGTCGTACATTTAAGAATAATTTAAAGTTATATTGAAACTTTCACAGTTTGTGTCCTTACCATATAAAACACTTGATAACCTTCTGTCTTCTAAGTAACAAGTCTTCTTTCAGGATATGATTTTTGTGCTCATTAAATATTTTTTCAGTCAAGTCATGAATAAATCAAATAAACAAACCGCCAAATAAGCAAAACTTTTTATAAAATATGTTTAAAACATCCTTTGTAACTCAGGGACAGACAGGCAGGCAGGCAGGCATGCAAAGAGAGACAGACAGAAAAGACATACACATTAGCAGACAGACTCAGACGCACACAAAAGCAAGCTTTAATTCAGGGTTAATATAAAACTGTTGCTTGAGACTGAGTTTTCTGATTCTGTTCAAGGTTTCAGTAATCTGTGTGAACACAGAATTATAACTTCAAAGATGAACAAGATGCTTATATTTATAAGCAAAATATATTTGAATCTGAAATATACACCTGGAATTATTTGGTTAAACAAATTACTGATTTACATATTAGACATATTAGCTTATGTGATTAGGGTTGATATTATACAGGAAATCTATATATCAAACTTTTGACTACATGTAACAGCACATCTTTAAATGTTCAAGGTTACTTACTACAGAAACATAATTTGGCAGCCACAGCATAACACCTTCATTTAACATTAAATACATATGAATTATTTAAACTACATGCAATAGGACAAGAACTGTACTTATCTGTCAGCTTTGAGTCATGGCAATTCCTTCTCAGATGTATTGTTGTTACATTAACCTAGTTGTGTTTAAATTAGTTCAAAGAAAAGGACAAAGGAAGTAGTAAATCTGACCGCAACATTAAAGTAGCTCTTATAGGTTAAGGCTATGACTATGTAGGATTGCAATTATCTCCTGTCAAATGCAAGGTGAGAGTGTGAATGTCAGCAGTAACCCCGACAGCCTAATTGATACACGGAGCACTTGGTTGCCATGCAACTGTTAGATAACTTAATGTGGAGCTATGGATAATGCTGAAGATAAAAAAAATCAACATGAACTGTACTGTAACATGTAAGAACATATAGTTATATTACAGGTTACCATGTAGGATAAAAAGTTGCTGCTGTGATGGTCTCCATGGTTTGGAAAAAAAGTGGCACCTCTGGCCACACTTCAATCAGTGATGTCACAGCAGGTGTTTTCCATCAGCTGTAATTGCCCTGCTGTGGGGTGTGGCCAGAAGAAGAGCAGGTTTAAAAGCTTCATCCTAAATTGAGTAGTGCAGCAGCAGTTTTTTTTTTTGCCCGATGGGGGTTTAATGTTGGTTTAACCTTTGAAGTTTAACCTTTGAATTACTCACCACGAAAAAACTATTTTCCTCCATGTCCCACTTATGAAGTGTCACTATGTGTTCAAACTGGTTTTTGTGAAGTGGCCAAAGTACAATAAATATAAAGTGCAGTGCACATAATTCAAGTAGCATGCCATGACCAAACAATTGATAACAAATATTAACATATCCAAAAAGTAATAAGCAATATATTTCACAATGAATACCTTCAATTTTGAGGCTTGACTACATTTTAAAGCTGCTAAGTCAATATTTTTATGTTAACAATGGGTCAGATTAATATATTTAATTTAAAAGGATTTGCTCTGCAGAGCTTTTTAGCACCTTTCTGCTCACTGTTTTGGTTTTAAGGCCTGAAACTTTACTGTTGTGGTGAGAAGGGTCAATCTCAGTCAGTCAACTCATCTCATCTGTTTCAGTCTCACGGGCCATCCCCTCTGAGATAACTTCCTGGATTGACATACTTTCTAAAAAAAACCCTAACCACGAAGTGTTTGTGCCTGAACCTAACCAATCTTTGACTGATTTGAGGGCAAGTCCTGTAGTACTGTGGACTCGCAGATAGATCATTTTCAGCCGCAGTAGGTTTTTAACTAAAAAGCTCAGATAAACCCACTGCATGCTACCTGTGCAACACCAGACAGCAAACAGACAAAGTTTGTAACTAGCTGCTGGAAACTGGAGCTAAAGAGCAATACATTTCCCTCCCTTGGTGGAAACCAAAACAGAGCTAAAAGGAGAGTGAATGCTGTACTTGAATGTGTCATGATGATCAAATTATGTTTCTCAATGAATGTTGGATGTAAACAGGTCACTATTTGCTAATGCAATTAGCCATATCAACTTATTATGATGATAATATGTCAATATTGTGTTTAAAGTTCTTTTGCTTTTCCCCTAAGTGGCCAGAACGTCAGTTAATGCAGTCTTAGGGTAAATATGTCTAATTCTTTAGGTAGTTTGAATACATGACATGTATTGTTTAGTTTTAGAATGTATACTTTAGCAAGGACTTCCTCAACTGACAAGCTAATTTGCTGTATTCCACAAACTGCTTTTGGTTTGTGTTTATGCATTCGGTTTTGGCGCAGCTTCTGTAGAAGATTTTCATTCTTTCTGAGACAAGCTGTGACCCACCACTGATGGTCAAGCTAAAATAAATTGGGGTGAAATTTGGCAAACTGGGTCGCAGCAATGTGCACAGTCCAGTGACTGCATAATTTTGTGAACCAACCCAACAACAAATCCTGAGAACCACCAAGCCAAAAACTGGTGACGTCTGAAGCATGTTTCATATTAGTGCTAAAAGTTCTAAATGAGAAAAATGCATCACCCCCAAACTCCTGAGTGCTGAACAAATATTCCAGTATTGAAATTCAGCGTTGTTCACCTTCAAATGATTTGTTCTTCACTGCTGTTAATGTAATTGCTTTCTGCCCCCCAGTCACTGAAATAAAATGTCCAAGGTAATAAGGCTTGCTTTTGTTCCATACTGTGCTACTGTGAAGGTACCATGATTCAGCCCCAGACAGATGCATTTTTGCATTATTTCATCCAGTAGGTAAAAATATGAGAATCTTTATGAGGTCTGAATTGCTCTGTTTTGTTTATAATTTTCATTCCACCTTCTGTTCCTCAGTTCTATCTTTACTCCCCTCTCTGTTTCACAAACCCCATCTCATTAGTTTCCATCCCTCCACAGGACGACTGGCTGTCTCACCTCCTTATTATTAAGACCCTAGCTTACACGCCTATGCAAACTATAGCACTCAGTGGGCCTGATGTTCAGATTATAAAGACCTATTCCCTCGGGAAGAAACCAGTCAAGTCCCAATATGAACTAGAGAATGGCAGACTTAACCCTGTCCGTTCTTCTATAGCAATCAAGTAGATAAATAAAGGTTTAATTAAGAAATGCTCCTCAATGGGGTTAAGGGACGCAGGAGTGGGTGACTGAACGGGGGAGGGGGATATGAAAGGCACGAGAAGCAATACTTGAGCTTCACCAATGGAATAAAGCACAATAAAGGGATATTTATTAAATATCTTGGAGCCCACAGGCTAGTGACCATCACAGACAACATAGGCCATTCATAATGGGAAAAAAAACTCCATTACAGCTTGGTCATTACAAGAATATATTAAATAATCAATTCAATTATTTTGCATTTTATCACCTCTCCCTAAGAGCAGAATGCATCTTATAGGTGAGGCATCAAGATTAATTGCTGTGGAAATTAACTTGGAGAGTAATTCTCATCATAAACAAAATTACATTTTGCTTTATCAGGATGAGTCAGAACAGCAGTGTTTGTTGTGTGGATGTCCTCTCTTCACTGCTGCTGCTACTCTGTGGGCAGAAAGACAGAATCCAATCTGTTATAAGCTTTCTATTAATTTGTGTGTTTTGAAATGTCTGGATGAAAAATTCATCTCAGTCAGTCATGCACTTTAAATGAAAATTGCAGAAAAGCAAATTAACTTAAAAAACGAACATTTTAGTAGTAGTAAAAACAAGAAAGTAAAACGTAGGAAACAAATCACCGACATTTTAAAAATGCTTAACACCCAGCAGGTGATTCCACTTTATAACAAATATAATGAAGTTAAATAGTTTGCATGGTCAAATAAAGGGTTGCTTTTCTGGTGAGACACTACTGGCACTAAATCTCCAGACACCATCTTCTGCCAAACATTGTCCTCATAATCCTTTATATAGAACATTTCTTGATCAGAACAACGTGACATGAAACTTCTTTTTGTGTTTGAGTGTTTGAATTAGATAGAGTTAGTTAGAGTTTGATTTTTTTTTCTTTTTTTTTCTACCTGCATATGGGTTAGCATGGCAACATGCTTATGGTATACTTTGCCAACCTCTTTGCAATTATACTGTACTTTCCATAAGTGGAGGCTTTCTGCTCTATTGTCCTCAGTGATTACAGTGGCTGTGCGGTTGGAAAGATGTGGTTCTTTTCTACTGTACTGACCAGTCCTAAATTGCAACAGAAAAAAGCAGTTTTCTAATTTCTTATTGAATTTTCCTAGGAATACAGTCCTCTAACCTGAGATTAGGACATGCATGTCAGCAGTCTGATCTGTTACAGATCTATCTATGTATCCAAGGTGAGAATAACTTTCTCTTGCATCATCACACAAGCGTTCTCACCTATTTCCAATCTGATAGCTATTGGAAAATATACAGAGTGAACCCAAAGGTGACAGAACAAAGCAAGTCAAATGGTGTAGCCATGCTTGCAAATGCATTTACACCTTATACACTGCCTGTCAGTCTGTCTCGTTTTTTCTCCCTCTATATCTCCAGTGCACACAAACACTAACACACACCACCACAGTCACTCAAATGAGTATTGTGTGGTCAGATCCCACTGCTGTGTGTCACGCAGTTTATGGGCCTGCTAGCTTTTAAGTGGCCTTTTAAGATGTTCTGCTGAGCCATTAGTAGCACTTCACCATAAAACTACATCATTTAGGGAGCTGAATTACTGAGTTGTGCCTGTGCCCTTAAAAAACTGAGGTTACTAGTAGGACTAAAAGTAGGTCTGTCCTTTCTGAAGTGAGTTTGTGCCTGTGCATTTAGACTTGTTTCTGCATTTATAGTGTACTGTATGTAGTCTGTGTCTATGCCTGTGTGTGTAACAGATACAGTGAGATCTGTTTTATTTATATATTTAAGAGCAGAGGAAGTGAACAAATGGCCTGGCCGGCCTTTGCCTGAGGTAACTATGGACCTCCATATGTAGCATGCCCATCTCCTGGCCCTCAGTCCCCGCATCATCTCCACCAGGGGCCCCTGGGGTCCAACTGACCCACCTCCATCCTCCATCCTCCGTCCCTCCATCTCCGTCCACAGCCACGCTACGCATAGCACACTCCCGCCCGAGGCCATGGCTGACTTTCTCTGCAGTTTGCCATGATATAGCACACAGTGCAGACAAGCCTTCTCCTCCTCCCCTCCGTCCCCTCAGAGAGGGGGGTGTGTGCTAAGGTTGACCGATTTAACAGCTGCTGGGTAATACACAGAAAGTCATTTGTTAAAATCTAATTGATCGCTCCATTTCCACCTCTACACTCGGTGGATGTTCTATCCGCTGTATGAGCGTGGCTGAACAACAGATGCTGTCTGTCCTATGGAGGCAGGAAAAAAAGAGTACAGAGGTGGTAGGGAAGCAGGACGAGATGAGATGAGACACTGTGTACATTGTAATCCTGTGTGGCTTCATAACATCCAGAGCCCACAAGTATGAACTTGTTTTTATGAATGCAATAATATAGCTGATGTTGAACAGCCTGCAACAAAAGGCTTGTACAACCTAGTCAATGTTGAAAACAATAAAAATAAAACAATAAAAACAACAGATTATAGTCTTTGCACTTACCTCTGAAGTTTGCTGTTGTACCCCACACTGCTATTTTTTGTAATACTTCATCTAATTAATGTATCCAACAGTCTTTCATCTGCTCTATTCACTGACATTGGGGGGACATTTCCTTCGGGGACATAGAAAGTGCCCTTGCTAACCCTTCCTAGAGGGACCTTTTCTCCCTGTTTCATTTTCACCTCCTTGCCGGGACCAGGCTCTTTTATCTGGAGGTATTACCTGGAGAAGAAACCAGCATCTGAGTTCTCACTCCCCATAACACACATATGTACCAACAGCTACATCTGCCCCCGGCCCTCTGGACCCTCCGGGAGCCAGTGGGGCGCAACATTGGCCAACCTAAGCCTGACTGACCATGTGACAACGAGACCAGGGCCATGCCTGTGGTCTGTGCACCTCAGAGCCACATAAAATGCAATCATTTCACATCAAAGCAATCAGCCACCGGCCCCAGGCACAATTCTCACCTGCTGAGCAGTGAGACGGCGAGCACTATCTACACACACAATCTCAACGCCACCCACCTCCATCTCTCACCTCGCTCCCGCCTGTCACTGTGACCTCAGTCAACATATACCACCATACACCTACATATTATCATCAGCGGTGGCTTGCACATGTTGAGTGCCTGCCAACCATAAACACTCAGAAAGAGGCTGTGGCTCCCTGTACATTAGTGGCAGAGAGCAAGTAGCTAATTATAAAACCACTCTGGGTGCCTGGTTGTTCCAAGGCATTGCTGCTGTGCTGCTCCATGCAGAGTGGGGAAAATGAGCCTGTCAGCCCAGTCCCAAGTTGCTGTGATGAGTGCAAATGAGGTAAGGCCCTGGAAGCCTCTTGGGGAGCTCCATGAGGGAATGTGGCGCTGGAGGGTGTGTAAATACACACACACATTGACACACACACAGGGCACATAGACTGATGGCTCTGATTTGTAAGCTGTCAGGCAAAGTGGGTCAATATGTGACAAACAAGAGGGACTTTCAGATCCTCGTGCCAGCCTGCACAGTGTGATAGACCAACATGTCTGTGGCACAATAAGGCTGGGTTCAGACACCCAAATACCCACAGAACATCAAGTAGTTTTAGGCTGCAACGAGATATGAACATCCCCGCTGAATGCCTCCGTTGTGCTAAAAATTCTACACATAGTCTGAGTTCCTGGGGAACAGTGCTGTGTAATGACGGTCAGGTGCAGCTTGTCATTATGAAAGAACACAGGAAGTCGCAACACTGCCCCGGCAAGGAGAGAAACTGGTGACAGGAGACAGAAACGTGCCTCTGATGATGAAGGAGTGTCCTGGCACCCCAACCCTTCCTGTCATTAACTCACGTCAGTGTCTGAGCTCATTTCACACAGACTGCCTGAATGCCTGCCATGATCACAGCCTCACATGTGCGCAGGCCAGCCAGCTTTGATTCCACACTGCTTTCATTTTTCCTCTCTATACTTCCCTTTTCCCTGTCTCCCTTCATCTGTATTCCTCCACCCCCTCTTGCTGGCGAGGTATTATTAGCGGCCATACAGAATTTTTTATTTCATTTTAGTGATTGACAGCCAAGGTGATACCTTCCCTTCATTTGCATATTATGCCGTTTACTCTCTGTACCTGCCACTAATGGTGGTGATTCCCAGACTGCCGTTCCTGAATTAGTATGCTCCAGCCTGGGAGTCAGGGCTGCTAATCAGAGGCTGTGGTGAGAGGAGAAGGACGGCTTCAAATTACATCCTTCACAGTCAACAGGAGGTGCACATGAAAGTGCGACGTCCCGCCGTTTTTCTCCGAGCTGAGGAAGTTTGCAGATCGACAGTGACAGCACCCCGCTTACCTCTGAGACACCCACTAGAGCATCTCCAATTAAAAGCCTCCTATGATTTCCTCTATTAATAATAAATGCCTCTGAGCTCGGCGGAGCTGTGATTGGTATGTGTCTGTGAGGCTTTTTAATACATGTACACATTTGGGTGAGCAGTATATTTGCTCGTCTCTGTGGTTACAAGCATACCTTTTTTATTTCCAGGAGAGTGTCCATGTGCTGTGTCTTTTCGTGTACAGTCACTGCGGTGTTTAGTTTCATGTGGTCTCCACCTCCTGTCTGTGGTGGTGGTTACCTCATAATCACGACTGAAAAGCCATAACGCGCCTCTCTGGAAACTGAAGATGCCACATTGGATTTCAGCAGGAAATCCGAAGAGGTGCCTCTCTCTTTGCTGCTGAGGTGGATGCCGGGAAGCCAGAGACAGTTTTCCAGGAAAAAATGTGTTGCTGCAAACACTCTTTGTCCCCGTGACTTCTGCAAAAACATTGGTCCAGTTCCAGAACACCTGGAGTGGTGCAACTCTTTATTAAAGGCATGACTTCGCTATTGTTATGATGATTACAGATTATGAGCTTCATAACCACCTCAGACCTGAATAAAAAAGGGCATCATACAGTAGGTGGAAGCGTACTGATAGCTCCACCACACCACACCTCATCATAATAACAATAATTGAAGAGACACTGACATCTAAGTGGAGGGCAAGCCTTTTTTCAGGGCAATTTGCAAAAATGAAGCGAGCCAATGAAGTGGATAGAAACTTCCCCATAAATAAGTCTAGAAAATGTTTTCACAGAGGACAATGAGACCGTCTGGTGAGGGCATGACTTCAAAATGACTCATCCACCTGGTTGCACCGTTTCTCATTTAACAAACACAGTCCATCACAGTGGTGTATCGTAGCTACTCAGGCTGAAGCTAATGCACCCTGATTGCTGGTTTATTTACATCTCCTATCACTACAGCACAGCCCTTTGTATTCAAATGTCTTTAAATGTCTTTCACTCACTCTTGCCGCAGCATTCAGTCCACCTCTCTATTCTGCAGATTCAACTGATTTTGCTAATGCCTCCAGGACTTAATCAATATGCATGACTTAAGGTGTCAGTTATCAACCCACGAGTGGTTTTTCAGGAAACATTATCCCTCTCCAGCTCCTGATTTGTACCTGAATAATGTCGTCTATGGATCCGTGGTGAGTGCATGTGGCGGGTAATCGACAGACATTCACTGTGGCTGTCATGCTAACAGAGAATCCGTCCCAGAGGCACACGGGGCAAGATTCACGTTCGTGACCACAGCATGCTATAGGACATGGGGACCACTGTGACAAACACCGGTGATGAATAGAGAGGGTATGACCTTGGAGGAGATCTTTCTCTCTTTGCTCTCCTCCCCTACTTTTTTCTCTCAGACATGCCACTTTTCTCTGTAGGCTACTGGCTAACAGAAAAAATATAATTTTCTCTTCCTCATACCAAGTAACAGCCACAGCTCAGTGCAGTGCACAGACATCATCTGATGCAGAAACAAATCTCTAACCCCCCAAAAAATTAGACTTCCTTTCCCCCTAACGTTCACTCAGTTTTTCTTAGACATGCAATTTGAAGAAATGTGACTTCCCAGACCTCAATTACAGGCAGGTGTTTTGAGAGGAGGTGGATATAAGCAGAGAAGCGAAGAAACTGCAGATTACACATTGTTGCTTGTGTTTATTACCAGACGGTGTGTGTATATAGACCATGGACAGATTTAATCCTGAGTGTCACTGCTGATCTGTGTTAACAAGAAAACACTCTTAGCGGTGTGATGCCACAGTCAGCGGGGATCTTGGCTGTGTTGGGCCAGACCAGGTTTACACATGGTTGAATTGCACAAATAAGAGATGCTGAAGTAACTACATAGAAGCAACATGAGTGACAATGCTGCTGTTTGTGCTCTACAGATTAAGATGTTTGCAAAGAAAGATTCAAAGATTTTTAAACAAAACTGACAATCTTGACCAACACCTAGAATAGGCTACATTTTCATGGTTATGCTTAAGGCAACATGATCTCAGATGGTCGCATTATATATTAATTTCACTCCTCAAAATTTCCATTTCACCGATGACAAATGTCCTGCTGCAGCTATCAATGAGTAATTATGCCCTACTTAAATCATTAGCTGGGAAAGTGAGCTTGAAGTCTCCATGGTTCTGTTATGGTATAATGATACAAAGACACACACGCGCATGTGCACACACATTTGTAGTAGTGAAAGAGTGAGGGAAAGAGGTCTATTTATTTAATACACATTCACAATTTTATAATAAGTGTTTCAAGTTACTTGAAAGGAATCCATTTCTAATTCTTAATCAGGTAAATAAATTACATTCCTTTTGTTACTCAGCACAGTCTACACTCACACGTCACATATTCTGTATTTAACTTGTGGAAATAGAAAATGAGATGTTGTTTAACAAGCAACCAGCCTGCAGTTTGGAGGCAGCCTATTTAAAGGTCCTGTGTGTAACATTTTGGAGGATCTATTGGCAGAAATGTAATACAATATTCACAGGAATATTTTCATTAATGTTTAATCACCCAAAAATAAAAATTGTTGCGTTGTCATTCCCTTGGAATAAGCTGTTTTTAACCACAGACGCTGCAGGTCTTTTTTCTGTGGAGACTGCCACGTTGAGCCGCCCTGTCATAGCCCAGAACAGACAAATCACACACTGGCTCTATTTGGACCGATTGAGTTTTTCTCACATTTCGTAGTCTCTCCCTTGAGCTTGGAAAGGGAGGGTGAAGCAAATGAGTGTCAATCTGCAACTACTATAATAGAATAGAATAACTGGGAGGGGCTTTTATCATCTTTTGGAAGACGCTAACCACTTCTCCACAGTCCACCGGTCCCTAGCTAACATATCCCGGACCTGTCTGAAGATTTTCTGAAGTCAGGTGTCAATGTTTCGATGTGTACTGTCCCTTTACACAGCCTCTCCCAAGGTGTGTCTCATTTTCCTGTATGTACTAAGGTATTGGGGAATCTTCCTCTTTCGTCCGAGAGCTGTAGACCTATAAAGCTCAGGCTGTATGTGTGTGTTTTGGTTACGTTAATTTATTGGACAACATCCTAACACTAATAGCAAATTTCTTCACTGACAAACACATTTGTAGATGATCACACTAACATGTTTCCGGAAATCTGTATTTCACAGTTAAACATAAGAACAGCATGAGCAGAATGTTTCAGGTTTTCATAACTGTGCTTGAGAATGAATGCCAGAGCAATTTTGCACTAATTTTCAAAAATAATAGAGGGGGAAAAAAGTCTATTGCAGAAGAGGCAGATACATTTTCTGAGCTGACAGAGCCTCAATAGACCAGAAGCAGTGCAGCCACAGGGTATGAGTAAGGGCCATGGCTCTTACAGCTGCTCTAACTATGAAAACAATTTCTTTCCACCTACAATATATGTGCTGAATACATCAGGTTTACACCCCCTTACCGGGGGATTACTGAATTTACTTTGTCCACCATTAGTTTGAGGGGAAGAGGGTACTCCAGAGAAGTAAATTACAACACTCATCATGAACTATCTCCTGGAAGTACTGAACTGAAGAAATTGATAATGAGGATAGTAGGACAGACTTATCCTGGCTTTCCTAAAACTTCCACAAGCTCCTCTTATTGGCCTCTTCATGGTACTAAAATAGATTTAGCAATTAAAAATGACAGAGATTATTCTTTTTCTTCCATAATGTAATAAAGAAAGAAAAACATCTCTGACAGAAGACTGCCAGAGGTCAATTGGCAGTGTTTTCAGTGTTAAACCACAGAAATACATCACCACATACATGGGCTTTATTTGGTTGACTGAGCCCTCACAATGCTGCTGGGTTCCCACAAGCCACAATGGATTAATTAAATTCGTTTCATTTCTTAATTAGCTCCATTTTTCTCTCTGCCCTGATGCAGTAAAATGTAAATGTCAAAAATGAAAGTGTTCAGATTAATCTGACGCTGCTCTGCATCATACACTAAAATATTTTTGACAAATGTATTTTCACTAACATCATGATAATTTAAACTTTACATATATACACTTAACATCCTATGATAGTAATCAAACATGTATTCTGTAAATACAACAAACAGAGCAGTTAAATGATTAAACTACTTCTCTTTCACAAGTATCCTGTTGAAGGAATTTGGCAATACATTTATAGCATGTTACACGTTTAAACACACATAATTAACTGTTGAAAAAGCAGTTCATTAAGAAAATGTGCAGAAAACTACATTTGCATGCCCCTTTAATTCAAATTCTTAAAAAAAGAGATGACTGCTTCCTCTTCTTTAATTACATCTTTAATCCACATTTCTGTGTTTTTGCAAAGCACTAGGGATGTTGAAAAGAAGTTTGAGCTGTGATTTTAAAAACTGTTAACCCCCCTTTCTCTTTAGAGAAGATTTATTGTATTTTACAAGCAACTGCAAGAGCAAAAAAAATATAAGAAAATGAGCTAAAATCCAAAATAACTGCCACTTAGTGGTGCTGAGGCACTCAGACTCTAGCAGCTCTGATGATATACATAGCGTACGTGTGGACAGGTATTGAAAACAATAACAGTATAATTTGATTTTATTAGAGCTGATGTCATTTATTTTTTGTAAAACAAAATACAATTTAAAGACACTGCTGCAGATTGTGATCATTTAGTGAAGCACTGCACAGAAATTCAGAGCTACCTCTTGAGCTGCGGTGACTTTAATCATTTTAGTTGCTGTAGGACAAACCTTTATATCTGCAGAACTCTGTGTTGAGAGACTTGCTTCGAATTTGACAGCATGTAGTATAATAGAAGTGTCCGCTCTCGTGGCCCTTGTTAGATGAAGAATGGCCCCCTCCACACAGAGCCCTTTGCCATCTTTTTGTCTGCAGGAGAGTAGTATGATGTGACCTTTAATGGCTGGCAGGCCAGAGGAGAGCACAGGACTTATAAGAAATGGCAGATCCGCTGCTGACCTTTAAAAAAACCCTCATATTGCATTAAGACCCTTTGATCACTTGGATTATCCACTGCTGTCTGGGACCTCACTGGATTATTTTGACCAGCCGGCCTGTGTCAAGGTGCTAATAAAAAGAAAATAATACACATCATAAAAAAGACACACACTTTTGTCTGAAAGGATCATTTGGAATCTTTATTGTGTATGATCTGTATGTTTCTGAGACTATATAAAACTCAACATGACATACATTATGGCCAAGACAGACCACGTCAGGCACATCAGCAATATACATGTATTATGATAATTATAAAGCTTTTACAATTTCTGGGTAAATGGACAGTTTTCAGGATTAAAGCTGGCTATTTCAAGATGTTTTTTTCATGGGTGTCTTGGGCTTTGTTCTTATGAGTCAGTTGAAGTTGTGACAGTCGACAGATGATCCAGTCTGATCACACTATAACAAAAAGCTGTATGAGCCCTGTCAAAGCAGCTGAGAATATAATAGACTATTATGTGAAAACAAAGTTAAAGGTCATTCTCAATGACGTTTATGTCAACCACTCAACTTTCATGTAAGCAAATCAATTAACTTGAAATCTGCCCAGTCTCCTTTTATTAGAGGAAAATATGTCGACCTTGTCAGTGAGCTCCAGTTGGAATACAGAATTTTTTCTTATAGGTTTTCTTCAAAGACTAACACATTTTTATTCTTAATGTACATACAAATATAATAAAAAAACAACTTTTGGTTACTTTTACTATATCAGAATTAACTGCTCTATGT
>NW_023339751.1:6864352-6884086 GCF_004916995.1 Morone saxatilis
CACAATCTTTCCCTAACCTTAACTGAAGGGCTTCCTGTACTTTACACACAGACCCTCCACCCCAACATGTTCTGTTATGTTATTGCGATACCAAACAGTTTCAGAGGTGCTATGATGTGAGTCTGGCGCTAATTATGAGAATCCCTGGAGATGTCAACGGATGTTCTCTTGGACCAGATGCTCCATCTTCCGTCTCATCTGAACCTGCTACTGCTGTCATCGCAACCAGCACAGTCTCGAATCAGAATCAGTCAGGTGTTCATAAGTATATCCTTAAGGGACACAGGATAGCTCGGGGAGACCTCTTTGATACAGCCCCTTCACTCTCAACTCCACCCGTCTTTATTATACAAATCACTGCTGTCCCATATGGACGAGGTAATTGACTCGGTGATTTAAAGGCAACCTGAACACCTCCAGTCTCTGCATGTGTCTTGGAGATAAAACATAAAAGATTGTTCTGTTAATCTGTTCACAGACCTCTTTCCTCTCACCGTAGAAATCCAGCGACCCGTCAGCAATTCTAGATGAACGTAATGTGAAAATCTTCCCATCTGCCATAATTACCATGTTACAAAGGGCTGTCCTAAATTACACTAGGAATAATGGCTTTGTGCAATGGGAGTTAGAGCCAGCTACCTGTGTGTGTGTGTGTTTGAATGTGTTTGTGGTCACAGACACATGTACTGAGATGCACAAAATGATGATTTACCCAAAATGGGTTTAAAATAACATTTAAAGATGCTTGCATTGATGTTACGATGTTGGAAAGAGAGAACACAGAAGTAGCATGTGGGAGGGTTAATCATCTGTTGTATTCATGGAACTGATTCATGGCAACTTTCACTGGAAGGAAATTAAAAAGTAAAAATGTAGTGGCACAATAAGACAGAATTATGTTAAGTTGTGCAGTGGATTGATTCACAGGTGTCCATTTCATTATGGGATTGTCAAATATGATGTGTAAAAAAAGTTTTGGGAAAACACACAAAGTTAAGGAAATCTTACATCTTATTCATAACTATGGCTTTTTACTGCAAATGAGTGACATCTGCCACTCACATCTGTCAAATTTGAATAAAAATCAGCTCTCTTACAGCTGAATTCCTGTGATTAGAAAGTCCCTGTCTATCGCTCGTCCTCCTCCAGTGATTTATGTACTTTCTGTTTAATTGCACGTTCGGGAAATGCCCTGTCCACGTGGCAATTGGCAAATTCTAACCTGGACAGAAATTACACCCATTCAAAAGCAATGAATTTCAATCACCTTTCTTGTCCGCTCTCTAGATTGGCTCGGTGTCAAAATGTCATTAGGCTCACCCAAACATTTCACAAAATGTGGGTTCTGACATCATTCATGTGGACATGATTAATCAATCATTTAGTACAAGGTAAAATAGAGCAGTAGCATAGATACAAATACAGACATGATATTCTGTGGTGACACATTAACCATAAATGTATATTAGTGTACACTGTGTGTTGTATGCGGGTCTGTGCCTACATGCATGTTGTTAAAACACAATTGTAGCATACATTATATTGTGTTTTAACAGCCAGGAGTTTTGGTTTCCTGAAGCAAGATGAGTGACGTTGCTGTCGTTTAAACTTATATAATAATTTACAAGACATCATGAATGATATGCAGTTCATGTGTGTTGTCTCATTTTAAAGTAACAAGACTAACAGACTACAGCCATCTTAGCAGCTCTGTGTATCTTATACAAATGAAAACGGCAATGCTAATATGCTAATGTAAAACAAATAGTCATCATAGTTTAGCTGTTAGCATGTTGATTCACACCAAAGTCCTGGTCAAATTAAAACTTTGACCAGATGGTGGAGGAAGTCAGGAGGTCACCAAAGTCATTAGGATCATCATCTGGGAACACTGAAGGTCTGTACCAAACATGACAATCCAGCCAATGTTGTCAAGATATTTCACAAAAAGCCAAACATGTCAACCTCTTAGAGGCTTTAGAGTAAAGGTTCAGGTGATCACCAAAGTCAGAGGATGAATCCTACATTGATCCACTGGGGAACCATGAATGTTTTGTACAGAATTTCATGGCAATCCATCCTGTAGTTGCTGAGATATTTCCACATGGACCAAAGTGGTGGAACAACCGGCCCACAGACCAACATTACAGGCTCATCACAGGAGCCATGCTACTAGCATGACTAAAAATGTAGGGAGCTGTTGGGAAACAGAATCTTTTTCCCCATTGTGGGACAAATAAATGAATGAATATCTATCTATCTATCTTATTGTAGTCAATTGGTGGTCTAAATGACATGACATCATGTATATTTCCAGCAGCTATGACACAGTTTACCTAAACAGAAAGCTTTATTTCTGTTTTTAAAACAATTAAAACGGTCTTTTTAATAGGCTCATAATTATGTACCATTGTTCAGTAATCATAAAAGTCTGTTGTTAAAGAAATGGATTATAGTATCTTCCCTTAATAGCATTAAATGATAACAGCGGCATGCAGCCACAAGACATGCTGTGTTTTGATTTAGGTATACCTATTTTGTTTCACCCACTGCTTTGCTATTACTGTGCTAGCTTTATCACCTTGGTCATCATTCTTTCTATATAAACATGCAGTGCAACCAGCTGCAGCTAAATTTGTGCTTGACAAAATGTGCAAAAAATGGTCTTTAAGGAAATCTAACTATCTTAGAGGACCATTTTGTTTGATCTTTCCAAAAAGAGAGAAGCGAATCCTGAGTTCCAACTTCAAATACACTCTCCTTTAGTTAAGAAGTTGCAGATTTAGTAGAAAGCAGTCTTAATTTCCATACAGCACACTGAAATGTCCAACATCTCCGGAGAAATTGCATTGTGTACAGTATTTTAACAGGATGATGCATATTCTGAAAAAAGCAAAGAAACCATAGTAACGGTGTACCCTTATAGCATTCACAGCTTTAAACTTGTCTCCACTGTGAATTCACTCAGCTGGGTGTGAAGCCTCAGGAAGAAAAGGACAGTCTAGCAGCTTCTAACTTGTGTTGTTTATGCTGACCCCCCACCTGTGAGATTCTGCCCAACACGACAGAATAAAGCTACCTCTAAGCTCTTAATATATGTCCCGCCTGCTCACAGATCTGTCTGGAAAGAATGACCCTCGGTGCACAGTGGGCAGTAAAGCCAGGAGGAAATCTCTGCCTCGACTGTTAATGACACAGCTTACATCCATCTCCTACGGAGCTCTGTATTTTTCTCTTTTACTCTCTCATTCCATGTTCCTCCCTGTCTGTATACTCTTTCTTTCCCTCCCTCAACTGAGTTCTTGTCAATGTGCAACACACTACAAAAATGTCCAACTGACGATGTCATGTTGACGTCCTTTTTGCTGTTTGCAGTTCCATACAATTACACCAGGTCTGTCTCCAGACAAATCGAATGGTCCAGCTTGTCCCTCTGACTGTGTGCAGCGCTGACCGATCGATGGGCATCACAGTTTAATACCCTCTCTTGTTTTTGTTGAGTTGTGGAATGTTTCTTGCTGATGGACACGCCCATCGGCTGCTTTCCTCGTCACCAGATCAAGGCTTTTGCTCCGCCTGGGGACGGCTTGTCGATCCCAGGCTGTTCAAAGTGATCAGAGTCACTGTCCACAAAATCAATAAGCTTCTCCAACTCCCCCCCTCCTTCCCCCGTTTTCCACCTCCTTACAACAGTGTACAAAGTTTTCCTGTACGCCTTAATGGAAAGAACATTGGCTGGATCAATAAATCAAATAATCAATGGGCTCAGGGGAGCAGGCAGGATAGAGTCCCAGAGAGGAAAAACCCAATACGACCCAAGGATCAGGTTTTCTGTCTGGAAAGACCTCGGCATGATAATGACCTGCCATCATTATTGGCAAACAGAAATAATAAAAAAGTATTTTTCTAAAGCAATGCAAGTCTACTGGAAAACTAATAATTGTCCAATCATTATTAACACAAACACAGTGGTAGATGAGACGCTCACCGTTCTGTATGCAGTTGTGTAAATTGCTCCTTAGGACATTTTAAACAAATATTGTACCTCCTAAGAGTATGGATTTATGCATACTCCAAAGACAGACATTATCATTTTTTGTTGAAACAACAGTGCCCGGTTTCATATATATATTTGACAAATCATCTTGCCAGGATTCTAATTAATTTTCTGAAAGATAATCCATTAGCTTGTGTTGATGTCGGCAATAGTTGAGGCATGCATTATCCTGCAACAACCCAACCACACAAACACATGCGCACACACAGTTATCTGTTTAGGGATGGGGCCAAAGAGGCTGTGAGGCAGGGAGAAATATAATGGCCTGTACTAAAGTAATATCAAACTTAAATGGGCAGAGATGGCGTAACCTCTCCTCCTCCCTGTGGCCCGGCAGCAAGAGATCCGCAGCCGCACAGTAGCCCTCACTACAGCGAGACTTTGTTCAAACACTGTAAGTCGATTGTGCTGCACTTAATCTCATTTTGTTCAGTGTCTGGAACGCCCTCAGGGGTTCACAGGGTTGATTATACATGTTTGTTTTGTGTTTGTTCAGTAGGAAGCCTGTTTTGTTTATTGTAATAAATGTGTTTTTATCTTATTGGAAACCTAGGTCGCTGGAATTAGCATCAGGCACCTGTAGCAAACAACAATTGATGAGACCACTGTCTGTGTGTTTTTAAAACAAAGTATTAAGTAGGTGACCTTTCCAACCTAACTACCTTTAATGAAGCACTAATAAAGAGCCCCATTAGGAACTGAAAGCTTCCCAATCAATAGGCCCACACATTTAAGGCTTTGGTGAAACACTCAGTAGTCATCACGGGGGGCCAGTGACAGCTCAGCAGAGAAAAGGCGAGCTATTTTTACTCTGAGGAAAGAAAGTATTGTCTTACAGAGAAGCTGCCAACAAACCTAAAGTATATTTGAGCATTGCGGCTTAGACTATCAAATATATCTGGAAACTGGGGCAAACTGGGATCAAAAAAGGTCTTGCAGATCTACTGTATGTAAACAAGACTACAGTGAAGTTACAGTGTGAATTATACAAAAATTCTGCATCATGTAAAGTTTGATCTTAGGATAGCTACAAAACACATCATGTAATCATTCAGATTCCAAAGGCTCTTCCTCTGTGGACCATGAATATACTCATTAATTTACTGATTGAAAGTTGATATTTCTGATGATGATGGTACAGAAAAGGTCCACAAACATCAAGAATTAGCATCTTAGGTTTGTGAATAATTGTAATAAAAAATAATAAACCTTTAAATACTTTTTTAAAATTGGTGCAAATTTGTTATCAAAAGTGCCTTCTGATGACTTCTTTGATGGACAAGCCAGCCCACCAACACCAACTGATTATCCAACAACACCTCCTACCTCTTCAGGCCCTGCCACCAGTGGGTCAAAACATGTAGATAATATGAGTAAGAATTGTAAACCAAATACACAGGATGTTGTTTGCTGAATGGGCCCCATAAAAGTGATCAATGTCTAAGCCATTTCCATATGCTATAAAATAGACTTTAAAATTTCACTTATTGTGTCGGCCCTCTGTCTACAGGCTGCCCTGCTTTCTGTCTCTATTCTTCGCTCCATTTTAAACTCCATTTGGAGTCAGGTGTCAGGTATGGAGCTCAACCATTATCAGCTGATAATCAAACAGCAGCAGGTGGTAGAAGAGCTCTAAATTTGAATCTTATCACAGCTTTTAAGTGTTGGCAGTGACACAGAAAAACCTCTTTCAACCACTACAACTCACATGAAATATGTTTAGTCTATACTGTTTACAATGCTGTACAGTGGCACACAGAAATTGGTCTGGCACACCCTGCCACTGCGCCTGCTGGGTTTTTGAGCACAGCCACTCTCTGCAGGGACCTGGAGGCTGGAGTTGAGGGCTGTCACAAAGAATTCTGCTAACCTTGTCTGAACAGCTGCTAAACTGGTGTCAGACACGTTGTCTCCCTCCTTATAGCAATATTATTTACAAATGTGTGTGGAGAGTTGTTTAAGTGCACCCTAAATCCATATGTGGGTACTCAGATTTGCAAATGTGTGCAAGAATACCTCAAGAGATTTTTAAATGTTTATACAAATCTTTAAATATATGCAACCTGAAAGTGTATCTATGTTTATGTTATTATTCAACTAAAACAGTATACAGCATATACAGCTTCACAATCTATAAAAACGGATAATTCTTCATTTCCATCTCAGGTCTTTTTTCATGCAGCTTTTGCTACACTCCTGCTGTACCCAAAATCTGGAAGTGCTCAGCTTAGCTAATTTAGGTTAAGGTATCACAGAGCAGACTGAAACAATAGACACTAACCAGCCAACATGAACTTTTTAGCTAAAAAACCCCCACAAGAAATGAATATACAACAACAAAATAAGTTAATAAGCTATAGTACACAAATGTGTAAATTGTGCCTATACAGTATCTGTCATTGATGATTAACACTTTACTGTGACAAATGAGCAGCTTCCTCACCTTTGACAGTGGTCTTCATGTTAATTATCTTGACATGGAAAATGATACAGTATGTCAACAGATGTTAATTATTTATCGTTACAGTGTAGTGCAGTGTGAGTCTCTTGGAAGCTTGGAGTAGTATGTCACTTATCTGCTCGCTTGTTTTGCACTGTGTATTGCAGATTACAGTAAGTGAATAGATAGAGGTGCAGCTGTAATGTAAAAGGCTGGATTTAAAAAGTCTCATAAGTCTGAGAGGGTTGACAATAACACAAGACCTCTATGTCCTTATTAGAAGGTTGTAAGGACCGCTAATGCATCAGATTAAAGAAGTCAGCGGAGCCTGCAAATGCTCAGGGATTTAGGGCACACACTGAACTTTACTCTGCAAAAACAGACATTATACCTCTGCAAACAAACGGCGCAATAACATAATTCAAAATCAGTCTTTCTATAGTAATTCTTTCATCTCTTTATTGGACTTTTACGTCCGAGCAACTTCATTCGTAGTTGAAAAGTAGGATCCATCTGTGGTGTTTTGAATGTGAAAAGCAATATGGCTCATGCTCATGCCGCTTACCTTGCCGCTACCTTTTCCACAATAAAACATTACTCACGCTAAAAGCAGCTTAGAGAAATTAAATCACCATGTGTCCTGACAGCTCAATAGATTTGCGTCTCCACTTGGATACACAAGAAGACACGATTAATCCGCTGGTGTTTGGTGCGCAGCACAGAACTCTAAATCACAGTAATTACTATCATCTATGCCAATTTGCACATGACAAAAGAAAGCTAAAAAAAAACAACTAAACAAGTCAAGTAATTACACATCGGTCCCATCGTGCACACAATTTTTTGTGTAAAGGCTTCTTTTTGAGCCACTTTGCAGGCCCTATGTCTGTGATATGTTAAGGTTTGTGTTCATGTGTATGTTTCTTGTGTGTGTGGTCAGTCACCCTCTCTTAGTGGTATTCTCAGTGTCAGTGCTGTAGTCATTCTGGCTACAGGCATCCTGTCGCTGCGGTGGATTTACTGGCAACATGCCCCCCTCCCTCCCCAGCCAGCTCTTTAATTACCCTGGCCTATTGATCGTCCCAGGGACACTGCACTCTGGAGCTGAAGCTGGGCCTGCACCAGTTAATGACTGATTATTCCACCGTGGGCCCTTGGGAGCAGGCAGGCGGCGTGGGGACAGAAGGAGCCTGAGAGCACCGGGCCTGTTCTGCTCTGCAGCAGCATTCGCACTTTTCACCAGCTCACCTGACTGCAGAACTGTCTCAAAATAGCATTTTGTACTTCTTGCTCTGCCAGCTTTAGATTTTTTTTTCTACAAAGGACGATAAACTAAAAAAGTTTATATAATCATAACAATTTATTTGTGAGTTTTGATAACTCATCATAGCTGCCAAGTTTCTCCAAGCAGGTTTAAAAAATTCCACCCCAAATAAAATCCTTTGACTTTTTTAAATTCTTTTTTTGTTTACCTGCCTTGGTAAAGTTACACAAACCTTGCTATGATATCATGAAGGTTGAATAGCATACATCAAATAAGAGATAAGAGATAAGAAAATAAATGAACTTTCTGTACCGCAATCCTACAGGGAAACAAGTGAGATGGATAAACATGGAAAGCAAATGATAACAAGCATGTGAAAGAAAGGAGAGAGGGCGAGACAGTGAGGTGTTGTTGGAAATGTAAAGAATCCTATGAGGCCATAATGTTAATTTACTTTTTCCTGATAATCATCTTACACTGTGTTCACACTCCGACACCTTCATCATACTTGTCTCCCTGCTCAATGTACAGCATTGCACAGACTGCATTTGAAACCAGAGAGAGTACTAATCATTGGCATCTTTAATGCTCTACACTATTACGGGCCTTCACTTTACGTTCGCTTAATTTCCCTAATTCCCCCCCTCGACGAGCCGTATCAGCTTGATGTCTCCAGAAACAGGGCACAAGTTGGAGTGGTAAAATGAAAGGATTGGAGAATTTCTGGTTCTCTTTAACAAGGGTTGATGATGAGTAGTCGATGGGGCTCTCTGTCACTTTAAAACATGTCTTCAGAGGTGACAGTGAATGACGTATGCTATCTTCATTATCCTCTTCCTCATTCATACTCCTCTCTTTTTTCCCTCTGAGGCCGACAGCCACCTCATTCGGCAACTTAGTTTTTTTTCATCCCTCTGAGAGATCACCTGTGGGGAAATAAGGTTGTGTTCACGGAGAGTGATCTTTACCCGTCACTCCTCTGGGACTGACACATGAGTCTAAAAGATGAAGGGATGAGTGTTGAATATTTCAGAGGAACAGAAAGAGAAAGGGATATACCAGAGTTAGAGGAAAGGAGGGTGGGATGAGCTTGTGAGCTGACCTGATCCCATTCTCTGCAACCCCAACCACTACTATAATAACAGGGACTTGAATTCTTGAATGATAAATGTGACTTTTTAATGCTTTTCATTCACTTTTTCTAAACCCCTTACAGTCGACTGAAATTATATTTGTTATTATATTTGTTAAGGAATCTCTATATCCTTGGCATTTGTTTTGACTTGTGTGCTTATCTGGTCAAAATGTATAAATACCAAGAAGAAGAACCTTACTTTTATTTTTCTGTTGTGATAGCACTCTTTGCTTTAATGTTCTCCAGGGGGCAGGAATTTCTGGCGTTGATTTTGATTTCTATTTCACCCATTAATAGTGCCCTGTTGTGCCATATACCCTGTAGTAACTATTATTTAATTTACTTTGTGATACAGAGTGACAGTGGGCTACAAACATATGCTATAGAACTGGAGTTATTTCCAGGTAATTTATGATTTCGCTTTGTCTGAGTAGGAGACTTCCACCATGTAATCGCTGTGTTTACGTTCATTTATTCATACATTGCTTTGCTAGATGTGTGTTCCTGAAAAAGACAAGACTTCCGAGTCTTTCTTCATCTTGGTGTTGTCTTCACTCTCAACTATCTCCACAAGTAGCCCATGCAACTTAACATGTAGTCTATTTGAGTAGTATTTTTGAAGTGATGCACATGCTACAGTGCTAGCCTTCACAAGCAGCTGCCATATGGTGCAACTCCTTAACGCAGAAGTATATATAATCATAGTTATGTTAAAATAACATTAATGAGAGCAGGCATACATCACTTTCCTTTCATCAGAATGACAATGGCTATTAGCTAAAAGGCAATATAATTTAAAATTGCTATTAAATTGGTAAAGACCTTATTTTGCATTTACCGGCAGTCAGGGTCTAATCTAATGGATATCAGTGCCAATGATAGCCAGCTAGGCTAACTAGCTTCTATAGTAGTTTTCTAGCTTCCATGTTCTGAGTGGATTCTCCTAAATGTTAAATGCTGTATAGTTACAGACAACTTCACTGTTAAAAGCTATGATATCCTGTTTTTAAAAAACTGGAAAAATATGTAGCTGATAGGTGTCGTTTCAGTTTTTCTCTACACAAAGGTCAGGATAATTAAAATGTCTGTTTTAACACCCTGGTTAGTCCATTAGAAGACAAAGACAGCTAGGCAGACACACTCTATTCATGCTCACTATTTAGAGTTCCAAATCCACATGCATTTTGGCCCTGAGAGTAAACCAAGAGCCCAGAAACCTTAAAGATTTCATGAAGTTATTGATCATGGGTCCTTCTTGCTGAGAGGCAACAGTGTGGCCATAAGAGGCATCAGTTAGAAGCCACAATGATGGTCTCCTGTAGTTTGGACACCATGAAGATGTTAACGTTAATCAAGGTCAGCGAGTCCAAGGTGGCAGGGAGCCATATCACTGAAACTGTTCCCAGCATGGGTGAGAAGTCAGGATGGACAGTTGTGGACATCCAACCATGCTATCTATCTAGTAAAACAGTTTAAAGCAAACTCAAGTTAAGATTTATGGATATGCAACTTAATGTTGCACAGGGGCAAAAGGCTGGAGCTCGCTTTTTGTCGAGGCATTATGCTTTATTGCAGTGATTATTCTGTTCATTCCATGCCGGAAAATGATGCAAATCACGTATAAATGTGAGTGTGAACATATGAATGTTAATTTGGCTAGCTAGTTGCTGACTTTGTGCCATGCTGCCCTTGTTTTGTTGCACCTCTGGTTGTCTGTGACTAAGAAGCAAAAGCAAAGCAGGCATAGCAGCCTAGCGGCACAAACAAAAGGAGAGCATTTTGCAAACACACATGCATATGATTAATGTTCCCACACATATCATCCATCCCTGCCTTCTGCTGCTGTATGCTATATTACCAAAAAACCAAGGTCTCACAAGATGGAGCATTCTGTAGCGAAAATACATCTTTGAGCCGTACACAGAGAGAATATTATTAGAGTAAAGAATTAACACGCTTTAATAATTACTTAAACACTCAAACATTCACAACTTTTTCATTTAGTCATAATGCATAAGGCTATGAAGTGCATGTTCTTGTTTTCATCAACCAGCACAGTTTGTTACCAGTGCATTTGGTAGCAATGTGAATTATGTGATAAGCAAGCAGTGGTTTGCTGTGCTGTTAATTGTTGATTACAAGATATATACTGCTGTGTTAATACAGTTTGTTTGCTCCCATGTCTATGAATTTGTAATTATTGTGCGCTATTCCTAATCATCATTAGTCACAAACAACAATAGAGATTATATAATTGGCTGTCTAATCTTGCTTTTCTCCTCTATGTCATACTTTCTCTGTTTCAATCTCTCGTTTTCATACTCAGTCAATCTCTTCTCTTTGCCTACTGATTGTATTAAATATTCATCAAAATAATTCATCTACTATCTGTTCAGCCAACTAATTTAGATGTTTACACAACCCCATGAATATGGTAACGGCTTGTTTAGCTGTACTGTAAGACCAAAATGAAAAGAGTCACTGAATTAAACAAGCTGCAGTGAACTTGTCATGACATGTTAAGCCAATTGACTCATAACATATATTTGCAAGCACAGAAGAAGTGTCATGCTGTTTCATTTCTAGACTATTCGACAAACCTGAAATCCATCTGACAAATGTATAAACAATGAAAATAATACTTGAATATGTGTGCATGGATTTGGCACAAATCTGGGGTAACAGTGACATTCTGTTTACATTCAACATAATGAATTTAAATTGAATGAAAAAATAAATCTGACAGAAGGCTTAATCATTGTTGTAAAAGTAATTAAAACGTTAAATGTGAAGAGACACAGGAGAAAAAATCCATTCAAGATAAAAACAGCTCTATTTTGTGCTCTCACAAGATAAACAATACAGTTACATTTTTACATTGTACTGCTCTAAACCTTCCTCTCTCTCCTTCCTCAGTGATTCACAATGACCCGTGGGGGAAGTGATAGAGACAGTCTCTGCAGATGGATGGACTTTTAACAATGCTGTGTGTCTGATGAGTGATGTGCAGCTTGACAGTGTGTGCAGATGCCCTTACTGAGGCTAACTGCACTGGCCTGGGTCACAATATATGTCAGTGCTCACTGACAGCTGTCAGCTTGTAGTAGTGTAAACAATGATGTAAAGTAAACCTTGCGAAGCGGCTGGACTCCCCAAGATCACAAAATCACAAGATTACGCGAGAATCCATCTTACCAAGCTTCAAGCCCATCGCTTGTGAACAGTTTAGACCACTCAACTTCCTTTGAGGAACTGCTGGCAGCTACGGCATGAGCTATGGGCATGGTTTAACACTAGTCATGACCACTTTTGTCAAAATAACTTTTATTCCAAAGCCAAATATTACATTTGGTGGTATGGGCTCTGTCTGGGCCTCCTTGCCCTTCACGTGCCTACGTGGAAACCTCATGGCAGGAGAGGCACACTTCCCTGCCCTTCATGTGCATACCATGAAAGGTTTAAGCAAGCACAGCGTCAGCAGAGAACGCCAGGCATAGAACAGACCGCATCAAGGCATCAGAAATGACATGATTATTGATCACAAATAAACAAGAGGAGTCCGGCGGTGGAGGCTGGTTCAAAAAGGTTGTAGATGAAGCAGCAAGCAGCTAAGCAGCTTAAATAAGGAGCCAGAATGATATTTGCCATTGGATGCTTGAGGGATCAGCTGAGTGGTCCGCTGACAGTGTATTGTTACAAATAGGAAGCTTTGGAGGAATCAGCTGAGCCATCAGCTGTTTACGACTAGCTGTGATCATATGATAAAGCTGGAATTGAGAACCGAGCCTGACTTCGTGGCCTGCCTGAACTAACGCTATGCTTAATGTGTGTGATGTGTAATAGAGATGGCTCAAAAATAACAATGGCGGCTGCTAAAGAGGTTAGCGTACATCCTGCTAGCATCAGTTATATCAATTGACATTATATATAGTGAACAGAGCTTCTGGGTCTCTGAAGTAAAGCTGATACGAAAGTGTCTTAAACATGAATCCTATGTAGTGGCTAACAGGGGGAAGCTCCATTGGCTTGGAGAAATTACCCTACTTTGCATGCAACACAATGTTCATTTTGTAAATTATGGTCCCATTTAGAGTAAAATAGATGATAGAGCAGGTTGTGCTTTTGGGCATTGCAACCTTGTAGTTGACAAGTCATTCTCAATATGTCCGTTCACCGTACTGCACAAAACTCAGATCAAACAGTCATAGTAGGCAGTGCTGATTAAGTTTCAGAAGAGAAAGCGTATGACCAGGCGAGCCATCATTGTTTCCTGTTTTGGACGAGTCGAAACTGCACAGCAAACGAGCGCAGCTTAACTCACAGTATTTCACCTCCGCTGGCTTCATAGCATAATGGCGACGACCATAATGCCAAGCTCGATACAATTTACGAGCGGTTTACACTTTGTTACATCAGAACTGGAGAGTATTTCTTAATTGAAAGAAGAGCAAAAAAAGGCACTGACATCCTTTATTGATGGAAAAGATGTTTTCTCTCTTTTCCCGACTGGCATTGGTAAGAGTTTGACTACATTATATGGTTTGTTGATCTAATTGGTTCAACAAAGTTTGCCCTTGATAGATGTGATAGTCAAATGCTTCCTCCAATCACAGTACCTGTCCTTTTTCAAACTGTTTCAAATAACAACTTCCCAGATGGTTCTGGGTAAAAAACAGTCAGGCTTGCCCCTACAGCTTCAGATTGCAATTCATAAAACACCATTGCCGTAAATACGGAACACTGTACACGTTTTTTTTTGTTATGATTACATTACAAAATGTAATAACATATCAAAATATCCTCAGTGAAAAAGTCAAGATTCTATCAGGACTCTTTGCTTCATAAAACATTTTATATTTCCTCATACACAGTTTAGTCAAAGTTAACTTTTTTTCTTCTATTACAGTAAACTATTTACTTGTAAAGAAAATAATCGTGTATAAAAATAATGTTCATCTATTCTAAGAATAGAAAGAAGAAATTTAATTTTCTGCAGCAAGAAAAGCATCAAAAAATAATTCATATTAAGGGAGTACACAACAGAAGGTGCAGTTTACGCAATAGAGCAAAGAATAGGACAGCTGAGGGATTGTACAACTGTTATATCTTCATGACATACTGTACCTTTCTCACAAATTTCCATTTTCCTATACACCACATGTTACTACAAGGTTAAGAGTGTGGCTTTTTCAATATGTGTCAGTTATGTAATATGTAAGTTTAAATTGAAAAAAAATCGTTTAATCATAAAATCAAGGCCATTTTCAGAGCAGCAAATGTGAATATTAAAGCAACATTATGTAATTCTACATTAAGACATTTCATTTTGATGCTACACCGAGTTGTACTACAGTAAATGGTCCCTCTTTCACTCCTATTGTGCACCCTGTACAGCTTTTGACTGTGGGTCGGGACAAGTGCGTAACGCTTAGGCACTAAGTCACACACCACAAAGTATGTTACTGATTTTGGTGAAACAGGATCCTATTTTATGGAGAAAATGTTCTCTGGATTTCTATCTAAAGTCCTCGGGCTGTTCCACCTCAAATCTCTAGTTAGCTGAGCTGTACTGCCCTGCATGCCCGGGACTGGGTGCTCAGAGCACCGGGGGAGTGTTGGTATTTACACTCGCCGCACAGGAGCTTTGGACTGCCGGCAGGAGGACATTTTTGGTCCTGGGACATGGAGTGCTGATGCAGGCGCTGGTGTCATGTCAGAACCAGACAATTACCTGGGCTCAGCAGCTTCTATAGACATAGCTAATGACAGAGCCAAACAGACCTACGAGGACAGCGGGAATTTAAGAAGAGAAAAGGAGAGAGAAGCCACCGGACAATAGTGAATCTCTGACTTTTAGCTGGCTTGCTATGTCTTGTGTGTCATACTTGCTTGATGTTTGGCTTTGTTAGAAAAGTTGTCAAGTTTTTAGTCATTACTAATGTAGTGATTACAAATGCACGTGTCCAGCCATCCATATTTACAACAATGGTACTGCAACTGGGGCTTCCAAATTGCACCAAATTTGACATAGTGTAGTTTTAAAATCGCCATAAATTATAGCACTGTCGTAGCTGGGTACAATCAGAATAGCTCAAATCAATATTTTTTTTTCAGTAAAATTAATGAAGGAGCACCACGGTATGGTTGCAGCATCCGTAGTTCGTTTGTCATCCTCTTTCTCTCTCCTTGTTTCCTGTGTGCCTCTTCACTGTCAACTGTCAAGGCAAAAAATAGCAAAAAATACTAGATATAATGGGTTGGGTCTTACAGTAGCTTTACAGTTGTAATCATCATACAGTATCTTATATACTTTATACTTAAATAGAGCAGTTGAGTCTATTCTTTGCAGCTTCATAGCCCAAAGGATATTGTAGGAGGATATATGCAGAGATAATGAACATAATGATGATGGACAGGGATACATAGATTGGACAGAATTAAAACAGCACATGACTCACTAAATGGTCATTTCAAAGACTAGGGTGGATTATATTACGGTAGGTAAAAATGCTGAAAAACACTTTGCAGTACATGCTACTTTAAAAGGATAATAAGTTACTAGTTGAATATCATGTTAATGAAAAAGAAATTCAAAACTGCTCAATAATTTTATGTGCCAAGAGAAACATCATGCCAAATATGGTCGAATTGTATCAGAAGAGAGACACGCACCAACGTAGACAGAGACCTTTGACACAGACACTTAAGATTGCCAAACACTGGGCACCTGGGTAGCTCAACTGGTAGAGCTGGCGACCATGTACCGAGTTGCTGCAGCGGCCCATGTTTCGAATCCGACCTGCGGCCCTATGCTGCTTGTCATTCCCTCTCTCTACCCCCCTTTCCTATCTATCTTCAACTGTTACTATCAATAAAGGCAATAAAAGGCCAAAAAAATATTTATATATAAAAAAAAAAGATTGCCAAACACTGCAGTACTGCACCCTCAAATATTCCCACAGTATTACGTAAACGCCGTGACATCACAAAGCTTCACAAGCGCTTGGTATTCTGCCGAGAGTGCTGTTAGAAAGCACACTGTATCCAAGGCCAACAAATAAAGGTAAATAGCAACAGCGGGAAGCAATATCATCTTCTAATAAGTCATCTTTCATCCTCTTTAGATTCTGAGGAAAGCTAAACGATGCTTTCAACCCACAGTGTCTGCTGCCGACTGTTAAACATGGCAGCAGAGCTGTAATAGTAGGGGCAGCCATCTACTGGGGATCATTAGGTCTGATGATTGCTCTGCATGATTGCATAACAGCCAAGGAATATGAAGCTATTTTACTCAACCGAAGTGCACCCTGTGGTGCAAACGCTGCTCCCTCATGATCTTCCCATATACCAAGATGGTAATGCCACAATGCATGCTGCTAAATAAATTAAAAAGTGGTTTCATGAACACCAGGAAGAAGTCTCACATGTTTTAATTTAAAAGATCTAAACATCATTGGAGCTTTGAGATTTCTTTTGAAGAGCAGTGTGTGAAGTAGATTCTGATCCTGTCGCTCTTGGAGAAGGGTATAATATCGCACGATACCCAGCGAAGGATGCAGAATGACACTACTTCAAGGAGGTTTTAAGCTGCACTGAAGGTTCATATACGTTCATATACTGTTCACTGTTTCATTTATTCCCTTTCAACCTTATATGTCCGATGCATGTTGTAAGTTTTAGTCTGTTACTGAGTGATGGCAGCTTATTCCACAAACAGTCTTCCTATGCTCCCATAGTCTGCATCTGCCCCCAGAGTCTAAATATGAGTAGGTACCTGTCTACTATAGGTGCATGATTTATGATAGTGAAGTCTCATTTGTGCTCTCTATGCAGAGCAGGTGCGCTTTGTTTGCAGCGCTATACTTCCCTGGACTTGTCACTTGGCAGTTCTATTCTTTCCCTTATTTTCCATTAAGCCGCCACTCCACGTATGGAAAGCTGCGAGTCACCGAGCCGATTCATATTTCTGTCTCTCCCGGGAAGAACTCTTCAGTTTCATCTTTAAAGTGTGAGTGTAATCTCAAATACCACTTTATTTACTTTATTGACATTACTCAAACCGGTGGTAATCTTAAGAAATGAATGTCTAAAAGTGACTAATTTATGACATTTAAAAGCTAAATACATGTTTTAGAAAAGCAATAGTTTAATTCTCCTTCTGTTTCCATTTGAAAGCGTGTGTAACAAAATAAAAAACAACAACGAGGAGTCTGAAGCACAAGGTCTGACTGCTACTATCAATCATTTCCAGCCAGATGTCTTGGGGGATGGAGCTATGGGAGGAATAAGAGGTGTCATTATTTGTCTCAGGTTGAATTTTTGATACCTATTTTTTAAATTGATCAACAGCAGCTTTTAGTATTTATATTTCAATGGTTATTTACTTCTAAATTACTACTTTTAAGGCTGGCAATTTGATATCTTTGTCATTGTCAACAAAACCCATGAAGAAAGCACTGTTCACCCTTTTCTCAATATTTTTTCCTACTGAAGACCTAAATCATTTTGGGGGACAATTTTCAGATACACAGTTGGTGTTCTATTGAGTACTTAAAGCTGCAGGGTGGTGTGTGTGTGTGGTATTAAGTCGAATTAAACTACAGTGCCCATGTTCATTAAATTAATTTATTTGATTAATGCAATATGTATTTATAGGCTTGTATGCCATAGGTGAACCCCTAGCACAGTAACAAACTCCTGACTCTTGAAAATTGAGTCATACTTCTGCAGAGGTTTTTTTCTGTCAGCACTGTGGTAATTGTTACTAAACAGCGAATGCCATCGCAGCCCTGCCGTCCAGACACCAGAGGCTGCTCTGAAATATTGGGCTGCTTTTTGGAGGTCTAAGATGCTGTACATTGCAGGGGGCGTAGGCTCCACCATGGCAGCACTGCCTCCTAACAGGAACTTATCATGTTCAGACAAAGTGCTGCTGACAGGCAGTTCAGGGTTTAGCAGCAGCCTTGCTGTGCCAGGTCTCCCCTGGGGTATTTCATCAATGCCTCCCATAGAGACACCCAGCGCCACACAGCCTATCCCATACTCTAATGATGCCACACACTGCTCTCTGATTGGCTACAAGGAGGCTGAGGTGAGCTTGCCAAGGTCCAAGATAGAGCAGCGTGGGTGCGGTATAGGGTTTGGAGGGGGAGGGGGTTGATGTTGGGAGTGGGCATAATTAGACAGTTGGGAGCCATGGTGATAATGGCCATGCTCAGAGCAAGGGAGCACAGGGAAAGCACTTTAATTGAGATATAAAAGACTTGGTTCCAAGGGCACTTCACAGGAAAAGAGATGCCAGCTACAAATGCTTGCTCAGTGTAAGTACAAAACAATGACGCACGGCCCTTTGGTCTGTATTTAGAACACTATTTACAAGGCGGCATGTAATTATTTCCTAATTGATGTTAACAACAAATGCTAACTTTCTTGATGTTTCAATAGCAGGAGGAAGCAAACAAAGCAGTATTCATCAGAGATTGTTTGCATAAGTACATTTGCCTGCCTTCTTAAAAGGGATTGTTTCCAATTGTGCATGACCACGCTCTCCGAGCCTACGCTGGATTTGACTGCGAAAGTCATAAATGTGTCTGGTGAGTGAGCATGACAGGTGAACCAATCAAAATGAATATTACTGTGTTTTCTATTGTAGGTGTGTGTTGAGGTGGCAGATGGGCTGTGCCTGGGACAGCAGGACAGTGGGTGGGGTGGGGCACAAAGGAAGATGCATGTCGTTCCTATTCCTCCTCCTACAGACACACAGCAGCAGTCCATGACAATGAGGCATGACACAATGGAGGGAACTAGGCAGGTACATCTGCAACTTTGGTTAATCTGTAATTCAAAATACATCCAAGTCAAATGATTTTGCAAATACTAATGACAAATATTTGCTTGTTTAGCCAAAGATTTTTGCATTTGTCTTTGGGCTGAGTGAAAAAGAATCCTTATTATGTCCCTATTTAGCATTTTGAGCCACTGTGGTTTTGTTTTTCTGCATTTGCATAAAAATATTGTCTTGTCCTGCCTGGGCACAATTTGTGGTAATCAAAGCCTAATATTACTTAATTCCTGGAATAAATGTGTGCAGTCTAATGTATTCCAGCTGACTTAATTTGGATATCAAAACACAGCAGACAGATGCAGCTGAATATAGTGTTAGTTGACAGAAATTAACATAGAATGCACATGTTGCTTAGATACTAACATGGAGGTTTGGTACATTTCCAAGCTAATATTACAAGATCAAATCTTGTAGGAATTGTCTGTTTCTTCTTGCATATACACACACACACACATTCTGAACACCGCTAAAACACAAGCCCTTTTAAACACGCATTAACACATGCAATCACAAGCTCTCTCTTCCTTTCACACACACATGCACACACACTTAGCCTCACTTTTCTCTGAGTCACTTTGGTTCAGGACTGCTGTTGTTTCATTGATTGAACAAGGCCATCAATAGCTTTCAAATACAGCTACCTGTCTGAAGAGGAGCTATGGAGCATGAACAGCGGCACCTCAAAAGATTTCCTGCTAATACTCTCTTTCCCCAGGTACCAAAGGCGCCCTGCTATTATTTCCAGCCTTTTGCCTTTGGCGATTTCTCTCTGTTCTGAGGTGAGAGGGCTTTGTCGCCACACGAACGCAGAGCCACCAAGACACCTCGCAAAGTCAAGGTAGAAATGTTTCCATGGTACCCTGCTCAAGGTCATCTGGACAACAATATAAAATTAGCCCTCCTGGGACTGAACCTCCTCTGACACCTCCGCTCATGAGTCCCATTTTGCCACCAGTGCTCTTTCACATCACTGTTACACCCCCCCCCCCCCCCC
>NW_023339751.1:6884186-6888136 GCF_004916995.1 Morone saxatilis
CACACACACACAGGAGAACGGGGTTGACTGGATGGATTTTTTCTGTGTGCTCCAGTGGGATCTGGCCGAGCAGAAGAGTTGGCACCTGCAGGGGGAAGAGAAAAGGAGGGGTAGGTGGTGGCTGAGGTAGGCAGAGTAGTCTGAAGCTTGAAGGAGAGAGGAGCAGCTTGGCAGTAGTGGCTGCACGGGTCTCCTAGGTTTGGTCTAATGGCCCCACTTGGCCCAACCTACTGCTGGTGGTCAGATGGCCTGCTCCAGTACGAGGCGACGAAGGCCAGGGGCACGTTTTCACATTCACTTCAGCCTGTCTTTGTCAAAGACTCTCAATGACTTTCCAAAAATAGGCAAGTGGGAATTCAACAGAGGGGGGAGCAGAGTGTGCAATTGAGGGAAAAAGGGTGAAATAAAAGCCAGCCTTAAGTGTGGAGGTGCAAAGGAGCAGCATATGTTGTTTTAATGCTCTCATTACAGACCCCCTTTTCTCTCCCCAGTGCCCTCAGAAGGGTCCTTCAATTTACAACAGGCTCCAAAATGACAAAGAGGCATGCTTTTGTGTGGTTGGCAAAAGGGAACATTTACCTACACTTTCAACAGCAGCATCAGTGACCGGCGTTGTGGCCAAGGAAGCAGAATGAAACAAAAGGAGATAAGCAGCAGGATATTCTTAAGCCAGTCAGATGAAACAAAATAGTCGATTCCATGTCTCAAACTGTGCTTTTTAACAGTGCATTTGAGACATCTGATGGTTTGTAATACATTTGCCTGGCAGGCACTGTTTATCTCAATGTGGCAGACCGGTGTTCAAGATGAAGACATTACCCTCGCGACAACCAATGCCTGGCTGCCCCCTCCTCCTCTGCCTCAGGACTCCCTGTTTCCCATCGGTCCAACATCCCTAGAGTACAAGGCTGATAATTGTTAGAATTCCCAGCAGGCAATGGTGGTGGTTTAATCTAGTGTGGATGTAATCCTTGTGCCCTATCTGGTACCGAAAGGCCCTCACCACACCTGCAGCACCCCAGAGCTTTCACAAAGAAGTGCAGGAGGGAGAAGGCTTTCAAGTAAGACAGGAGTGTGAATCCACTTTGTGCGCACGTGTTTGAGTGAGCGAACAAAAGAAAGAATAATTTGATGATAAATGTAGTCTTAACAGAAAAAAGAGGCACTGGTGATATGTGAAATTGCTGTAAATGAGGATACATATTTTGCCTAAGGATACTGGAGATGGGATGTGACCTGTGTTAACTCCATACTCCAGCCTTCTTGGAGCCAAGCCTCCCCAGGCTTTGCCCTAAGGGCTGGATAAATGTTGGCTTTTGTGGGCTCAGTGGATAGAATTATTTTGGGTATCACTAGATAATGAATGACTTGTTAGAATAGGTGCACTTTTTCTTAATCTATGTCAAATATTTTGCACTTCTTGTGTGTGTGTTTCAGTGCAGGGCCTCACACTGTGTGGATAAATTGACTGCTGGCATGGAAATCACACAGGCTTCACTTGGATACACATGCATACACAGTAACCTCAATCAGCGTGTCTGTTTCCTTCTGCAGTCACATGCAGTTAGCCTTAACAAGCATGAGGGAACACATCTCCACTCCCCTTAAGCTCATTCTACAAGAGCACAAGAGATTCTATTTAAATGGCCAGGTTTTCACAGGCCACAATTTGCTATCGGTTACAACCTGTTTTTCTTGTTGACCTTCAAATCTCCTGTGGAGACCCTGCACCATCATTGTGTCAGTGTGGGCAGGCATTAGTTGGACTCTTTCCTGGATCCTGCTTTTCTAATGAGGGATATCAGCACTTTGGCACAGCTTACTGGCAGCATGCATAAAAATGGATGGGGATGGGGTGCAGCTCAACAGAACTGTCCCACAGTCTTGGTCCAAGAATATGGTACCCAGAAGGATTGGGTTGCATTATCAAATTTTAAAATATGCCCATTATTTTCGCAGTTATATTTAATCCAAAAGCACCTTCGGGATTCTGGTTATTTGTAGATAATAGGGGCCACATTGTTTGCAGAGAGGTATTTTTTCCAATGTCACGGTATGCTGTAGGTATCATTTTCTATTAATTTTTTCTCCGCCTGTGTTATTCGTACAGCATATTTTCATAAATAGCCTCTCTTGGTTTTGGACATCATCACATCTAAAATAGAGGTGCCTTTAACTGGACATCTGGTGACATTGTTCACAATGTATCTTAAGAAATAATACAGTAACCCTGACCTCCACAGGAGAAATACAGAGGGATAAGACACCCATGGGGGATATTTTCAGGGGTGCTAGAGACTCATTATCTTGTCACGTATCATAAAAAAGACAGCAAAGGCCGGCATCAGGGGGCCTCTGTGAGCGTGTGTCCATACTCCCCTGGCTCTTCCTCAGCCCGACTCGGCAGAAGCCTCCCTCGACGCGCATAACGAGCGAGGGCTGCAGCCACACACCTTGGTGAGCAGTATCGATTGTCTCTCCGGCATCTTCTGCTGAGAGGTCTCATTCTGTCTGTCACACTCCCACACAGGCGAGGTGCACACACACACACAAACAAACCTGCACATACGTAGGCACACATAGTCAAATACACACATGCACACACTTAACTTAGACAACATATGCCACCCTGGAGGGCTGTGCTGTCTGACATCTCGCTCACCGGGTGCTCAATTAAAGTGTGAAAGTGTGGCATTAATGCCTTAAACCATTAACAACACTAGATTCTGTCAGTGAAGGATCACTCTGCAAACCCCCACTCTCTGTCCTGCATGACTTTGTGACTTTCTAGCAGGCCTCTCTGGTGCCCAATCTTTGTCAACACTAAGCTGGGAAGCCGTAAAACACCGTGGGTTTACTGGTCTCTGCCACTCAGAGCGAGTGCAAAATATCCTCCCGTTAAACAGGAAAGAATGGAGATGATGGAAAGTTTACCACCCATTTTCTCTCACTCTCATTTCATTGGTCATGGTCTGTGCATATGCGTAGGGGCACACTCAACTAATGACAACTGAATCACTGGGAATATTTTTTTTATTAAATCCTCATTTCACCATTGAGCTTTCTTATAGCTTTCAGTGGGCAACAGTGTAACCTCTCAAATTAAGCTTTTACTGCTTTTGTGGCCTCATAATTTGAAAGCATGTCGTGCTGAATAAGTATGAAACACACACTGCTCCTCTTGTCTGATATACTAATATCCTGCCATGTGATTTGCATTTCTCTAATGCGCAAAGACTAAATCATGCAAAGGAAAGAAATTAACACCTTTATGAACTACTATATAAAGGTACAACATAAACATGTGCATGCAGATCCTTTTCACATGTGGGGGAAAAGTGTTAATTGACCAACCTGCCAGGCAATTATTGTCGGTTGACCTCATAACCAAAATGTGTTTCTGATTATCATGCTTCAGGGGGTCTGTTGTCAAGGAAGCCATGTTTTAAACTGTTTAGACAGCACCTTCCACAGTCCACAGGGGACTGTTCTCAATCAGGCGAAAATGTAATCTAAGCTACAAACTAATGAAAATGAATATTTTTTATGCTTTTTTAGTATTTGAATTTGATTACAGAATTCTAATTATATAAAGCGTACGGAATGAAAAGATGATTTGCATGTAACCAAATGATTCGCCTAGCGGACCATAGCTGGGACTCAAAGATATCCAGATATTCTTATGCAGAACATTGCCTCAACTGTGAACTGATTATTGAGTTTTTCACAAGTCTGTGTAAATGTCTAAACAACGGCGTAATAAAAGTGAATGAGATATGACTCAATCAAGAAATGAAACTGATGGCTCTGTCTTTATACTTTTAGACGTAATTTATTCCCTGTGTAAAGGGTTTTGGGGCGGTGGCTCCACTGCATGAGCAAAAATGTCAGCAGCCAGACAGGCAGGGGTTGCGCTTTGTGAGATGAAGATAGCTCTGGCAGAAAAGGGG
>NW_023339751.1:6888160-6929991 GCF_004916995.1 Morone saxatilis
GGGGGGGGGGGGGAGGTTACAGTGTGTTTGTCCAGGAGATTATTATCCACACACACACTGCCCAGGGATAAACACAGTCGTGACAGCGTTCTAATAATGTTTCACCTTTATCAGGACACACAAATGTGCACTTTGTGTCCGTTTGCTTTCCAAAGCACAAGTCGTACCACAAACGAAGACAAACATCAAGTGGTGCAGTAAATTGGAAATTCTTTTTTTCCCGTATCTAAATCCTTTGAATTCTCCAGGTCCCCAAAGTAATTAGAGTCTCAGGCGAGTGGGGCTCATAGGGGTGCCCGGAGTCCCTCTACTCAAATAGAGGGAATGCCCTATGCCTGGCCATAAGAAAATGATGTCCCAGCCCTTCTCTATCAATTACCCCCTCACAACTCAAATTTACATTAGGCGCTACTCTCCGTAGCAAAAATTTGCAGTACTGCACTTGCCTTTAGGCATTTGACCAACTCAACAAAATGCACGGTTGTATATTTTAAGATTAACCTCACTTTGCACATAGTTTATATTTCCTATAAGCAATATTACAGTGCACATGCTGGTGATAAGCCTCATACAGCTGTAGGATCAGTGCGTGAGCTGTCCTGACTGGGAACACAGTAGCGAAAACCAGGATGCCCACAGGGTGAGCGTTATCTGCTGGGCAGGTAGGCGGGTGTTTAACAGGACCCCGATAGCCTGTTCTCACCTGGCCTTAGGCACAGTATCAAACTCCCTGTCAAAGAAAGATGAAGTCAACACAGGCAGTGTGGCTTGGGTTAATAGGACTAAAAGCAAGGGTCAGGACATCTATTATGGACTAGTGCCTTATCAATCTCAAATTAGTCACCTGTCAATCACCTGACTTACCTGCTATCCATCTGTCCCAGTCTTCAATTAAGAATGACACGTGTGTACAAAGGAACACTATATCTGTGAAGTGCAGCTGGTCATTTTTCACTTTCATACACATGCAGTGGTGCAGGGCACAGCTAAAGGATGAAATTGACAAATGTCTATCAGGGAGAGATGTTTGAAAATTGTCTGAGCAAAAAAAATAATTAAATGATAAAAATAACAATAAAAGTAAAAGTAAAGAGTTTTTAACTCAATTTCATGTTTCTTAGGAATCAATGTTCTCTACTCAGGCCCCTTCCACTTCACCCCTCTCTTAAGCCTGTCGCTTCTCCATAGATCACTCTGTTATTAACTCATTATTACTTCCTTTTGGTCTCTTACACCCTCATGGCTCGTATTATCCCCAGCTGCTTTTTTTCTATAAGAAAAACCTCACTATACGTTCAAGTGGACCATGAGCATATTTGCTTTCTTCCACATCTTTCATCCCTTCTCCAATCTCTATACCCACCCCTTACTCCTTTGCCTCTTTGTTCTTGTTTTCAATTCTTTCCTGGCCCCATCCCTCTTTTCCTATTTTTCCTGTCAATGGACTGATTTCTTTTTATCCAGGAGCGCAGCAGATTAACAGATATTGTATCATGGCCAAGACAGGCAAAGCCCCTCTCTGTCCCTGACATCTAATTAATGGTAATCCTTTAATCTGCTGCTTGTAGTGCAGACCCCTTGGTCGCCGTCCCATTTGCAGCAACAGAAGCGAGTCTGAAGAAGGGACAGAGATAGAGTGGGAAGAGAGTGGGTTTGCTCACTCAGCAGGTCGAACTGCTGGGCTGCTTTGGACAAAGACACATGAAACACAATGAGGGACGATGTCTTTTTCATCTTTAGGGATTACACATATTTCATTTGTACTGTATAACTCAGTAACTGTCTCAGCTGTTGTGTGAGAAAAGAGAACTCTTGCATTATATACCATACTAAGTTAATTTTGCACCCTACACTTAGCATTGGCGACATTGATCAGTAAACCTGTACTTACACATGCATACTAACATGCACATGCAAACAAATGCTGAGCTCCAACATTTGCTGTGCTGAGATGACATCTGTATTCACGGCATCAACCTTGCGCTGTAGACACAGATGTAATTAACAACAGGGGCGAGGGAAGCAAATCCTCCCATCTTAATTAACTTAATTAATAGATATAAATAATCACCTTCAGCCTGTCTTCATTTGTTAAGCAATAAAACCGGGTATTAAAACCTCATCTTGGTTCTGTCATAAACAATATGCAGCCTCTCTCTCTGACAGTGACACCGCAGATGGTGTTTGGATGTCATCTAACGAATTTGTATTGTAGCGTTAATGCGGTGGCGTTGTCTTGGACTTCCAAAAAAGATGCTTCAGCTCCTAACAGCCAAGTTCATGTGACAAACTTATGTATAACCAGACTGAAATAAGTAATCGGCTGCAGAAAAGTCTCTTATCAAAATAAATATATAACACTGGGACCATCTGCATTGTATTATTCATTTGCCGAGCAGACAGGGCAAGCCCTTCCAAGATGGAACACAATTCTCAGTTTCTGGTGTTTGCTCATTATCAGCCAGGTTTGATTAATCAATTAACACCAAAAGTTAATGATCAGTAGGAGAACCGCTTCTTGTATTTATGCCAAGTCCAAGCACAGTGTATTTTACTGGCAGAACCACAAAGGTGGTGGACCGTATCCAAGGGCAAACACAGAAAGGACAGTGGCACCTTTACGCTGCATTTCCCTAACAAATACAGACACGTACCCAGACATAAAGACCAGTCTGTAGGAGTGTCTGTATAAACAAACACACACACGTGCACGACAGGCATGCTTGTACTCGTACACACACAGCAACAGAGAGGGTTCAGATACCCGCAGAGAGTGGCTGTGATTAATGCATCAGGCTCGGGGCCCTGCTGTAGTAGGTGTCTGTGTCTTAATCACTCTCTCACTGTGTTTCATTAGCTCCTGATGGTCTCTGATGAATGGACTTGCCCTGGGTGTCCCAGCGTCTCTGGTGGTGCTGTCACCCAGCAGAGTCCGCTTCACAGGCGCCGATCGACCCACCCCCCTTAACCATCCTCCTCCCCCTGCAGAGAGCACTACAACAGATTGGCAGGTGTGTCTGTCAGGTTGCTAAAGATATGATGCTCATGAGCACAGCCTGCTCCTGAATTCATTAACCTACATTTGAAGGATAATTCAGGCACTAGTCGCTAGCCATATGTGCCTTGATTGCTGGATTCTTTCCCACCATTGGGATTTAGTGCAAGTCGATGGGCAGTTTAATAACACATGCAGATGGCCTCTGGTGTTTCTTCATTCTTACTACTAGTCTCTTATCCTTATCTCATCTGGGAATGCTGAACTTATGTTGCACTCTTAAGTTGCATCTGTAATATGCTGTAAATCCCTACCAATATGGCTCCAGTTATTCTAATGAAGCCATGCTTCCAGTTATACAGCACATCTTAGATTCCCCCACAGTTCCTGCCCATTATGTTGTTATGCAATAGGAGTAAAACGTGATTGCTAATCTGCTTGATGTGCATAACGTGTAAAGATAATAGTTGAGAGAAGAAGAAGAAGAAGAAATGCACATATTTTGTCACATTTCATTCCACCTGAGAAGGCTGCATCCTTGTATAATATCTCCTTTCTTTCTCTGCTTGATTGTAAACATGGCACTTAAGGACTGCGGAGGCTGTGTCAGCTAAAACACGTATGGACCTGAGGGCGAGACTCTAGCAGCAAAGATCTGCTGGATCCTTCGCCACTGAACAACTTAGTGTATTTTCAAATCTGGAAAAAGACAGAAAGAGATGTCGATCTGCTGCTGTTTCATTCAAATTTGCCTATATTATCTGAATAAATGCAGCATCAGGGTATGTTGTGGGCTATTACCTCCTGTTCTAAATGCTGTTGCAGAGATTGTTGCTGAGGCAGGCAGTGTAGTGTCTGGGCTCGGTGTTGGCACATGGGCAGGAGAGTTTGCCAACTCTTTCTCTCATACCGCTCTCTCAGGGCATTATGGGGATGTGAACAGCCAGAGCAGGGATGGAGAAGAGGGGAAGCCGCCAGCTGGGGCTACTGGAGGCTGCCTGGACTCTGACGCTTCCAGCATGTTTCAAATGAACTCTGTGCTGCACCCCGCTCAGCCCACCGCCCAGCCAACCAGAGCAGAGCACAGCCTTACACACTGCCATCCTCCATAACTCTATGCCGGAACAAAGTTCTGGCAAAGAGTGAACACAAAAATGTTGTGTAGTAGGGTGTAGTAGTTATATCAGCCCCTCTGCAAAAGTAGATAAATAATGATGACATGAAAGATAGATAGATCAGTTCCTTACAAGGAGAGATGGTGTCATTATGGACACTCTTCACCCCTCAGCACCCAAACAAGTTAATTGCTGTTTTGTCCTCCTGACCTATGCTGGGACATCCTGGTCATTATCAAATATATTTCATTTATTCATCAGCATTCTTGTTGAGTCAGTACTGACCTGGCATCAAGAGCCTTCAATCAGTTTGTGTGAGATGCCCACTCTAGTGTGGTCTAGTGAGTACCACACAATACTAACCTTGCGAGGCAGCGAAATCACCAAATCACATCAGAATCCATGTTGCCAGGCTTCAAGGTATGCGCTTGTGTCTGAACGCAGTAGTTTGAACCAATTGGCGTCTCTTGAGGAACTGCTGGCAGCTACAGCAGGAGCTACTGGCGTGGTTTAACACTACATGTGTGTGACGACATGTGGTTTTGTTGAAACAATGCCATATTAGAACGAGAATGAATTTCTTCATTGAAAGAAGAGCACACAACAGCACTGGAGGCTTTTCTCGATGAAAAAGATGTTTTTGCTCTTCTCCTGACTGGTGGTAAGAGTTTGACTACATTATATTGTTTGTTGCTCTGATTGGTTCAAGTTTGCCTATGATAAATGGTGATAGATTGTTTATCCAATCCAAAAAAACTTTTTTCCAAACAGTTTCCAACAACAATTGCCAGTGCAGGAAGTTCTATATTTGGAAGGTGGGAAGTAAGGGGTGTGGAGGTCGGTTGTGTGCAGTGGATGAGTGTGTAATGTGTCTGACTTTCATGCAGGAGACCAAAGATGCGTCCTGTTTTAAATTAATATAATATTAATATATTTTTTCTAAATTAACTGCAACCAGTCCTTACCCTTAACCAGCATTAACCATATCATTTTTTAGTCACTGATAGAGATGAATCCACACAGAATAGCACACCATTCTGCAGTTCCCTTCAGCTCTACAGAGCTATATGATGTCTTTTAGCTTTAAGCTTTTGGTTGTCTGGCCCATAAAGTTACTGCTTTCATTCACTACTCTTATCAGCGTTGTTTCCAGCAGCTGTTTTCAAAAGTTCTGATAAACCCACTGTATGTTATTTTGTTTGTGTCCCACAAGTACAGCTGTTTGCCTGTCTAACTTCTGTCTCTCTCTCTCTTTTCTCCCCTATCTCTCTCCCTAGTTTCTCCTTGTCCTCTCTTTTCACTCAGGCTTCTCTGTGCTGGACTATCAGCCGTCCTGGGACCTCTCCCTCTCTCTCTCCTGGCTGTCGGTGCCTCATTCTTGTTGTTTGGATCCAGATCTTCGTCCTCCAGGAGATTCAGCCTCTCCTCTTGTCTTTCTCCCTTGTGAATGTTGTCCTTGTCTCTCTCTTGCTGCTTGAGCTTTGCCTTTTGTAAATCTTTTCTTTCTTTTTTGGAGAGTAGGTCATGTGACTCAGGTCTATTTGATGACGCCTGAAGTTGTCATCCTGATATTTTTCATATATTTTTACGATCTATCTCAATTCGATTGTCCATACGGTCATTTTACTATGTTGGTCTATTCTTTACACGTTCTGCCTTTGTTGCTTTTCTTGAGGTTTCCTCCATTTCCCCCCCATTAAAAAGTTTTTTTGGGGGGTATTTTTTCCAGAATCACTTACCTTCCAAGCATGTAGGAGAAACTATGTTGGTCGTGGAACCATGAAAACCGCGAAAGACGAAAGATTTAGAGCCAGTGTTTGGTTTGACCGTTCTGGGCTGTAAGAGCATGGTGGTTCTACACGGTTGCTTCCTCTATAGATGAAAATGGTTCATTCTAAGGTAACAAAAACTCAACCTTTCTTATTTTCGGGTAATTATTCACTAATGAAAACAAACGTATGAACATTATATTTCATTTCTGCCAATAGTTCTTGCTAAATGTTACACACTGGACCTTAAATCCTAATTTATTTACCATGGCCACAATTTTCCCCCAGTATGAACCAAAGTTTGCAGAGTTGCTATGTTTTTAACTGGTAATAGTGTTGACACCACAAAAGACAAGCTGTGAGGAGTTTTTGCATGGTGTTTGGCAATTCCCAATCCTGCCAATTTCATGTTATCGTTCTGATCTACAAGTGGCAAAAATGCACCAACCAAAGGTAGTGAAGAGGAAAATTGCTAGCTAGTAAACAGTGATGTAAACAATGCATGTGAAATAATAGAAATTCAATATGTTTGTTAGAGCTCAAGGATACACAAAACTGGTTTTGGTGAGAAATATTTAAAAAAAGAAAAAAAAAGGGATATACCTGAAAAATTAGTGGAAACTGCATGATAATTAATAGAACTTGTTAATGTTTTCTGAAGTGCTAAGCATATAATGTATTTTCTTAGTACCCAGTTTTATGGTTAGAAATACAATAAAGTTGTCATGACAGCACATCAGGAAAATACAATATGCCTATTTTAGAGTCATGGCAGCAATTCTTGACATCAGTAATTAAGATCAAAAATGCTGAAAAATAATGGTTATTTGTTTTGCGAATGTGCTTTAATTTAATTTTGAAATGTCCAGAGCTTGCCTGGTTGTCATGTTTTTGTTTGTGGCTCTGTTCTTCTTTTACCTTCTCCATACAAGTGAGAAAATATTAATTTCGCAGCTGACAATAATTATGTCAGACAATTGACTCCGATTTATTTCAATGCCATCAAAAGGGACCCTTGAAAGAAACAGCAAATAAACACTAAACAGTAATGTTTGTGAGAGCAGAGATGGAAGCGTTGTAGGTTTGAGCAAAGCTATACATAGCGAGCGAGGGAGGATAGGCTTATCATGTAACATGCTCTACCCCACTACCTCCATGCGTTTAGGAGAGAACATGAAATGCATAGGGGGAAGGCGAGAAGATCCCCCCATGCATTTCATGTTCTCCCGTGTTTCTCAACCCCATCCTCTCCGCTCATTTGCTTTCTCCTTCTCTTCCTCCCCTCCCCTCCTCTCCCCTTCTTTGCGCTCTCTTCCTCTTGGAGTCTTACCAATCCCTCGTGTTGTTTCACACCAGACTGTGTTGAAAAGACTAAAAATATATGTGTTTGGTCCTGGCTGTCCCAAAAGGCAACTTTATAGAGAACAAAGGAGATAGCAGGGCAGCTCAAATAACTCACGAAGAGAGAGAGGATGCTGCTCTTGGGGCTCTGTTGCCCCAGTGAAGAACATTATTACTGGATTATTGATTTACAGCACAAAATGGATGGAACATAAGTAGCGTTAAGCTCATTAATCCCTCTCCCGCCTCTTTTATGAAAATGGACTTGTTATCAGTGATTATTCTAATGGATTGTTTTGATCGAACACTTATTGCACTGTACATCGGCCGTCTTAGCAAAAACACAGAGTGCAGGGACAGCAGAGAAGAGGTTTGGGGACATACAGATAGGATGAGAGTGGCACGGCTGAGGCAAAGAACAGAGGTGCCTATCTGCTAAAATGAAGGCACCGAAATAAAAGCTCGAAACACAGACAGTGGAATTGCTGACATTCTGGTGACATTTGGTGCGTCAGTGGCATTTCGGAAGACATACGAGCAGGTAGCTGAGTTCAAATCACTCCTAGCATGAGATGGGACCGCACACCCTCTGAGATATTCAAGCTGCCACACAGTGCTCATCAACATATCTAAAATGACTTTTTTACTCCATGCATACTGTTCGTACAATAAAATGATCTTCAATTATCTATTGTTATGATTTGACTATTTGTCTTGTGAAGCTCAACGAGTAGTTTAATTTACAGTAATGAAAACTGTACAACACCCCGACCTCAATCTTCGTCTTCCCAACTGTCCCTGCCTCTCTCTCTCTCTCTCCTTTCCCAGCTCAATGTACATCCATCAGGGAGTGCTCCAATGGAGCGCGGCGGGCCCGACGATTGTCCTCATAAATTGTGTGTGTGTCGGGGTGCAGAGGGGCTAAGTGAGCAGTAAATAACAAAGGGTCCTGCCGCCATCCGCTCACCATCACCACGTTTCCGGCCACGCAAGATTACCCAGGATGCCCCTGGAGGGGTGTCTTCTTACTCTGTGTGATGAATGGAGAAGAGGAGGGAGGAACACACCTTCACCACCCAGCGTCTGACAGAGAGAAGGTGAGGTCCAGGAACCCTGCCGATTTAAATTGATGAGTGTCTTTATTTCGCTGTAAAAAAGAAAGAAGCTGTTTGTCTCCCTCCTTCTGTAATAACAGATCGCTCGGCAGATATCTTTAACTGCCTCCATTCTTCACTGTCAGTCCTTTTCTCTCTATCCCACTCACTTTCTCCTGCTCTCTTCTGCCCTTTTCGATTTTTCCTCTCCTGTCTATTCTCTGTCCCTCTATTGACTGTGCATTCATAACTGCCTCTGGTCACTTATTTCTACTCTGTGTCCCTGCACTTTTCTGTGTATCCACACTACTTTCCATTCCTGCTCCCTCCTGTGATGTTCCTCTTAACTTCTCCTGCTATAATGGTCCAAAAGGCTATCAAAAACACCATCAAACCTGAAAGTGCCACTCACCATTTTCTTATTCCCCGTCCATGGTTCTATAGATAAAACTCCTCTTTTTTCACCTTTGATTGATGCAGCTGTATCCCAGGTTCCATTTTTGTATATTTCTGTTCTCACCCATTATCACTTTATTCTGGTACATCTGTTACGGTCAGCTGACTCTTTCTGGCACCTGATTCTTGACTTTTTGCCTCGCCTTGCATTTTCGTCTGTGCTTCTGCACGTGTACCATTCACCTTGATACTCAATATCACTCCATCCATCTACCTTGGTCACCCTTTCATCTCCCACTCCCCTCTCTCTCCCATTTGCCAGCTTTACACCTGGCAAACTAGAAATCTCCTTCCTCAACAACACCTGCTTTTGTCTTTTAATTTCCCTTTTCCCTGTTAATACAGATTGTGACAGGTTTATTGTACATTCTGTGATTTCGGTGCAGCTGCTCCGTTTACTTGAATGACATGCGGCTGGCATGTAAAAAAAAAAGTTAATGTTAGGTTTTGAGATAGTTGGGTTTGATGAGAGATTCTAAGGCTGCCTCAGTCTCTCAGCTAAAAGAGTTTTCTCTCCAAACGTTGACAGCCGTAAGAAAGAAGATGAATAGGTTCAAAATGGAATTCTTAACATAGCTTATGTAAGGGCTGAGTTATAGGTAGCCCCATTAAATGTCACCTTCCCTCTTTCTGTTTTTGTATGGGAAAGAACATCATGTCAAACTGCGTGCCGGAAACGTTAAACTGTCAAATTTTGGCATTGAGTTTGATAGGATGTTCTCAAAAGAGACAGAACGGCGGTTATCAAGGCATGTGGCCAATTGAATGAGAATTATTTGCCTCTCTCCCACACCTACTTTGCCATTTGATATTGAATGAAATCAAAATAATGAGAGATATTTCTTACTTCTACAGTATGCCATAGGACAGGGATAACATATCTATAGATTTCTATGTAAGCGCTACATATTGCATATGGATCGATAAAGTATTTAATAGTTTGACGTGTAACCTTTTTAAGAATATCGATTTGTGCAGTGTTCTGCATGAGGGCTCAATTTGGAGTGTATTGACTGTGGTGTTGTTGTGATATGGTGAGGGAGGGCCTCGGGCTCCGGGCAGACGCTCTCAACGCCACAGTTATTGACCCTCTTGACCTTCTCCCTACAAAGACAATATAGTCATGTCTATAGTGGTCCTGGTATATTGTATCAACACTGCAGTTATATAAACAGAAGCAGGCTGTCTGCACTTATTAGAACCAAGAATACTTTAAATGTTTCCACTCATAACCACTCAAATAGTTTTCCCAATAGAGTTGTGCATAAAACCTCATTGAATACTGATATTATGTTACTGTATCATACATATTCTCTGACCAAATATAGCCCTTTTATAGCAAATTATGTGAGTTATTGCCTCACTGTCATCATTGTATGCTGTACTTCATTTGTTTGCACAGATCTGAAATTTAAAAAAGTGTCATCCCACGACCCTTTAAATCGAAACACAGTGGGTTAAAACCCGCTATCACTTTCAAATTATCACTCAATTATCACTCACAAATATTTCAACACAGTGACTACCATCACAGACAAAGCTTAATCTAAGTTGATGTTTTCTGAAGCTGTTAAATGTTTCTTTAAACAGGAGTAAAACAATAGAGACAGATTTCATTTTTTAGTTAGAATTTTTAATGACTCTGACTCGTACCCAGAACCAACAGTTTACACATTACAGAGTGAAGTTATCTTGCATATTGCAAATATTGTTTTGCACATTCCCTAGACAGCTTCCATTTAAAATAACATATATTGTACATATTGTCAATTGTTGTCTTTATTATATATTTTGCACATATTATTGTAAATGTTCTATTTATGCTTTTTAGCTTGCAATACTTGTTATTCAGTGGGTTGATGTCATGTCACACTTGGTCTGAATTCAACACAGATTTTTCTGTATGGGTGTCAATCAATTGTTGTTGAGTCTGTCCCTAGCCTATGAGTCATAGGCTTTCATACTGAAGAGAAAGTCATTTTATAAAGAGCTCCAAGAGGCTTACTCCTTCATAAAGTACCCGGAATTGAAAATGGGGCATCCATGGCATGGAAAAGTGTGCACAGTTGATGCGCTAAATGCTGAAATAATTGTCCCCCATGATGAAAACACTTGTGGTGTGTGCATAAGCGCACATGTGTGCAACGTGCTTTTAAAGGTCCTGTTTTGGTGGTTTGAAAATTTGGTCACCCTATGTTAACTGGTTTATTTACCAATTTATGTGCTTGTCCTGGCATAGCAAGGAAATTTACTCCAACATTAGCTAGTAGGCCAGGTTTAGATCAGTACATTTCTCAGGTCTCAGTGAACATTTGATGTTTTGTTGTTAAAAGTAATTTCTAATGTTAATCCTCTGTTCAACAGTCCTGGAACCAAAGCAACCAGAGATGGGATGCAGTGATGGAATGAAGCCTTATTTGTTGAATATTCACATTGATAAAATAGGCTTCAAGAAAATGACGCATAACCTAAGAGAGGCCCTCATGGAATTTGTGAAAAAAAGAAAAGATGAAGCTGGAAAACTTTGCTAACAACTTAAGGACCTACTTGTTTTCCTGCCCATGTATCCTGGTGTGGTAAGACTGTACCACACACATAATACATATATTGAGAGAAGTTTATTGCTTTTTTCAGTCCCAGTTTGACTATTTTTGTGCTTGACATTGTGCCATTTGTAAATATGTATATACACTTTGTGAAAGCATTTCTGTTTGGAGTTATTTGCTATCCACACAGCTCAATGATCAAATCTTTATGCTTACTTACACTGGTACATACACTCTCTCCAAACTGTGACTTCCCAGTAAAAAACTCAGTTGCAGGGCTACTTGTCATAATCATGAAGTAATGAGGGATTACTTAGTAACTACCCAGTATGATGTAACACTTCACTTGAGGGGGCACAAAAAGAGTAACTATGGATTAAGTAATCCGTAATGAATGCGTCATCAGCAGTTTGTGCCACTCAGCAGTTGGTCCATCGTTAATCTGGAACGGCTCATGAAGAAAGTGGTCAGTATGTCGATTCACATTTATGAACTATGATCTTTACCAAATGATTTATTAATATAATATCTCCCTGTCTGTTCTGTAGTAACTATATAGTCCTTAAATCACAGTTATTCAGCAACTATTCAGTAATTATCAGGTTTTCTTGATTCATTTGTCGCTCATTCCTTAGTAACTGCTCACATTTTGGTGTACTGTATTGTGAAGCGTTACCTATAATGGATATGATGTAATGTTTTAGGGAGGTTAGCTTACTACATCATTTTTATGTTCTCATGATCATGCTTCTCTAAAGATCATAGTTTTTAGGGCAAACGGGCAAACAGCTAACATGTCTGATGCTCACAAAAAAGCCATGACATTTTAATGAGCTTCAGAGTTGCTTGTATGTGGGCTGGTAGGACTTCAAGCTTTGGACAGAGCCAGGCTAGCTGTTTTCCCCTGCTTCCAGTCTTTACGCTAAGCTAAGCTAGTCACTGACATCACCTGGTTCTAGCTTCACTTAAATGACAGATATGAGAGTGGTATCAGTTTTGTAATCTAACTCTGAGCAAGAAGTGTACTTTGAAAAATTTCAAACCGTTTATTTAAAAACAGACACATTTATTTTTATGACAGTGCTATTGATATAGAATGGAAAATTGGTCTTGGACACCTTTCCTATTATTCATATCTTTAGAGACCGTGACTTCTTCCCTACAATTTAAAATAAAGTTCTATCAGTTTGAATAGTGCTTGTCCACACAACACAAGGTTGTAATAATGGACCCACCAATAAGTCCATCTAGTCGAAGAGGCAAATTTCTGCTTTTATTTCACCAGCATACCCTGTTTAAACCGTACAGCTGTGAAACATAACAATTACTTTTAAGAGATGACCTGCTGGACTAGGTGGGATGGGTGAGCAATATCATATCTCTCCAACTCTCTTATCCCCTCTCCTCCCATCCCTCTCTCTGTCCGTCAGCCTTCATGTTCTCCCCTCTGCCTTCTCACTGCTGACTTGGGCATCAGTGCAGAGGTAAGCAGCCTCCCTTGGCTAGAGGTGACCCCCTAGACCCTATTAACATCACACACACCCTGAGTGGCCAAAACACACTCCCGAAATGAACTCTCCCCCTCAGCCACCGTCGTTGCCAGACCCCACCGCTGGGTGAATTAGATTGCAGGCTTTTTAATATGGCTCTTAATGGTTTATAAATTGCACGTAATGATTCCTCCTTTCCTCTCTCTTGCGGTGCTTTTTACGGCCTCTCGGCTCTCCAAGGGAGTGGGTGGGATTTAATATATGGTGGAGGAGGCAGAATGAGGAGGTGAAACTAGCCCTGCATGGTTTTCTGCCTGCCCTTAACGCTTCCCCTGGCTACAGAAAAGGGAGTCTCGGAAATAACGCTGGACACTGATGCTATCTGGCTGTAGCATATAACGGCTGGGACATGACAGTACTGCATGACGAAGTGGTCACCGGAGAAGTGCAAATGATCTGGAGTTGTGTTTGGTGGAAGGCAGAGAGTGTGATGAGAGGTGCGATTTGTGGGAGAGGCCACACCTTAGGGAAAGACAGAAATATGCACATCCCAACCAGGTGCAGAACAAAAATATGAACAAGGAAGGAGAAGCACATTCAGAATATCACCCCAGTGTAAATGTGAATGTATTTTTTACCAGCGTAGTCCAGATATTGCACCTTAAGCCTGAATAAAGGCATCCAATGGTACAAATTCATCTGTCTTAGTTTGTGTACCGTCTCTTCAGTGATGTAACCAGCAAACCTGAACTCTCTCTTGTACAGAGATGTGACAGTGGACACGCTCCAGTTACACTTTCTTTCCCACATTTTCTTTGCGGTTCAATATTTTTCTATTGCAGCATTAGAAAGGTCACTGTACTGTTGGTATTGTCGAAACTCCAGAGGAATGATGGTATATGCGCCTAAAACTCATGAGCTTAAAGAGATAAGAAACATAAAAAACAGCAATGCAAAATACAGTGATCACAGCGTGCTGTATGAATAATTTTTGATACATTTATATTGATAAAATATGTAGCACGTTTATTGAAATAGACAGCTTCTTCTAATTGTAAATTCATCCCAACACTTCTTTCCTTCGACAGCCAACATTGTGCCTCCCAAACTGTCTAGAGACTGGTAATTAGAGCAGTGTGGGAGGTTTTCAATTCCTAATGCAGCACAATATGAACAGCGGCCAGCATAAACCCACTGCCTTACTTGATGGTTCGTTGGCACTAAGTGAAATTCCAATTAACTGACCCAAATGTCTGCAGGGAGTGTTTGTCTGAGAGTGTGGTGAGAATGCAATTATGTTTTCCATCTTGTGTTTGGACGTCAACTGTCTAGTGACCAGCAGCAGCATCTTGTAGTGGGCCCACGTCTTGTAAAGGCGGTTTTGTAAAGCTTTACCTTTGACTTCTCACTCTGCCACTGTGGAAGCGTAAAATGTGGCTCATTATGCGCTTTCAGTGGTCCACTGGACAGCAGCGGTGAGGGAGCACAAGAGAGGAATCATTTACATTGTGTGCAGTGGAGCCCTTAAGGTAGCATGGCTCAGCCAGACTCCCTGTTACACAGCCTGTGTCATAGTGAGGTGCAACGTTGGTAACAATGACTTCTATGAGTCTCTTAGGAAACAAGGCGTCATGGGTAGTGATGAAAAAAATACCTGCTACCCAACTCCTCTATCCAACTGAGAACAGGTGGAGAAGCAGGGCTCTGTAACTGTCCCACGCTGTGCTTTAAAGAACAGTTCAAACAATTTAGTTTGTCAAAGAGGGACTCCTGCCCTACTTTCCCAGCTTTCTGTGAATCTGCAGCTATTCTAGCTGCCGCCAGACCTTTGCTGAGATGTGAACATCTCCAGAGACAGAAGTCTGTCTATATAAATAAATACCTCCGTGTTTAAATACCCTGTTGGTTGGCTGATTAGGTTAAAAAAAAAAAACATAAATTGAATGTGAGTTTCATACTCTAACTGCTGGTACCACTTGTACAGCATTGGCAGAAATGTGCAAAAATCAAACGAAGGGAGAAGAAGAGGAGAAGGATAAAGCAATGGCAAAAACGGATGTGGTTTGCTAAGGGCAGACAGAGTAAGGAAAGGTTAAGGAAAATAAGATACACACACAGGTACACACACACACGCACACTGAAACATAAAGAGATAAGGAGTGGTGGAAGAAAATGCTGATCCATGGTCCCTGTCTGGGAAGGCAAAAACAGAACATTGATTCTGCAAGATCCACAAATGAAAAATCCATGGGGGTAAGGAGCTCTTCGGCCCTGCGGCAGAGACAGGGCACCGGCGGTCAGGCTCTCGTATCGCAACTGACACGGAGCACGGGCCTCTCACTGGGTGGCAGTGGGCAGTGCTGGATCAGCTGGACAAGGGCCAAAACCAACCCAACCAGCAGGAAGCTCACTGAGAACAAGATAGAGAACATTTAGTTTTCGGCTTAGGAAAGAAATAAGAAAGAGCTTGTCTTTTTGTCTGAATCAAATGATCAAATGAAATGGACAAAATGCACCTAAAGCCACAAAGAAAGTTTGAGCCTCTTATTTTCTACAATATTCCTATTTTGGTTGCCAGGCACTTTAATCGTATTAATCCCTAACTGTGCCATCTGACCATTCTGCCTAAAATGGAAGAAAACATGGTCACTCTGTCTACCTGTAAAGAGCAGATAAAGAGGCCCTGCGTCTCTATCTGTGGTTCCATTTGAACTCCCTCTGTTTAACCAGGGGATGAGATTCGGGCTGGGGGAGGGATGTCCCTTTTTTTCTCATTACCACCCTCTGTCAGCGCATGTACACACCACAGAGCACTAATCTGTACCCCTGATATGCTAATCTCTCCGTGTCCCCCCTCACTTCTTTTAGATGGCAGCCACACCTAAATGCAGAGAGGGGAAGGCGAGAGGAAGTCATTAAAGCATGCCCTGCAGGAGCCTGCCTGGGCCTTGGCTGGATGAGATGGGACGGCAGCAGCACTTTGGGTGTGTATGCACTGGGGAAAAAGAAAAAGGGGTCTCTAGGGAGCAGTAGATCGGTTTAGTCACTGGCTCTACTCTGGTTCCCCCTGGGGTAGCCCCAGTACCCAGCAGACAGGATAGTAATCAGACATGCAGGGTGTGGAGCAGAAAAATATTGTAGTGCCATTGGTGGTGGGAGTATTTGTATTTGTGTGTGTGTGCATGTGGATTTGGGAGATTAAAGGTGACAGTTGTCGCTTTGCTTAGACCTGCTCACCTGCCACAATCTGTCAGTAACCAAAGCTGCTCGGTGAAGCGTACTGCACCTGTCATCCGTGAGTGTGTGTCACGGCGTGCGCATGCTTTGCGCGTGCACGCCTGGCTCTTCCTGTCATTTCACCTGCATTTGTATTGATAGACATATATTCTCAAAAGAGGTACTTGTGTTGTTCCTGTGCAGCTTTTCGGAAGCACACTCCTCAATCGGGTGTGCTGATTTTAAGCATTACTACAGCAAAAGGAATCATTCCAGCATTATCATTTCAATTGATGCTTTCTTTTGTGTCACTTCAGAACGTACAGATTAACATGCTTTTAAAAAATATGGTGTGATGTACGTGTGTATGTTTGTGCCTACATTTGTATTCACATTTATGTGTGTGTGTGTGTGTGTGAGAGAGAGAGAGAGAGAGAGAGAGAACAACTGGTGATATTGTTTGCGGCATTCCTCCCTTCCAACTTCAAAAACTGCAGATTTACATAATTCAAAATATATAAATATATCTATCTGCTTTGTTAGAGCGAGAGATTCACAGAAGAAAGGGACATGGAAACAGACAGACAGCATTTCTCTGCCTGAAGCACCTTAACTGATCATATATGTCTCCTATCAAAAGCTATGAGCTGTTTAATAGTTTGAATATAACCTCTTCATTTGTCACAGGCAATAATCACATTGTAACTCAGCTTTAATGGCGATGTGCAAAACCATAATGTGAAATCATACTGATTACTGTGTGTGCATATGTGCGTGCATGTGTGGGTGGGTGGATTTCTGTGAGACAAGGATCTCTGCACATCCCTTATTAAAGTTGGAAATTATGACAACTCAGTTTTTGACACATATTAAAGACTGTATCTCATCTTTAAAGGCCCTTCGTGTTTCTGGCTGCTTTTTTCTGGAACAAAGCTACTGTTTCTGACAATCTTAATCTATGAGAGGATCCTGGGAGGTTCAAAATTGCAGTCATGAAGACAAAACAGAAAAAAAAAGAAAATGTTCAGATGAAAGCTATGCAATACATTCTAATGAGCTAACAGGAGATGAGCGTTGCATTTATATGCCCACTGCATTCACATCCGTACCTCATAACTGCATTCGTTGTAAATAAATATGAGCAATCAGCTAAGAACGGCAATAAAGGGCCCATAAAGGGTTGCACACAGTGAGATGGGAGGAAATTGCATTTCTAGACAGACAGAAAGATGGACAGACATAGAGAGAAGAAAGCAGATAAAAATAGAAAAGAGAAGAGCTACAATCTTTTTCTTTGACCTCCATATCTAAAGACCGGGTGGAAGGTCAAGAAAAAATAAAAAGTTCATGGTATTTAGACCACTTGAGCACAACCCCGGTAACAAAGAGACAACAACAGGCAGCAGCAGTGGTCCTGGAAACAGAGAAAAAGGGAGTCAGAGAGAGGTTAAAAAGAAGTGTTGTATCATCGGCTCCCTCAGCCCCGCGGCGTGGGGTCACCTCAGAGATTGGAGACTGAATTACCCAGCAGCCCCTGCCGCTCGCAGGATCAGGCGGACAAGGGGAGAGGACGAGAGGAGTTAATGAAGGGAAGAGACAGTTCAGGTCCCCTGTGGGCCTCTAGGCACCTGCCTGGCAAGCACCTACTGCCCAACCTGCTCTGATTGGCTAATTATTAACATGGATTTAGCCCAGAGACAAATCACTGATTGATTGGAGTGTTTTAAGTCTGTCTTTGGTCTCTCGTTGCCTCTCCTTCCTATCTCACTCTCTCTTTGTGAAAACTCTCGGTCGCTGGAGTCCCACTGTGGGGACTCACGCAGCACAGCGACAGCACAGCGGCAGCAGCAGGTGACCAGTCCTTCTGTACAATGTGGACACACGGCCTCAGCTGTGGTGATTTCATCTCTCAGCGGAGATATAATTCATTAGTTAAGTGCTCAAAAAGAAATTATTTGAATCTACAGATAATTACTAATTACCACCCATTAAGTGACAGAACATTTTTCAAATGGGAGCAAGGGGAGAAAGGCCGCACTCTCACTCATATTGGGTCAACATAATTCCAGTAATAGATGTTATTTGCCATGACCACGGAGGCTGTGGAGGTGTGATTAAATAAGTGTTGCTATGTTTGCTTATATTCATTCATCAGTGATTAAGTAGCTCCTGGTCCAGTAGGAATCTCGGGCCTGGTTCATTAGACTTTACATTAAAAGCCAAAGGGAGTGAATGCCATGCAGCTTATGACTTAGTATTAGTCATGACTGTTAAAGTGACGGTTGTTTCTCTGTGAAAGTCTTTTTCCTTTCCCACAGATCCGGAACTTGTTAGATTCAGCTTACTCATTCTATAGCTGATATGGCTCACAACCCTTTCTCCTCTGTTAGAATTAAAAGTAATTAAATTCCTACAACATAAGCTGACATAGTTAATATCAAGGCAGCCGAGAAAAAGCGCAAAATAGAAGTTTAAATTTAGTTTTGCTGGTTACTCAAGGCGTATTCAAATACGCTACTATGTGGGAGTGCACAAGAAAAAAGCTTCTCTTTTGTTTCCTTATCTGCCTCCAGTTCAAACTGAGTGCATGAGACGTTGTGTTACTCCACTGAAAGAACAAGAAATGCTTGTAAAAGTATGCAAGTAGGTACGTCTCCCTATTTCTCCATCCGTCAGATCAGTCAGAATTCATTCTCTCTGTTCTAGGAGGAAACACAATTGGTGCAAGCAGGCGCCGGATGTTTCTCACAGTGGGATGGAAACACTTTGCTTGTACACAACCCCAGCTGAGAGCTTTACTGAGAAGTTACAATTCTGTATCTCAACTTACATTGAGAAGGAGAACGAAGTGAGGCCTCCAAAGAGAGCAGATTTAGCTCCATGGTTACAGTTCGTGCAACTCTTCAGGATGTCTCCCTCTATTTTGCTGCAATGCATCCTGGGACAGGACATCTATAGCAGTCCCGGGAAGCCCCAGGGGAGGCTGGGGGATTAGCGCTGGCCTATCTCTTTAGAGCTGGGAATTAATTAAGTAATTATGAAAGCCAGGCAGGGGGGATGAAATATGCATGAGCCCTGATTGGGACGTTTGTGATTGTGTAATCTAATTTCAACCGACGGACCGTCCCTGCCAGCCAGGTAGAACACACACCACAGAGCCACACACACACATAACAATAATGCTTTCAGTGAGCAGAAAACATAACCAAAGATCACACTCACTGTTGGCAGAATGGGTATTTTGAGTATCTCATTATGTTAATTAAAATGAGGTAATCAGTGTGGATTAATCACCATAGTAATGAGGATTGAACAGCAGATTATGTCTTCTTACCTAATCCATATAATTGTATTTGTAGAAGCATGAGACTAATATGCTAGCATCCAATTAATGATAAAATGATTGATTAAGCACGTGTTTCACTTTGGAATTCTTTGGAAAGTGGATTTTTATTTGCTTTTGTCTCTCACATAATCTTCGTTTTTTGTAGGTGTTTGTGGATTTCAGCAGTTTTCTGTCTCTGCTGTTTCTCCACTGGTCTTTCTTTCTCTTTATTGATGGTCTTAAAGGCCTGCTTGCAGGAAAGAGCTCCTGTTCTCCTGAAAAATACTTCCTGTGGAAGACTTGAACAGAGTCGATACCAAACAAGAGCTCAGCGTATCCATGTGATATGCCACAAGAAAGACTGTCACGTTCTCTATACACATGTGCAGTACAATCGTGCAATATAGGTCTTTAGCGTAACCACAAACGTACACACGATGTAAATACACACTCACACACACACACAAGGCTCCCATTTCCTCTCAATCACCTGCAAGTCTATCGACCCAGGTGCATCCTCCTTCCTTTCATTTATTTTACTTTTTTTCTCCATGTATTGATTTGTACATTGTATTTGTATTTGGAAAGCTGCATCATATAGTGCTGGAATATCATGTTCTAGGTTTGACCATTTGTGTCCTTTTGCATCCACCCACTACTCTCCCAGGCTTCAGTGGCCTTGTCTTAAAGCTTAACATTCAGTGTAACAACACCGTTGTTCATATGCTTTAATTAAAAGAAGGGGGAGACTATTCATATAAATGTGAGACTAACAACCCAAAAAAGGGAGGGAAATGAGCAAGAGCCTCAGCTTTTTATGTTTCACTATATGCTCTAGTTCACTGGAGCACTGCAGTGGGAACCTCCAGTATTTAAACTGGTCCCCAGTGTTTGAACTCTGCTCAGAAAGCAGAACATAAAGCAGAGAGATGAGAGGATAGATGCAGAGAGGGGAGCAGAGATGAAAGGCTGCGGTGTGCTCTCCAAAGGGGATGTGGGAGCCCGGGAGCACGCTTACTCACAGTGTCTGATTGTTTCTTTGTCTCGTTTGGTCGCAGAAGGAGCTGTTTTAAAGCCTGAACACAGGAAATGTGACAGGAGAAGGACTGCAGGTCTGATGTTTCAAGTTCACATCCTTGCTGCTCTACACATTGTGGGATTACTTTCTAAAGGCATCTTTGAATGTTGTAAGATTGCACAACAAAGGATGTCAGAATTCATAGAGAGAGGGGTTTTTTTTGGCCAACTAACACCCACCACCTTGTGATTCCTAAAATAACAATCATGTAGAAGATGGGAGTAGCAGGTGTGTCACCAGCATCAGATGTCCACCTTTTCAACCCCTGTCTGTTCCCTATAAGCAGGTGCGATACTTGCTCATTAATTCCATCTCAGGTTGTGACCTACCTTACAGTACAGTGGTGCCCTATTTGTTCTCTTTGTGTCTTCCTACACCATTTCTTTAGAGTTGATTTTTTTCCCATTTAAGACGGAAAAAAGATCAATTTTTCTGTCATTTTAGTGAGATAATATATCATGTCACACTCTTTTCTGCTACAGCGTCTTCTTCTCTTTGTGATTCTCTCCATGTGGCATGAGAAGTACCTCATATTTCATGCATTTATTTTGCTGTTTATTTGTCAATATCTGCAATGTGTGGTTTAACCTTTTTGTTTAAACATCTATGCTCTTTGTCATTTGCACCAGCTGCTAATAAAAGCTCTAAACATGATATTTCAATTAAGTCACAGGTAAAATGGGTTTAAGTGACTGAAAAACTCTGCATCCATGTTTTTTTTCTTCCTCTGGCTGTTTATAACTTATCATCACGACAATATGACCTTCTTCTTTGCAGCATAAAGCTCCGCTTCCTGATTTGAGGCTTCTGTGGATTCAACCTCAACTGACTGCTTTGCATGGATTTGACTGGTAACCATAGATGGATTTGCATCCCTTCAAAAGAAAAAGCACCTCAACTGCCAGAGCATAAAGGTCAGAGTTAAAAACTAATACATGGAAACAAGATAAACTCATGATTGTTCTTCTAGCCTCTGGTTACTGCAGCAACCTGCCAATAACATTGATTATCCCCATTTATACATGTCCAATGTAATTTGTGAAAAGGCCACTGTACTCATAGTGACTCATTATTATGGGGAACGTCTATTTAAAGCTATGGAATCTATATTTAATTTCATGTATGATAAACATGACATGTATTATCACTCTTAAGTTTAATCACATTCATTAGAGATGTTACACACAGCCATTTAGTGCTGGAAAAGTGCTACTATTTCTGCTTTAACTAATTCCCAACCCTTTCCCTCCTCCTCACTTTACCTCTCTCCCCATCTCCCCCTCCCTGCCAGTGTTGGCTCCCACCTCCAGAAATGAGGTGATATTGGTATGATGGGAGACCATGTCCAGGCAAACAAAGCACGCCCACACCTGAGCTTTTTATAGGCTAATAAGATGACCGCTGGCTGGCTGTACTGTGGGATCAGCTCCTGTGTCATCCATCCTTTGTCTGGAGAAATCCAACCTATTATTATCAACTTGATTGGCCGTCTAGTCAGACACCTAATAATAGTGTCCATTCAGCTTGCGTGAGGAATGTGGCAAAATTGTCACTCGGCTATATTGACTTTTTTCTCGTCTTTATGTCTGGAAAGGTAAATTGTAATATTAAATCATTTTGACTGGCTGATATTGTGCTGTAAGCCATGATGCCACTCTGTATCATGGGATGCATCGTGAGTCTTGTCACGGCTAGCCACATATGTGGTGATTTAAACAATTCACAGTGCGTTTTGTAGAAAAATATATATTTTTTTTACAATTTGTTGCCGTGAGATTTGAGCAGAGGCAATATTTCCTTCCTATTTCCTTTATGTCACCACGCCTTGCAGGTGTTTGCAAGTGTGAAGAACTGCTTTTTGTTTTGTTTTGTATAGCTGCAGAGCAACCACTCAAATGTGTCAGGCAAACCTTGATTTGTTTCAGAGATAAATCTGAATGTTATTGAAACCAGAAATATACTGTTGGCCAGTCCTTACTCCTGCTATACTGAAAATGTATTAAGTCGTGACACCAGTGTAACATATCAAATCAAACCATCATTTTCTCACACCTCTAAATATTCAGCAGTTCCTATGGTAACTATATTCTGCTCTGTCTCAATAACAATAATCTTTTTGTGCAATTATGTAAATCACAAATAACTCACATATCAAGCCAACACAGCCATTTTGTTTTTAAGGGGAATGCTTTGCCTTCAGTCTCCACCCATTCTCGGTGGCAAGCAAAAATACAGTGGTGGCAACTCTTGAGTATTATTTCCATCCAGAGCTGTCAGCGTTTTCCACCAGATCAAGCCTGTGATTAATAAAATGGGCCTCTTGGTCCCCTCAAGCCTATTCTCACCTTCTCCCTTTACACTGCCTTTGCAGCACATGCTTGTCTCCTAGTGTCTGCACCTCTGTCAGTTTCTCTTCTTATTCTCATTCTCTCCTTCTGGATGTCGCTGTGGCTCCCTTTCAGCCTTTCCCACCTGCGTGAATAGAGAATAGTTTGCTCCCCTTTTCCTCTTTGCTTCTCTCTCTTGCCGCCCCTCTGGAGCTCCTGGTAAATGATGCATGGTAGACTCACAGCCGCTCAGCAATCATTAGTGAGGTGGCACAGGTGAACGGGAGCGATGGATGATGAAGAGAGGGAGGGATGGAGGGAGTAACAGAGGACAGCAAAAGTCATGTTTCCACCCCGAGGCGTTTCCCTGTATCGTCACAAAACTAGAAGTTGTTTGTGTAAAACGCTAGTCGGTGGCATTTCTTATGCCAGTGGTCATTAATCTAGACACATAAACACACAAACATACACACTCACACACACACTTAGGTCCATACAGAAGCCTTGATGTTGCTCTCACAGATGAAACCCAGACTTACGGTGTCCTAAAGCCCTTTGCTACCATAAAAAACAAGTCTGGACTGGACAAGCATAGCGAATGTGCTGAGCAGCCAATATTATGAAGTGTACATAATGTTTCCCTCATGAAATATCATCACTCAACAATGCCCTGACGCCCCTCATCATAAACAAAATTTGGGTTTATAGTTCATATCAGGACTAATAAACTGAGAGATTACCTGACCATGGCCTACAGTGGGTAGGAAACTCCCACATGTGAAGCTTACTGGAGGCAAGATTCAGCGGGCAGGATGTGTTATATTTTTTACCCTTCCGATCAATCAACTTAATGTATTTTGTTTGATGTAAAATCACTGACATTGTAGTTTCTAATAGCTGACGATTTGATTGTCAGTTTCATAGCTGCCAGTGTCTCTGCTTCCAACAGATGTTATGTTTAATTAGTGCTCACACCCACTCTTCACTGCAGCTCTGAGACTCACCACCTCACAACACTTCCATTTACACGCATCTCTCCCTCTCCGTTTCTAACAACTCACACACTATAAACACTTACAGTATTTCAAACACTTTCTTCCATTTTGTGTGTTTCAATAAGACAGTTATAATGTGTAAAATAACACGCACACACACAACGGATCTCATCTGTAGCTGTGAGATCACTGGTGTAAAGTAAATAAGTACCAGCGTTATTGTAGTTTTGTATTTTTCATTAGTTTTTATTTTTATTTAGGTTTTAATCTTTCCATGGTCGCTCTTTGCTCATTTGTTTGTTAGTTTAAGTTTAGTTAATATAAGTTTTAGTGTTAGTTTTATTATTTTTTGAAATTATAATGATGATGGTATTTGCAGGGTCAAGATTTAAGAAACTCTGAATAGATATTACAATACAAACACATCGACTCCCAGTCATGTAGACATCCCAGTCTAAACAAACATATGCAACCAAAGATTACAACTAAAGTCAATTTCTTTTTAATTTCAGTTAACTAAAATGCCTTTTCACACCTTGTTTAGTTTAGTTTTTAGTATGAGTAAGTTTATGGTACATGTCCTTCACTTCAGTATTTTTTATTTTTTAATTATGAGTTGAATAGTAACTCTTACAAGTTTCTTTTTCTCTTGTTTTTAATTTTGTTTCTTCTTCTTTCCTACCACATTAATCATAATCCCCTCAGATTAATTTTGTGACTCTTTAGAGGGGCCCGAGACCCTGTTTGGTAACTTCTGGATGAAACTTGCTACAGTAACTGTACTAAAGTACCGGTAGTTAAATTTAGCTCCACCTCAACCTGCTACAACAGTTTTTCCCAATGGGAGAAAAAAGGTGTTCACACCTTAGGGGGTGTTTACATGACACTGGTCTCTGCTCATTCTGGGATCTGAAAGGCTGTTATGACCTCCTAGGCACTTCTTTCTTCTTTTATTTACAACTCAGGGCGGCCTTTAGGGTTTATGGGGCCTCGTGGGATCACCCATTCAAACAACACCCATTTCACAAGCTCATCACTGATAGAAGAACTTCTGGGGGCTTTGTATCTGGTTCTAATACTTACCTGCTTAAGTCCTAATATAAGGACCTTCTTTAGATGTCCCAGAATTAAGACACAATTTTAATTGGGATTTGGTCTAGGCTAATGGTGTCCCATAATCCTGATCACCGACAAATCCACCTGAACTATGCTCACAGAATTTACCTTACACCCAGAAGGCTGCAGTTGATTGCTCTCCTGGCTGATTTGTGATGTTCCTTGTGTTCGCTGGGGGCTCCTGGTACATTCCATTTTTGGAATGGGGTCTCCTTTCCGTTGTCAGATATATTCTCCTTGACTATGCCCATATGTGTAACTGCTTTACAATGATCTATCATACCGGCTGGTTCAGCCCAGTGTCACACCAAGACAGTCCTTCCCGGATTTCATAGGTTTTTTTTTTTTCTAAAAAACTGCAGTGCGATGTTTTCAGGCATTTTGTGCAATAAAACTGAAGGAGGAAGTGGTAATTGCAAAAATAGTTGTATTTTTTTTTGTATAATTCATAACAAAACAATGGCAACTTGTTCCACTGAGAATAAAATCACTAGTAGTTTGGTGATGTATGGCTCAACCTTTTTTTATACTAATCATATAGTAATGATTAGTGAAACTCGTGGGAAACTATGATGATTGGTCAAATTTGTGAAAAAGTTTCTGTGATTGTACAAAATTGCAAGGTTGAGCAGAATTCACAGAGATTGGTTGAATCTGCGTTAGTTGTTGCTATGGCCCCCCAACTTTGGCTGGCTCCTGGGTACCAGAAAAGGTTTATTTTTGCTGGCCTTACTGCAGGCAAGGAATTGGTTGCTATGAGGTGGAAACCCCCCCGACAGGCTCTTGATGAGCAGCTGGATCCCCATGTTTCTTAATATAATTTACTTGGAGTTGCCCACTGCTTATGTGATCTGAGTCAAGGAGTCCAATATTGGTTTATGGGTGCCAGTAGCTGAAAAACTGTTTTTTGACTCTAGCTTGTATGCTATTGGTTATTAGTGTCTTCTTCCAAAATTGTTAATAAATAAAGCATTTGATTAAAGAAACAAATGCTGCTTACACATTGATGCATTGGTATTAATAACCTGATGATGTTACATATAAAACATCTGTACTTAATAATGATTTGAAACTTTTATTTGAGTATTTTTACAATGTGGTATAAATACTTTTTTACTTAATTTAAAGGATTAAGTAAACTCTCCCAAACCCACTGAATCAAGATACAAATGAGTCCCAGGTCCTAATGATGTATGCTCCTCCAAGTACATCACTCACTTTCTACTGTATGATCCCTCAGCTGTGTCACATTACAGTTATATCCCTTATCTTACAGAGTGGAGATAATGAAACAGTTTTGTAATCTCTCTGGGACTGGTCTCTCTTTCTACACTCTTGCCCAAATATTCAGCACAAACGACCAGCATGTTGCTCCTCGGTCTGCTGTTTACTAATGATGTCTGTGTACGGCTGAGAGGAGAGCTCAATCTGATCATGGCCATTAGAGAATAAGATGAGCATTAAGCTTCCTATCTTTCCTGAATATCAACAAATACAATTTGGGCATGAAGGTAAATCCAACAGAGCAATCATCATCGACTGCGGTATGATGTTTGTGGCTGATGAATTCTCTACTTAGAAATATGCTTTTATGGTCCCATATGAGGATGAGAGAACAGGTCTACATTTAAATCAGCTCTCCTAAGTTTAAATAAACATTGATAAAAAAGTTTTGAATTCATTCGACAGCAACAGAATTGACCTTTCTGTGTATGAAAACCGGTTTGTTTGTCGAGGAGCTGTTTCTGCACAGTGTGGTAGAGTTAGGTGTATATTAATAGCAGCTTGCAGGCATATTCTCTCATTTTCCACATTGTTCTGTCGCCTTTAATTTTATTAACTTTTTTACCCCCAGAAGCAGAGGGAGAGCTGAGTTTTGTAGGGCAACAATCAGTGTAATTGTCCTAAGTCTGACACATGCAATCTGCTAAAAGCCCTGAAGCCCAAAGGCCCAGGTGTACCCAGGGATTACAACGGTGGAGGACAGGTGAAGTCAATGCTCACTGACACACACACACACACAACCACACACACATTCTATCTTATTCTCAAACACACACACACATACACACCAATGACAGGTATGAACATATACACACATACACAATCACACCAACAATCGTCGGCATAATCAAAATGGTCACATGTCATCATGCACAACTGAATATTGAACAGTTTTAGTTGTTACTTAAATGTTTACATGCTGACAAAAAATAAAAAATATTTTCTAAACAGTCAATAGTTTTCACTGGGAAATATTTTTGAAAGAAAGTATTTCCAGTAATAATTGGTTGTATTTAGGTCTGTAGATTGTTCTAAGCAGTGGTGGGAGAAGTATTCAGATTCTTTACTTCAGTAGAAATAGAAATACCACTGAATACTTACTGAGTTGATGAGTATTATCATGCAGCAAAATGTACTGCAAATATATAAAATGAAAGTACTCATTAAGCAGTAGTGTTTTTATTGTTATATTATTATATATCACAGCAGATTTTAATACATATCAGTGTATAATTTTTTCTAAACTGATATGTTTTATATATGAAACATCATAGTTTGCTTTTTTATTTACAATTGTTAACTCAGATTTCTAAATAGTGTGCTCACTTTTTCAAACCTCAGTCAGCACAACAGAAGCCAGTGTTGACTGAACTGTCTGTGGATTACTTTTGTTTGCTTTGACACAAACACATTCAGTGGCCGCATCTTTCCAAATTCATGAACTGTTTTCTCACTCAATCTCAACCTCCAAAACCCTGTATTTAAACTGCATTTTACATTTCTGTTTAAATACTATAGTCCGGTCTGTTCATTCGAAGCCAAAAATACTAAATTAAACTGCAATTTGTCTTATTAGATGTTACAGCTACATAAGAAATAAAGATAATTATAAATTCCCAACTGAGACTAATTGGTGACCTTGAGTTGATTCTGAGATCTGTATTAAGTGTTTTGGTTGAATTAGTGCATTTTGGATGTGAGATTAGAGGGTTTTTTACAGTTGTAACAAGCATTTACTTATATTTACTATAAAATACTTTCTATAAACTCTTACTGTAACACAACAACATCACACAATGAGCCAAATAGTTAATGTCATGCTCAAAACCACATTTTGTTAATCAAATACCAACTCTACATTTCAAAATCCAATATAATTAATTTATTATTTGTCCCAAGTGGGCAATTTGTGCTGCAGCAAACATAGAAACACAAAATAAAACAACATAGTAACAAAACCAAAACCCTGCAGGGCCTATGAAGACTATAATGAATGTCAAATATTTTCAACATCACCAAGCAACATAAGAATTCCCAATGTAATAAACATCAACAACAACAGAACATGACTCATTTCATGAGTCTGGAAATCAGCATCATCACATAGATCAACCCTACATAAATATAGGTAGATATAAACTGCAACAAAATACTTCCTTTCTTCTTCCTTCTTCAAAACACTTTTTCTACATACACTAACTCAATCAAAACACGGCAAAACCCACTCAATAACAAACAAGGACAGATTTCCTATCCAAGGGGAATAGTCAATCCTAGCACAACTTTGATGGCTTTACAAGAACTGCATTCCTCTAACTGCAGATAGACAATATAAAATCCATAGTTTTTTATAATTCAGTTTCCTTTTACTGTGAACTACTATGCAAGTGTTGAATTTGGGCTTTTTTGTCAACATACTATCTAAATGTGTCATATTCACTTCATAGAATACAGACTACAACAGAATTTTTTTTTGTCAGAATTGCAAAAAAATGTCCAACATACATGGCCTTCGCTCTTAATTTGTAGAAATCAAATACACTAACACCTCTCACTCTCCTTTGAACAACACCACACATCCTGGTTCAACTTGCCCAACTACTCCTCACCCTCTCATTTTCTCTCTCCACATCTATCTCCATATTCACTGTACAATCTATTGCCCATGTGCAACTGCTGCCCTACTATTTTGTGTCTAAATTCTGTTGTTGGTGGATTCTTACTGGTTTTTTCTCTTTGTACATAGTGTTTTATTATTTCCCTTACTCTTACTGTTTTATACTGTTTTTTCTCTATCCACTTTGCTGCTGTAACATTGGAATTTCCCCATTGTGGGACAAATAAAGAAATATCTAATCTATCCACATTGAGCAAAATCAATCTAAAAACTCCCATTGTTACGGTATATGTCTATGTAATTGAGGGAACTTCAACGCCTGATTATGAGGTTGGAATCAGCTGTGGTTGGTCTATTTTAACTTACTTAAAATTCTCAATGTTTCAATGATACGTTCATTACATACATTACATGCTTATGTATCAGCTGTTTCAATATACGTAGCTTTTGTGTTGCTGTTGTTGCAGAAGAAAAGGCTGTATTTAAGGTTTTGAATGTTAGGTTTTCATTTTTTGCCATGATGTGTGCAAGCATTGAAAAGTAAGTGATTTTGGTATTACGTTAAGGAAATATAAGCATTTCAGCAACATGTTAATTGACTGCGCATTCTGTGAAAACATTAAGTGTATTAATTACATGGTCCATAACAGACGGAGGCTGTGTTAATTGTGTTAAGAGTTTTGAAAATGTGACGGCAGTTTAGACAAAAGGATGTTAGTGATTGTAAAAAAAATAATAATGTAACTGTTGTGCCGAGCTACATGTTGAACAGTGTGAATACAGAAGCGGACTGTGAACTGTGTTTCCAATTGTAAAAACTATCATCTGTAAATTCATTCATTCATAGGAACTATAGCTGTCATACAAATGTAGTGGATTAAAAAAATAGAATACTTACCTCAGAAATGTAGAGAAGTAGAGAAAAAATAAATACTCAAGTAAAGTACCCTAGAAAATTAAACCACTGATTCAGGATAACAAGGACATTGCTTGAGCAGCACAAAGGGAATTTAATTCACCTCTATTGCATCGTGGAGGGAGATTTCTCAAACTTTGGCACATTAAACTGAAACTTTCTCTGTTGTTTTGTGAGGTTTGGATGACCTGAAACTTCAAACACATCCAAAGACAATGCCAGAGGACACCGCTCACAAATTCTGCAAGATACATCTGTAAATATACCACAAGCTAAACTCTAATGACGGGTATTTTTCATTTTGCCACAGATGATGTTTACTTGGTCAGCAGAAAGTCTGCAGATTGGCCGCTTTATTTTGCTTTATTCACTGCTACCAAAATCTATTAAACAAGTTCTCTCCTGGCCTGCGAGAAATAATTAGTCTACTGGATAGGTCAACTTAATCATTCCTGAAAATAATATTCAATTATCTCCACAGCAACTTCTAGAGCATGTCTCCTATTTTTAGACCCCCTCTGTTTTACAGAGATAGGCAGTTTGATCCTTTTTATGTCAAGCCTGCAACACAAAGCAACGGAGAGTCAGCGGTGCTAAACAGTCCTCGGCGGATAACCTATTATGCCTTAATAATAGCCTTAGCTTTCTCATTGTCTCTTCCTCTGTATGGTGCACCACATATGAGTTTCATCCCACTCCATTATGGCTCTCCTTTCCCCCAGCTTTCCTCCCCAGTTTTCCATTGGGTGCCCTTGACTTATATCTTCAATTAGTCTTTGCAAAGGGCAGAACAAAATGATAACTTATGGCAAGTTCAACATTGTTATTATCTCAGTAATAATTGGGGATATGTGTTAGAGAGAGTGGAGGAACAGAGAGCAAATTATCTATAGCTTGCAAAGTTTTAACATCCTGCATGACCTCATCTAGGTAGGAAATTGTGTAACCAAAAAACTGTTGAATGAGCTCCACACCCCAAATTGCTCCACACACACAGCAAGAATCACTGCTAAGTGACGAGAAAAGATTGTGGATAATGCCATATAAGTATATACTTATTATGCAGAGCACAGAGCTATTATATGAAATAACAGACCAGTAAAAGTGGCACAGAAACTACGGCATGCACGGACATGTAAACAGAAAACGCATTTGCAGCTCCACGAGGCAAATCTGTCTCAAACACAACCTGCAAACTCCATTTCACGCATAACCTCTCTCGCTCTCACCGTCTCTGTCAGTGTGTCCCTCTCTCTCCGTCCATGTCCCTGTCACTCTCCTCCTCTCTCGCTCTTTCACCAGTCACAATAAAGACTTAGAGAATAAATAAATAATCCGGAGTGTATTCTGTGCTTCAGGAAACAGCATAATTGTCATCGGAGGAGAGAGGCACTGGGAGTCATCACTTGTCCGCACGAATTATAACCTTTGAAGTTGGATTTGAGCAAAGTACAGCAATGCTGTTCCGTTGCCAGATACTGTCACATCTTAGAGAAGGGCTTTAGGCTCAGCGGCATGCGTGCGTACATACTGGCTCTCTGTCTGCCTCACTATATGCTTAAAACTCTGGGCTTTCGCTCTGTTTTACTTTTAAGTACCTTATTTCATCTTGAGAATTTTGCACTACAGTGTTAATCCAATCTCAAGGTACAAGTCATGCAAGGATGAACCTTGCTCACTGACCATCAATGTGACTCAGCAACAGAAGGAATGAATGGTGGACTCGTTATGAGCCAGAGAGTGATACTGCCCACAGTGAGTAATGCCGGGGAAAGGCAGGAAGTGACATTTTCATAGAAATAATTGATGTTTTCATGCTCTTTATCACCAAATAATCATAGGGCAGCTGGGTGACAAATTAAATAAAAAAAACAACATTACGTTTCCTGAACTGCTTCAGTGCTCTTTGGCATAGATTCTCTGGATCTCTGCTGGAGGGATAAACGCCATTCTTGTGAAAGATATTCCCTCATTTGGTGTTTTTCGGCAGTGGTGGAGGGTGCAGTATGACATTCTGTACCAAAATCTACCATAGGTGTTGACACTGGTGACTGTGCCGACCATAACACATGACTCACATCATTTCCATCCTCATCAACCCACTCCACTGTATGGAAGCATGTGTACTTGTTATGTTCCCTTTCATTTATTCAGGTGGTTCCTTTAATGTGTCACCCATTTCTGCTTCATATGCCCACCTATTGAAAGCAATTTGATGCTCCAAAATTAAATGTCGTGTAGGCATCTTACAGAAATCCCTTAAGTGATAGGTGATACATATCCATCTTCCATAAGCATTACCAACAGGGATGTATTTGTAATAAACTGAGGAGCAAATTACCAGTTAGCCTTAACAGATAGAGAAGAGAGGGGCACCTACAGAAACTCAAACTCCAGCAAACTTAAAGAGGATTCAAAAATAAAACAACACCTCTGTAAATTGAGGTATGAAGCTGAATGTAGTTGTACATCCCACTGATTTAAAAATAAGCAGCATTAAAGCAGCTTCAGTGCCGAAGCAATGCTCACCTCTTCTTCATGGTGTCCACCCAGCAATCAGACACTATCAGCACCATCCAGTCACACAGGAAACGACTTTTTTTTTAAATAGATAATGAAGAGTTGTGCTGGAGATCCAGTCAGGCGTCGTCCTCATTGGCTCATTTATGAAAGGGTGCTCTCTTGTGGCCACCGGGAGAAAAATGGGACCCAGGGATGCGGGAGGGATGGATTGACATGCAGGCAATAATATGCTCTCATAAACCAAGACCGGTGCTCCTGGACTGCTTTTATAGACTCCAGATAGCTTTCCACAGATCATTCACATTAGGTAGGGGGCAGAAAGAAAGGGGATTGTCCTACGTTATTGCATTTAAAATTAGTTTTGAAAATAAACATAGATAGATAGATAGATAGACTCTAATAAAAGAAACTCACAAACTCATCCTCTCTGGTCTGCAGTATTTGCGCCTGCTGAATCCAGAGCGGGTCTCTGCGCTCTAGGGTCCGGGTTTTCTATCTTACCCCTCTCATCTATTTCCTCCTCGCTTGCCACTAGTTTACCTTCACTAGTTCTGCCTTCACTCTGAGAAGAGGAGGAGGAGGATGGTATATGATTGGCCAGGCGGGGACTGGTAGTCCGGAGGCTGGCATTGTGCTCCAGCGTTGATCCCCCCCCCCGTGTTCTTGTTTACACCTTGCGGACGGGGACGAGGCAAGACACCCACAAGGGGCCCAGAACAGACTCGGGAGTCCAGTCTGCAGTGGACGCGGCTATGTGACAGCATCTCCACCCCGTGGTACTTATTTTGTATATGGTGGCAAATCAAGTTTGCCTTTGATGGAACCCGGACTCTCTCGTCTCATTCCATCCCTCCATTCAGAGCAGAAATGCGTCAAACTTTTTGGTGACTTTAGTGGCACCTTTGCGCGTATGGCTCCCAGTCAAGCGGGGTTCAAGTGCGGCTGGAAATGAAATCTACCAGGAATAGTCCCGACAAATTGTTCCCTTAGCCACAGGGTGTGATACACGGACCTCTTCAAACTTTGATTACGGGCGGAAATTATACCCTTTCAATCTTTTCTCGGACATTCACAAGCTGTTCGGTGATGGATGTGTTTTGAGCGTTTCAGTCTGTTTGCGTCAACAAAGAGTCAACTATTTACCAAAACAACGACATCCAACATCAATTTACTGGACTCGTTGCAATTTCACTATTTCCTGAGAGATCTTTCAGGGATAGAGACTTTGCTGGACTTGAGCCACTTTGGTGTGTGAAAAGCACCGCAGGTTACGCTGCGTGGACAACCCGAGACGTTTCGCAACGGTGTAGCCGGAAAAGATGCTCTCTGTTCGGATGCAGCGTGACCAAGGTCTCGCTCCTCTGGTTCTTCTCCTCGTGGTTGGGGGATATGTCGTATCTGGCACTGGTAAGTTTTGAAATTAAAGACCAGTTTGGATTTAAAACAATGTGAAATACTGTACAGATTTGTAAACGGGGCCACATTTACTAGACACACACTAACATGTGCGCACAAACACACGCATGGAGCTTGTTTTTATTTATTTTATTCATTTTGAAGATAACAATAGACAGATAGACTTTATTAATCCACGAAGGGAGATTGGGTCAAACAACGAGAAAATATTAAGGCTTTTGAGTGTCCAACCTCAGACCCATAACGTTTAGTCCAATTTAAAATAAGTGCGTTACACCTATAACTCTGCAGGGGTCTGGGGGTCTGGGGTCGCCTGCTGACCGGCGCTTTTTCTTTTTACGCACAGCAAACTCTTCAGCCTTACAGTGCACCGAGCTCAGAGCCCTCTTTTCTACTTGGAGCGGAAAAATCAAACTCCCCCGGTGCGCAGGGAGTAATTAAGGTTTTGCTCCATGCCTTCTTGGCCTCTCCTAAAAGAAAAAGGAAAAGCTTTGTGAAAAGTAAGACAGAGAGCACTTGAAGTGCTTCGGGGGAAGAGGTTCTTTTAGTTATTTTTTTCCTCATTGCGAGAAACATCGTCTAAATTTAGTGACAAGCTTGGGTGCACGAGTTGTTTTTGAAATACTGACTTAACTCAGTTGATGTTAAACCGTCTCTACCTTTTTAATTATTATTTTATCAGACATAGTATTCCAGTCTGAGCAGAGCGGGCTTTAATCAGTGGATTGCCCAGAGATAATGCTGTCAAAGACTGCAGCAGCTCTCATGGAGATGAAATCAGTTGGTACACAGAGCAGGTCACTGTGGGTGAGGTGGTGGGACAAGTCTTGGACACCAAGGTGAGGCTGCCCATCTCCAGTGTTAGATTAATGATTTATGGCCTAGTGGAAGGCAAACCTGGACTTTCTCCTCCCCTCCCTTTGCCAGATTGAAATACAAGGCAGAAATCTGAGGGTTTAGTGGATTGTGGATTAAGCTCGGTTTACAGTAGGAAAAAAAAAAGAACAATGCGGCCAACAATGAGTGCAGAATATACACAAGCTTTGCTAAAAGACCACTCCAAGAAATAAATCTGAGTCTGTGGTGAGAAAGTCCACTTTTGCTTAATGACAGCAGTAATCTTTTGGAGGACCCACTGACTTGTCTGTCCAGGTCTGTGGCCGTTTCTTTGAATGCCAATAAGAACCCCCCGCCGTACATCCCAAGGTCCTTGTGTGCGTATTATTCCCCGACCAGGCGGAGCAGAAAAGCAGCTTACGTTTATTAAAATTGTGGACCATTCTGAAATCCTTGCATGAGAAATGAGAAAGGTTGATATAAACAGTTCAGGATTGCAGTGAGGTCCTGTTAGGGGAGCAGGGCCGAGAGGAGGGGGGACACCAGGGGACAAAAGCTCAGTGTGCCCCAGTAAAGTTTCTGTCTGGGAGAGAGGAAGGCAGAGATATATTTAGAGAATGCATGATGGGACAGACAGATTGCATTTATCTTCTTTCCCATTGTGTGCATACCTTTCCTCGGCCGCCTCCCCCTCAGATCCCTCCTGTCTCGGTCTCTGCCTGCATTGTGGATGTGCTGAGCTCACATTTCTGCTACAGTGCTCCTCTTTCTGTGTTGACATACACATTAATTACCCAGACTGCCAGGAACACTTGTCTGGAGTAACTACCCTGTTGTCCACTGTGCCTCTCTCTGTCTGTGTGTGTCATTATTAATGACTTCATCAGAATTAGAAAATCGACATACGGGAAGTGTGTTTACGCACAGTTTGTGACACATCAGGATTAAATAGAGACGACCAGTAAGCCCAGAGGAGGGGGTGGAGGTTAGGGTGGGGGGCTGGAGACCAGTGCCCAGACTAGGAGGTCAAGACAGGAGGAGAGCGAGGGTGAGGGTAGCAGAGGAGCAGTCGAGTGTTCAGAGTTAGGGAGCGTAGCATGTCAGACACTCCCATAGAGGGCTGGATGAATAGTGACACTCTTCTATGATGTGCTGTCTCATTTGTGTATAGTGTGGGAATCCTCTTGCTCCTGAACAACAGTGCGGCGGCTGCAAGAAGAGTTTAATATTACATATGAGCCAGTAAAAGGGTGACTGAAATATTTTGCTCTGCAGTTTGGTCAGAAGAACTCTGTAATTTTCCAACAGCTAAAAATATGAATTTAAGATTCATGAAAAGAAAGGAATGTGATAACAAAGCTCACCTCAGACAAACACCAAAGTAGATTTGGCTTCAAAGACGGTCAACAGATTGAGATGTCAGATTAGATTAAAGTGTCTCTGAAACATGTAGTCATAACAAAAGTGCTGCCAGGCTGTTGCATCTGCAGAGATTTGGACAGGTGGTTGGGCACCCGTGATAAATAAACAGACAGACAGGTCTCTTTGGACCCAGCCACGGGGCCAGACTAGTTCCTCAGGCAAGTCCTGCTGGCAGACCAGACCAGGCCACATTCTGTCCCGGAGCAGTGCATTAGTTTTATGGCCGTCAGGCGGCAAGGGATGGGATCGCTGGCCAGCCACTGCCCTCTCTGCTGTATTATTCATACGTGCAAAGTGGTCTTTGTTAATATTTAAAATGTGCTTATGATGCTCAAATTCTTGACATCAGAGACAGCAAAGGGGAAAGAAGTGGGAGGGGAACAGCTGCTTGGCTCTCATAGACGTAACTGACCCGGGTGGCTTCAGGGGGTAGTGAAGGAATTTTAGGGTACCAATAGGCATTTATAGACTAGATAAAAGAGTGGCAGTTTGGGCAAGTGTGCCAATTGCCAGCCCAGGGCTGTTGCAGAGGATGTGTGTGAACTAAACAAGGAAAGGGGTTACACAGGGTAATGCTATCCATCTGAAAGTGAGGAGGAAAAAACCGAAAGAGGAGATGGAAGAGAAATGAATCCGTGAGAGACACATTGAGATAGATTGATCTCAGGGCATGGCTTTTAAATATTCTTTATGAGAAAGAGCGAAGAAGAAAACTCCATAGCAGTGGCATTCAAGCGTCATTAAACCTCTGGCACAGGGCAGAGAATGAGGCGGTGAGCGGGGGGAGAAATAGGTGGAAAAGAATGAGAGGAAAGCAAGTGATGTGCAGCAGGACCAGGTTAAAGCTAGCGAAGCAGCACACGAAACAGTGGTTAAGAGAGAAGGATATTGTCAAAGAGGGAGGTGGAGTGTTGAAAGTGAAAAAGAGACACACAAATCCACTAGGGGGATGTTTTTATTAAGGCTCTTATCGATGGAGAGAGCTCACAGTATTAAGAGTAGACATGTTTAATGCTTTGCCAATACTGTGCATGTTAGACTGGACCATAAATCTGCAGTAAACAGCAAGCGCTCTGTAGGAGGGGGCAAACAGAAAGGTAAATGGAAGAGGGAGCTGACTATAAAGAATGCAAAGAGGAATTAGCAGCAGAAGAAAGTTTCGTGCAGAGATTGGCAGACTTGAGATAAATATATTTTTAAGCACAGGCCATTATTTCCTTCTTCAAAGACAATATGTTCTATAAAGTGTGGGGTATTAATGGTTTTATAAATATTGCAGAGTCTAAAATGTGTGAGAGCAAAGATTCTGTAGGTAATCATCAAGTGAAGTTATTTAAATATTTTATGTAATACCTGCTTGTATTTTGGTGAAAAATGTCTTGTTTGTCTCACACCAGATGGTCTCTCCTACCTGTGTGCCTTGCGTGCCTTCACATGAAACGCGAATAAAATGCAAGAATGTTTCAATTGAATCCAAACATTTAAAGCCACTGATGTTTAAAATATTAAAATGTTTTCGACCAAGCTGTTTTTTACCCAAGGTCAAACTATTTAAAAAAAAAAAGCAAGGTTCATTATATTCTATCAGTGACTTTTTTCTATATAAACCTAAAAAAAAAGGTCTTAGCCAGCGAGTGGAGTAAAAAAAGTTGAGGTTGGGGTGAGAGAGGGGGATGGATGGATGGATAGGTGGTTGTATCGGGGGGGGGGAGAGAGTTTCGGTGGCAGATGGGAGCTGAGTTGCTGCTGGGCCTGCAGGACAGGGTACTCCCTGCCCCTCCATCCTGCCCTGTGGGGGGAGATGGGTGGGGCAGACAGGGAAACAGGAAGAAAACCTCTGTGGGGTTCCATTGTGCTTTAGATGAATAGGAGACTCCAGAGAGCTTTTTCTGCCCCTTTGTGTGGGGTAAAAGGGGGCAGCAGCAGAACACACACACACTCAGAACTCATTCACAACTTCAACAGGAGCTACACTTGCATGTGTGTGTGCGCTTTTTTTAAAGGTATGTTGCTGTTGCATAACCACTTATATGCAGTTAGAGATCACACGTGTGTTTTTAGCTTCAAAATCTCTAATTCTCTTAACGATTGATATGCTAAAATGTGCTCAGTGAGATCTGATTTTAAAAGTACAGCACCCACCCACCCACACCCACACCCACACTCACAAACACACATACACCCACATTATGCAAAACTGAGCCACATCCTCTGATGAAGAGGTAGCATTTATGTGTATAATGGCGGAAGACCTGCTGGGTCACTTGGGAGGAGTGAGGGAGTGAGTGCAGGAATTTTTATTTAAGATCTCAGCAGCGCTCTGAGCATCGTGACCAATAGGATCAGGATTCACTGCGGGGGGTCATGCCAGATCCTGAGCAACCCCCTTACCCTAAGACAGACTCATGCACACACACACTTGGTAAAAGTGGTTGCACAGAGGTCCATAGATCAGAGGCAGCGTCAGCGCTAGATTGGCTGTGCTGTGGTCCAGCACTCTGCGTGTGTCCTCATCTAAAAAAGAAGTTTTTCAGACCATGTAGATTCCCCTCATCTTCTTAGCAGAGGCTTTTTTGTCTTCAAAACGCTGTTGAGCCAAGTCCACTCAGAGCTTAGACCACAGCCAATCTGTTAATGCTTGTGTTTGTGTCTGTTTGTATTTGAGGGTGCCATGTGCGCTTGGCGAACTGGAGGACAATTCTGCTTAAAGTGTGTTAATAATATACTTTCCATCAGGAGAGGAAATGTGCTGCAGTAGAGAAAGCAGTGGCAGCTAGCGTTATTCTGACTTCCTTTTATGAATTTGGCATACAAAGTAACATTCCCCCACATCCACCATTAATAAATTGCCTCCACTTGTCCCCATTTCCCCTTCCTCTTCCTTCAATCTCTTGATAGTCTCATCATGCGTATTTATAGCTTTATAGTCTCACATATACCAACCTCTGTCATCCATATCTCTCTCACTCCATCATTTTTTTTTCCAGCCAGCTCTCTGGCGGAGTTTGGGAATTGCTCTTTAGAAGGCACTGTGAAGAATCCCATTTCTCTGAGTGTAACGCTTATTAGGGTCCCATCTGCCCTCAGGGTACTTATGAATGTGGGGGGTGTTTGGGTTGTCATAGGGTAGGTAAAGGAGGGGAGCGAGTGAAGCTTTGTCATGCCTGTGTGTGTAAGTGGATGTGGGTGCCACTGGGGGCTTGTGCGGGGTGGGAAGGGGCTCTTAACACTGCAGAGCACACACCGAGCAGCTGGTGTGTCTAAAGTAGGGGAATGACACACAGACCTCCCCGGAGAGACGGGCGTATTGAGCGTACGTGTGCATATCTCCGGCTGAGAGAGGGAACGGAAATGATCCTGCGTCCTTCTGTCTGCATGGCAGGCAGCTAGGCAACAGCAGGACTTTCAAACAACTTACAATTTTTTTCCTCCCTTGTGTTTTAAATCAGGGCGAATGATGATGTGTATTTGGGAGTGTGTGTGGGGGGGGCTTGGTGGGTTTTGTGTGATTGGCTGCATGCTGTGTTATTTAATGTAGTGACTGACATGGAGTTAAAGCACTGTGTTTGTCCTTTAAACTCATTGCCTCTGTCAGTAATGGAGCAGTGATTGGCACTTAATCAGAGGTCAATAAGGGCACATCCAGACCTTTCCAGTCCTTGACGTTCTTTTCCTTTCCTTTCCCATCTGTGTCTCTCATTTGCTTTTCTCTCTCCTTCCTTTTTCTTGTCTTTCTGTTCTGTTCCTCTCCTCTCTTCAGTTTGAGCTTTAGAGTTTGTGCTAAAGGAAGATGTCAGCTATATGCAATATCTAGCTTTATCCCCAAAACATATGCAGACACATACAAACATGCACACAAGGCAATAATCCCTGTTTCTGCTCAGCCACTCTTGGATCACAACCATAGCAAAGAGGAGAGCGCAAGAATGAGATCTGCCCTCATCCACCCTTTAATTCCTCCACCCGTCTTCAGCTCCAGGACTTAATTCATACTACTTCTCCAGAGGCTTTGACTGGGAGCCTCCAAACACACAGTAAAGATTCTGTTCTCGCCTTGGATGCAGGTCTTAATCAAGGGCTGACAGCCTCCTCTTGGCTCGGTTTGTGTGTTTGCCGTGAGTTTGTGTGTGTATGTGTATGTGTGTGTGTGTGTGTGTGTGTGTGATGGGTGCACACTGATGGGAAGCCAGCCGTATTACTTAGGTATTACTCCCTTTTCTGCATGGGTCACAGTGGGGTCACACTTCCAGTCTCAATCAGCACACAGCTCGCGCACACACCCATCTCCCTCGCTCTGGCAGCCGCTCTGATTGCACAGGAGGAAACCTGGTTTATCCTCCTGGTTCATTCACCATGCCAGGTGTACGCAGTGTTCACTACAAAATGCCACCAGACATCAGTCGCTGAGGAGTTAGGAATCGTTTTAAAAGAGCGCCATGTGTGAAGTATTGGGACGAGGTCTGGTCTAATGTGGCAGATGTACCTGCATGTAATTAAGGTTAGATTTAAGTGTATGAGCTCACGCGCGCATCAAGTGTGTCAGCGGGTATGTGTTTCAAGCCTCTTACCTGCTGCTGACCAGATGGGCTCAACAGCCGACCTCACGCTCACCTCTCCCCGCCACTCTGCTTAGATTAGCTGGTGAGCTGAGCTAAGGCACACAGGCATTATAATGGACACATCAGCCCCACGACACCCACCTCCCCCTGCAACACCCAATCCTGCAAACATAAAGCACATGTGCAGCCCTCATTCTTCTTGTAGGATGACGATATGCTGTTTGTGTGTGTGTGTAGCTGGCTGGGCAGCGCCCGTGGCCTGCTGTTTATGGGGATTATGAAAGCAGATGGACAGCCATGCTGACTGGTGAGGGTTCATTAACTCTGGGTGTCTCTGCTCTGCCGCTGCTGTTGCTCGGCTTCACTTGCCTCCAATCCTCTCAGCAAGAAGAGGTAGTGATGTGTGTTTCTCTCTGTGTGTGTGTGTGTGTGTGTAGGTACAGCAGGTAGAGAAAGCACCTCACACAAGCAAAGGAAAGCCACATAGATGTTTATCGATCGGGGTAGATGTGAGCTTGATGCTTCTGCTTGATTGGTTCATGTGGAAGCGGTGCAGCTGTGTGTTATGCGCTTGCTGACGTCATTACGCTTCCTGATTAATTTGTATTGAAGCAATCCTTGTGTCGCTTTGTGTCAAAGGGTGGTTTCTATACATGAGAAGCAGCAGGGGAAACATGTTTCATGTAATCATACTAGTGCCGGGTGAAGAGATATGATTTAGCATGATTCAATATCTTCGGCAGAGGACCATTTTCATGGTGTTTCACTGCTCTGCCGGGGGAGATGAATAGGTATAGTTATAGTGGGTCATTAAACACTGAGCAGTGTCTCTCTGTCTATAGCTTCAACCTTCACGCTGCAGCCAAGCCCCAACCCTCCTCTACCACGGCTTAATAAAAGAAACATGGATCACACAGGGACAGATAGACATACCTGTGGAGAGCCAGACAGCCAGACAGACGGACTAGCAGATTCCTGGGCAGATGGGCTCTGTGGAACCCCTCAGAGGCCTCTGTGCCATCAGACACTCAGACAGAGGAGTAGTCAGTCACCCAGTGTCATGTAGACTTGGCAGGGATGTGACCATGACCAGGAGTTAAAAACCATAGGGAAAAAAGTTGACAGTACGATTATTATCAATTAATCTCTTTATTATTATTTGTATTAGTATTGTAGTCTATTAAATGTCAGGAGATAGTGAAGAATGACTCATTACATCACTCATTATTACTTGCACCTGTAGGTAAATATGAAGCTAAAGCCAAAAGCCAATTAGCTTAGCCCAAAACATAAATAAAACAAAGGAGATATAACATGTTCATTAGAGGTGATGGTAGGTTGCTTTCAGACAGAGCCAGGTCTTTGTGATAAGCTAAGCTAACCAACTGCTAGCT
>NW_023339751.1:6930091-6930347 GCF_004916995.1 Morone saxatilis
CTGCTAGCTCTAGCTTTATATTTAACTAACATTGTGAGAGTCGTATTCATCTTTCAACTCTCTGCAAGAAAGCATATATTAATTATTCAATTGGTAAAGAATGGCATGGCTCAGTGGTTAAGGTACATTGTTTGAAATTTTGCTCTCTTTGGTTTGATTCCTGCCGGATGCGTTAGGCACATCATCCAGATCATCCCCTTTTCTCACATTTCTCTCTCAGCTGTATGATGAGATGTTGCAAGACTATTAAAAAATA
>NW_023339751.1:6930465-6938569 GCF_004916995.1 Morone saxatilis
TTTTTACAGTGGAGCAGCGACAGATTGGAACTTCACTGCTACTCTTAAGCCCTTTGTGATGAGGTGAGGGAGTCTTTTTGTTAGACTTAGGCTTGAAGAGTATGAATGGCAGAAGGAAATAGAACATTTACGTGTGCATGTCAATGTCCACCCACGCCTCTCTCAGTACCAGAGTGTGTGTGTCTGTATGCATGCGTGCATATGCGTGCATGGTCTAGTGAGTGTGTGTGCTGTGATGCTGTCGCTTCTGGCGTCCTTCTTTATGCTCTTGTAAGCGTGAGTTTGTGAGTGACAGTTATACAGTGGTGTGGAGTGTGTAAATCTCCCTCCCTTTAAAGCTCTCAGCAGTGGGCTTTACATTAGCACAACAATTTACACATCTGTCCTAAGGCGAAGAACGGGCAACTCTGAGAATAATGAAAGCCTCAGTCTAAGATAGTGTGTGTGTGAGAGAGAGAGAGAGAGGAATCACGAGAGGTAGGAGAGACTCTGTAAACAAGAGACATGAGAGGTTTATTAAAACCCCACCACCACTCACCATCCTTTTGTCCTTCTATTCTCTGTGTCCCTCACCTCCTCTCCCCCTCTTTCAGTCAGAGGAGCGATTACATGCCCCTGTCTCTCTCGTCTTTCATCTCTCTCTGTGAAGAGAGAGAGGAATGAAGGTTTTCTGTGGCGTGTAATTACACAGAGAGATCCTGGATGAGGGCGTCTGTCTCCACAAACAAAAAAGCAACCCCCTTCTTCCCCTAAATACCTCTTGATAGGTGGAGATCTAAAAAGAGACATTTAACTGCCTTTGATCCACCACTGGGCCCTTGTCTTTACCTGCCACTTATGGAGGCCTAATAAGTACTATCACAAGTCTATTTATTTCATTAGAAGTTCTGACGCTAACATATGCATGGCTCATCTCCAGCACCGTGGGAATGAAATACACAGCTCCTCCATTCATTTTAAGCACAGAGTCATAATCATGACACATTTACAGGCCGGTGTTCCAATCTTACCCATGAGTCATATTGCTGAATGATTATGGAAGGGCGGGTTTTTATGGGCTTACATTGGTATTGGCTCAACCTCTAATTGGCCCAAAGCACATTTGCATTCTGGGAAGGTAATAATGGGGCTCTTTGGAGGCACTTTAAACGAGAAAGTCATTGCACTCTGACTTAATTCTGCTCATAGAAGTGCTGATGCCTCCAGATGGCTTTTTTACTGAGTGTGATATGGCCATTTTGTGTGCATGATCATACACTTACCCAATACTTTGGGAATAGCTAACTTGCTAGCAATGCCACTGGTCTCTTGTTATCCATTTTTACATCATAATGTTTTTATTGCTTCTTATTTCATACTCGCAACAGGAAATGCAAATAAAGCTAGCTAATATGACGTGCTTACAGAAATACAAAATAGGTTGTTGGTCATGAATCTAGTGGACAAGTGTTTGTTTTTTCCACTTTAATACCTCTTCTCTGATGGCATCTAAATATAGGTGTGAGTATTGTGTTGAGGGAAGCAAACAGAGGTCATATAGTGTGTTTTGACATTATGCAGAGGTCACATAAGGTCAAGCAGCTCTCTGTTTGAGAGCCGGAGTCGGCCTGAATGTGTTTAACGTGTCTTTTTACTTGTGTAAATCCGCCCCCATTCGTTGAGACTTAACTGTTTCTCTGAACTCACTGGGAGATGAAGTGAGTATTCTGGTGCAGCTCAAACAGACTTGGCAGTAAACAATAGACCAGGGTCTTCTGTTGCACTTAACTGAAGCTGCTGAATAGACTCTGAATAGACCTGGAGTAGTGCGACCATGCAGCTGCTGGACAATAGCCTGCTCAGCAGAAAGGCAGACGGTGACCTCGTGGTCTGCCTCGGACCTGTCCGCTCTGATCCCTGAACCCTCGCCACACAGAGTCAGCACTGAGAAAGCCAAAGCAGAGACCCTGCAGCACTTCAAGCAAAACAACTAAAATCACAGTTTGGAGTGTGAACATGAACGTGTTTATACAGTTTAGCAGCTTCTTGTGGCTGGCATAAGATAAATAGTTAAATATCTTGGGAAATACATTTATTTGCTTTCTTGCCTAGAGTTAGATGAATAAATCAATGCCACTCTGTTCACTAAACAGCAGGCGGTTAGCTTAGCTGAGCACAAACACTGGAAGCAGGGGGATACAGCTAACCAACATGACTAAAGTCGTAGTTAAAAAAAATACACCTACCAACACTAAATTTGACTAATTAACATGTAGAGAACATAGATTTGGAATTTCTCAGATGGATGTAGTGACTTCCTGGAGTCCTGTCGTCACAGGCACCACAATTTCAAACTATTACCTTCATTTTGATTTTAAGTTCTGCATCCTCTTTGAAGGGTATACAATCAGTGTGACACTGATGTATGAGATAAAACGTTGCCCTGTACTTGTAACCAGGCACCACTGAAATCAGTGGTGTTAAGGTAGTTATTTTAATTTCCGAAAAATTTTTATTGTCTCCAAGTAAAAAATAGGTGAACTGAAATCACAGACAGACTGTCTTTTTCACATCTTTTCTTTTTTGGAGACTGGTGGAAGACAATATGTTTAGAACTGTTTGAACTGTATTTGCATCCAAAAATGGATAACAGGTTTAATGTGTTTAATGGGTATTTGTCTAACTGGGTGGAAATATGTTTTAATAAATCTGGATCCGACTTGGAAGTGATTGCACTCCATTTGGCTTTGTGACTGAAAATGTTGAGGAATCCAGCTCACTGAGGGAATCTCTCTTTGTTTGAGCAGGCAATAGGAAGCATTTTATTCTACTTTAATAATAGCATCTCTCTGAGCCTCAGACATACTCTCATTTCCCAAAATAAACACCATCATCACTCTTATGCCCAAAATCAAACACAACTTTACTCAAATCCCACCATCAGGAATAAAAACATCCACACACAGGCAATGCAGCTCCCCACCCTGCATTTGATCACAAGCGGCCTCCCCTCCTCCCCATTTGTGTTTATTCTGGGGATTATTCTGACCTAATCTCTTTAGAGCATAATTCAGATTAGATTTTGTGTTATTATTATTGCTATGTCCATTCCCTACTGTCCTGCTGGGATTTCCTGCCTGCCATAGTGCTCCTGTGTTTGGAAAATTGATTAAAACTGCTGACCACTGCCCTAGATAGCACAGGCTCTGGAATGTAGATGAAAAAATAAAAGCAAACACAACTGATACAGTACTACATATTCTAAAAACATGTACTCTCTGATAGACTACATCCATAGAGCAGTAGCAGCCAATGTAGAAATCCCCCTTGCATGCATTTATCCTACACTGATCTTACATTAGAACAGCAGGGATATTCTTATTCATAAATGTTAAACAGTGTACTGAAACACAAGATTTGCCTCTGTCAACCAGTTAGCGCTTGCTTTTAACTTCCAGCAGCCATAAAGAGAACAAAAAGACAGAATTTTCTGCTAATTACCTGTAGCAAAAGTCTGTATGCGTGCAGCTAAAGCTGGGCCTCCATCTGTATTGAAACTGCCATATTGGCCTGAAAGTTTCTCAACAATTTGATATTCAGATGTCATGTTTACTCTGCATTTTCAAGATAGTGTTTAAACACCATCTGCCTTTTACCTCTGTCTCTAAGCTCGGGAATCTGAACCAGAGAACCCTTGAATAAATTACAGTTTATGTGTAAAAATCACAGTGAGTGCAGAAATTAAAAATGCATTCCCTGTTCTTCATTATGTTTGTAGCACAGAGGGTCTCATTTTCAGTGTGTTTCTCTCCATTTTCTTGCCGAAATCCGTTTAGCAAAACGATGTCAGAGTAAAATATTGCCTTATATCAATAACATATAGTCTCAATTTATTTAGCCATTGTGGCTAATTGAGCCAAATGACCTCCTTTGTATGTTTTCTTTCTTGCACAATTTGTCACTGCTTTGTTTTCATCGTCATTAGAGAAAAGTAACCTCTAATACGTAAATTTGTGCAAAAAAAAGAGAAAGGTGAATACATTTTTGCAACGGTAAGCACTTTCACAGACAAAAAACATACACTAAATCCCTCAGTCCCGGAAATACACGACCTGCACTTTACATCCTTCCATCCACCCCTTAGCTTGCTTGTTTTTCTCAATTAAGATGAATTATAGAATTGCATTGGGGAGCAGGGACAAGGAGCGCTTATTGTGATGTTACCCTAAGGCACTCAGTCAATGAGTTGGAGAGAGAAACAGAGTGCTGTGGATATTTTGGTCTCTATGCCTCACACCCCTCAGACTCCTAATGGACAGAATATGCAACTTACACCAAACATATGTGACCGTGCCTGTGTGTAAGAATGGAAAAGGAGGTGAAGCTTGGGTTTATTGCTCATATGTCGAGGTGGAGGAGATGAAGGAAGTGAGACAGGGGAGGCGTGCAGGGCCGTGTTTGTGCTAGCTGTTGGAAACTTGAAGATAGACCAGGCTGCAGTGTACATTTCATTACTCAGTTCTCCTCCAGAGGCCCAGATGTGTGTCGCAGTCTCCTTCTGTGGGCAGCAGAGCACCAGATGATTAGATGAGCTGCACCTCAGTAAATGGACGCTATTGATCTCCTCAGAACATGATGAGTCCAAGACAAGATGGCACGATGAATCTCACACTGTCCAAAATTGCCTCTTCTGCTCAGCTAACTTTCTCTCTTTTTCATCTTCACACTCATTAAGTACACAGGTAGCTTCACTTCACCTCGTCCACTTTGCTTTCCTGGGTCTTTCTGTCACTCTTTCCTTCTTTTTTATTTGCTCCACTGATCATTTTCAGTGTCTCCTCAGCCATTAAAAATGATTGGAGACTGTGTAATGTATATTAATGTGCTTGTACTTTAAGTAGTTAAGCAGTTTGGCTGTGCATGCTATAATAGTTCATGGGGAGAAAACATTGTAACGAGCCTCTGTGTCAGGTAATTAAATTTAGATTGTGATCCGTTGTTTTTTTTTCGAAACATGCGTGCAGAATAGCTGTGCTCTAGCTGGGTCAGAGTCAGGCCACTTGCGAGGAGCCTATCACAGGTGAAGGTGAGAGGTGAGGTCAAGCGTCAAAGAAAAGTGAGGCTGTGGCAAAGGCTGAGAAACGTTTCATAGGCATGTGCATTCATCCCTGATAGCTGTGCTTGTTTTATCGGTGTAGCGTGAGGTCTTGAAGGTATTACAGTATGTGCAGTGAAGCCTGGGATATTGAGTTAACAGAGGGCTGTGACCTCTTGACCTACCGATTTGCATTGGATAATTTGCAATGTTATATGTTGATGAGGGCACTAGTGTGAGCTATGATAACAGAAACCTCAACATGAATACTGAATGTTATTAACTAGCTTCAGTATGCTGTGGAGTTGATAAAGCCGCTGTGTCTGGCATATATTTTGTGTATTTGCAGAGAAGCTGCACACACAGAGTTTCATTTCATTCACATCAATCATTTGCTGTTTGCTTTTTGGTCTGGTGCTAGCGTGTTAACTATTCAAACAGCCCCAGTCGTATTGTTGTGCATATGACGTAGTTCATAACACACAACAGAATAGCGCTGTCTATCTCACGTGGTTCCTGCAATCTGGTTGGCCACCCAAACACCATCCACCTATGTGTTCTCAAGCACATCCTCTACGCTCGCTACACACACTCACACACACTAAAAGCTGGTTCTTTGTTGTTGTGGAAAATGGAAGTTGTGAAGTCAGTCATCCTGAATAGATTGTAAATTGTGGGAAAGATATAAACACCTTTATGTTTGCAGCCTGCCTTTGTGCTTCAGAAATGACCTAAGCGACCGCAGCCATATGAGGGTCAAGCAGTTCTATTCTTACGGTTTCCAGCACAGTGAGAGTATTCAAGGCCTGCACTGTTGTTGCTTTGTGGGCCATCAGTGTTAGGAAGGTTCAACCAAGAGACATCCGAGGGAAGAAATTATAAAGTTAATGTTAATGTTACAACACCTACATACTTTGAACTCTATAAGATTGTGAAACTTTCTATTTAAAGCTGCTATAATCATTATATCTGTATTAACAATGCACCAAATGACCATGTGTAATATGAAGTTTTAGTTCTACAATCCGCTGGGAAATAGACAAGAAGCATATCATGTCAGAGATGGATATAAGATTGAAAGTGGAAACCTGCATCAGTGCTGTGGATGCATCCTTAACGTTATTTTTAATTTATTTTGAATATCATCATCTGTTAGCTTCTCTTCTCAAGCTAAACCTTGACAATAAACTGTATTTTAGTGAACAAGTAAGTGAATACAGCGTCTACAGTGGAGAGAACAGGTAACTGCCTTCGGGAATGCAAGGTGAACAGGAATGACAGAGAGTGAGCAGTTCTGTTTAAACAGCCTGAGTCTGGAAATGACAACTGGATTTACTGAGGGGAGTTGTGTTATTGCAGGAAGAGAGTGACATGGACACTGTGTCTGTGAACAAGTAAACAGTGTCTTTTTTCACTAACCTCGCAATAGATGACTAACATTTTGAAACATCAAAATTAAAAATGTATGAAAAATCTATTCTACATTGTGTTTTGGACATGTTTTTACCAAAATAGTTCTCAAGCCTACTGTGCGCTTCTGTCCCAGAACCCAACTGCAGAGTTGCATGCCAAATTTATGTATTGCTGGTGAACATAGTGAAGCATTTAGTGGATAAAGAGGTAGTATGTGGAGACCAAAACAGATTGAATTTACATTAATCATATTATGCTAGATGTGCTATATCAACTTAAACATGATGCCAGTGTTATGTTTACAGCTTTCCACTGCCTTCAAATGACACCAAAATAAAAAAAAAATCAGTTAATACGTGTTTAATGTGAGAATTTAAGGTTAAGTGGACTTTTTGACACTAGACATGATGTTTTCCACAACTTCTGTACTTAAATGTTTTTGTAAATTCTCTGCGGAACTATTGTCTTTCCTGATTTTGAAGGCTCTATATATAAAAGCTTATGTATGTGGATCTGAGGACAGCGTTCTGTTTGGCAGGAGTTTGTATGCTACCTGTGTTTTATTGTATTATACTATGAGTCTTTGATGGCACATCTTTCGTTGGCGTCAGTGCATTGAGCTCAGAATTCTCAAAGAGATTATTCAAAGTTAATCTACGTGAAGCAGAGTAATCCAGACTATGGGGAGATGGGCCTTAGTGTTGTCTGTGGTGTGTGCTTTCACACCCCCCACTCCCCCTCAATACATCTATACAAATTCCATAGATTGCCCCATAAATCCCACGCAAAATAAAATCTAATCAGATCATCTAGTCTCCCATATGCTGCTTGCATGCTCCTGTTAATGCTGTTTGTGTGCGGATCCGCAGCTTACACACAAACACCCTACCTGTCGTACTTTTTTATCCGTCAGACTTTTTTATCCGTCATATTAATGGATTATGCAGCTGACTTGTTTCCACCTTGTCAGATTTGACATTTGCTATAATAGTTAGATTCTGGTCGTGTATATTTTCTTTGTTACTGTCACCTAGTTCTGTTTTTACGAGTCTTCACGTGGGAGTTCATTTATCTAGTCTCTAAGCGGAGCTCTTTCTTTGGCTTCTCATCCTCAAGTAATCAATACTGGTCCTATGAATCCAGGTCATCTTGGCTCCTGTGGCTTCTCTGTCTCCCGTTCTCTCTCCCGCTCTGTCTTTATCAATCTCTGTCTCTCTTACTCCCTCTTTTCCTCTCTCGCTCATACTCTCTTTCCATCTTTGTCTCCATCCTCTCTATTCCTGTCTCTTTTTTCCTCTTCTGTCCTCATGTTCTGTCTTCTTCCTCCCGCTCTTCCTCTCCTGAAAAATTACTTTGCCCATCTGGACAGAGCCCTGCACGGCCGTTACACTATTAGTCCTCGTGTGACACTGATTAAAAATAGATCAGAGTACCGAGTCAGAATTAGTCAAGACTCTTCTTCCTTTCCAGCCTCCTCTTGTCTGCCCTCGTCGTACGCTGAACTCTATTGGCTAATGTTAGAAATGGATATAAGATTGAAAGTGAAAAGTTAGCAACAAAATGTCCCAGTCTTCCATTTCTTTCTCTGCTCAGAGTCCCTCTGTGTGTGTGTGTGTG
>NW_023339751.1:6938669-6942823 GCF_004916995.1 Morone saxatilis
GAGAGAGAGCGAGGGGAAGAGAGAAAGAGGAGAAAGGGGAAGAGAGAGCACTGAGAGACTAGCTGGGCCAAACACACCAAGGACCACACTGAAAACATACACAAGTGCTAAGGTCAGAAATATGTACAGTGTAAACAAAACAATGCTGTTTGGAGGCAGTGCAGAGGAGGAGTCGTGAGACTCGTGTCTCTGGGCTGCCTCTGGTTTGTGAGAGGTTCAGTGGGCCAGGGCCATTAGGATCTGGGACAGAGCGTTAATGCCTTGTTGTCTGCCATGGCCATGTGCCCCTGTTCTCCACTGGTATAGACCTAGAGTAAGACAAGGACCAGAAATATGTCAAATTATACTTTTGATCATGTCAATCCGTTTGATATTCAGGCACGGTTGGTTGGTCCATTGGACATTCAGAGCATGAATCCTGCTGACACTGGTGATCCCCTTACTTCTCCTGTAGTGCCACCAAGACATTCATATTTTTTTACAGTGAAATGTCTCAACAGCCAGACACACACACACCCGTGTGAGGTTGACATTTGTGGTAAATTTTCTTGACAATAATTGGATAGATTTTCATGACATTTAGCACACACATTTATGCCCCCACAGAATTAATTGTAAAAATGTTTTATCTAGCCCAATCATCAGGTCAAATTTTCTCCAAAACTTTGGTTTATGACCAAATACCTGCAAAACTAAATTCATTCCCATCAGTCTCAGCTGTTTTTAGTGCTAGTTAGGAAATGCTTAAATGCCAGCATACTAAACTGAGATGGTGAACATGGTAAGAATTTTACCTGCTAAATATTAGCATATTGTGAGCGTGTTAGCATGCTAGCATTAGCATTTAACTCAAAGCACTACAATGCAGAAGTACAGTGTGAGTAGCAACCATGGTGTAGACTTTTAGTCTTGTTAAATACGAGGCCCCAGTATCTGGGGGCAGCTGTGGTAGAGTGGGTCATCTACTGATTACAAGGTTGGTGGTTTGATCCCCACTTCTTCCTGTCCACATATTTAAGGGTCCTTGGGAAAGACAATGACCCCCGGGTTGCTCCTCAGCCACTAGGGATGCACAAGCCAGTGCATTCTTAATTGCTGGTCCCAATCCCAGATAAATGGGGTTATCAAGAGTGGTGTAAAATCCAGTGTAAAAAGCCTATGCCAAATCAAATATGATCTCAAAGCCAGGTTGGACGGAGCCCGTTTTGCTAGCGAGATGGGTACAGATGGCCCTCTGTGCTGAGTCCTACAGGGAGCAACCAATAAAGGACAAAGGATGGAAAAACTTTTGGGAGTTTTTTCAGATTTCTGAGTTCTGCATGAGTAGGGTTTTGAGGATCACGACACTTTGTTTGCCAATGCGATTTGACCCAAGCCGGAGGAGGACACACGGTCAGGGTGTGGATCAAAGCATCAGCCAGCTGCAGGGGGTGACTCAAGGAGGAGAGAGGGAGTGGAGAAGAAGAAGCCTGAGAGAGATCGGGAAAGAGTCTCTCATCATTATTGTCACAGTGTCACACACTCTGGCCACTCAGTGTCACCATCAGTCTGTGTTGGCCCTGGGCGTCTGGTGGGTGACACTCTGCCTCTCCTTCCATCCATTCGTCTCTCACTGTTTCAGCTTTTACCCACATACACAAGCACGTTTTCTCTCTCATTCGCAGCCGCCTATTTTATTTTTCTGTGCCAAAGGGAATTTTGTCATGCTCTCTTCATCACTGCTCTCCATCACCGCCATTCTTGCCAGTCCAGTCATACTGGTTCTGGCCCGAGGCTCTGGGTTGTCCTGTTTTCTATTCCAGCCTAGTCCCATTCCTGTCCCCGGGTCAAGGACACGTTCCTGTAGCTGCAGTGAAGAGCAGCGAAAAAACGTTGACATCAAGCAGGAACCAAAGCCTCATGAATGATTGATGCGCAAATGCTGACTCATCACACAGGAGAAGAGGAGAAGAAACCAATATTTTGACCAAAAACATAACAAGATTTACATTTCTAGAGAGCAGAGATGCACACAGGCTGTCCAGGTTGCAGATAATTTTACAGCGATGCTACCAGTCCCTTTGTGCAATGCGGCGTTATCAGTTCTCACTGTTTCACAATCTGTTAACAGCTGAGATTGCCAGATATAGAAAAGTTGGCCTGGTCTAAAGTTATAGTCTGTGAGATGCTTGTGCTTTATTTATTACTTTAATGTTTTGGTACTGCACTGCACTGAGATTACATGGCAGTCAAACAGTGTGGTGTGTTTTTTGCTTCCCTATCTTTAACTGCACATTTCCTTCTAAAGTTTGACTTCCTCTTGGTTTGGTTTTGATTTGATTTTCTTTTGCTTGTTTGCTGTCGGATTGGAAAAACAAAAAGTTACACAATAGAAAATTTCAACCCCTGTTTTTGAAAATGTAAGGAAGAGTGACTTAGAATCACATTAGAATAACAAACATGCTGAGTAAATTCAGATTTGGTTCACTGAAACAAGAGGTTTGGACAGAAATGTCTTCTTTCTCCTTTGGCCTGATTTGAGCAAGCGTGTCCGAGTTGAGGCAGGGAGGGAAATTTATTTTGAGAGAATGATGAAGCGAGTATAAAGGGAGTGAAGGAAAAAGATCAAAGGGATAAAACAGCCATTAGCTTCTGCACAGGACTACTTTTGCTTACAAGACCCCGACATTCTACAGGGTGAGGAGATTGAATCTCACCTCTATTTTCTGCCTCTCCATTTGTCCTCCTCTGCTATCGCCACATCACCTCTCGTCATCTATCTCCTCCAACATGGATTTTCTGCCTATTAGTGCCCTAATCTTTTCTGTGCCTTGTCTACCTCTCTGTCTCTCCTCGCTATCTGTCTATTTCCATCTTTATCTTTCTCATTTTTATTTTAGAGTATCTCATTAAAATCAGGCTTGTTTTCAAAGCGTTCCCGTTAACAGTGTTATCCGAGTCTTGTTTATTCATTTAACCAATAATTTGATATCATTGTCAATATTAAACTTTCTGTCACTCCTGAAGCAAGTTTTAAAAATGTTGTTCCTTGTGGCCTGTTTTTGGAATAGTAATGTACTTTCATCATTTCAAATATTTGTTGAATGGTACATTTCACAATGTTTTGGGCCAAATTTACAAAGCTCATAACCCATATCTCCCTCTCACACACACATACACACACAGACAGACACTGGCCTACAGCATGTTGCTTGTTGTGTACTGCATATCTAGGGATTTCTCTGATGCAAGGGGACGCAATGAAGGAACAGAGTGACGCCAACCCCGCTGTGTTTGTGTGGGGTGTGATCATGCGTCTGTGCATGCACATGTTTTTGTTGTTTTTTTCATCTCACTTTGTTTGTCCATGTGTTGTCACCTCTGTCACACTGACTTGGTAACTAGCTATTTGTGAGTGGGGATGTCTGCATCAGTGTGTCATGTGCCGTACACATTCATGACAGCGAGGTCTGCTGCTCTTGTCTTCGTATGTACCGTCTAACCCTCTGTTTCTGTGTGTGCTTGAGTGCGTCGCGCGTGGCCCGTCGATCCGCTGTCAATCCGGCTCATCTCCTCATCTGTTCATTAGCATGACAGAGGAGCTCTCCTGCCAAAGCAGTTAGTCACAAGAATCAGCCCCTGTCACAACACATTACAGCAGCAGGCATCTCTTATAGCACTGGCAATTGTGGCAACCATAGCTGATGCCCACAGTAACACATAAACACACATAAACACACACAACACACACACACACACACACCACACACCACACACACACACACACACACTTGGGCCAATCAAGAGTTGCACTTGATCTGCACCCAGGGAGTGTTTTTGTGTCTCTCTCCATCTCTTTTTTGCCCTGCTCTTTCCATCCACATATTCTCCCTCCTTCCCTTCCTTTCCCTCTAGCATGGCTACCCGCTTACAGCAAAGCTTATCGCCTTGTCATTAATCTCCCTCTTTGCTCGCTCCTCCTCCCCCTTACCCTCGATCATCACCTTACATTAGCTAGGTTACCTGTACTTACCCCTCCATCCCATCCCATTTTCTTGTCCTTTCCCTAAAATTCTTTCCCAGACTAGCTCTATTTTGGTCTCTCTTCCTCTTGCTCTCTGTCTTCATAATGCTTAAAGAGATCAAGACTTTTCATTTTTAATCCATCCGTCTTC
>NW_023339751.1:6942846-6945425 GCF_004916995.1 Morone saxatilis
TTCTCTCTCTCTTTGCAGCTCTTTAAACCGGCCCTCCCAACACTCTTCCCCCTTTCTTCGTTATCACCTGTTCGCGGTGTCTGATGTGATTTGCACAGGAAGTTTGATCCGGCTGTCTTCCTGTCACCGGGGAACCGTAGTTGTCATATCAAATAATACAAAACACATATGTTGTAACGCCTTTTGCCGACTCTTCTCACAATCACAATTCATGCCTCTTGAATTTGCACATTGTCATATGATGATAGAAGACAATATCTTCAGCTAGGACTTAAATGTTTTAAACAAAGGAGAGTTTTTGGTATTCTGAGAGCTTTAATTAAAAAAACTGTAACTGTGAGTTCCATGCTGAATACGTGCTTGAACACAAATGACAGGGTAACAGGGACTCAGACTGTTGGTTGGTGCAACAATTGAGGGTGTTGGGGGGAGGACATGTAATTTGACTGTCTGTGTGTCTCCAGTCTTACCGGAATCCCTGACTGGGGTGGACTTACTGGTTTTGTTAAGGTTTGTGAGGTCATGTGTACAACCCCACCCTTACTTTGTGTTTGTGTTTGTGTGTGTGTGTGTGTTTGTGTTTGTGAGGGAGACAAAAAGTGTGGTAGGAGTGCTCAGGGATTTACCTGTAAGACAGGAGCTGTCAAGTCTTGTCTCCAGGAGTGCCCATCAGTATTGAATGGCATTTGACAGCAACCACCCTACCGACACACAGTAATACATTATTAAAGAAATCCACCTGCAGGAGGGATAGTACTAGAAGTACTATTAGTAGTAGTAGTGTTCATTAAGAACGTACCAATATATCTGATGTGAAGTATACTGTTTATTTGCATAAACCAGAATCCTCTTTCCTTTATTTAGGAATCCAAAGAAAAGATTCATGATACAATTTAATGTAAATGTTAATCTCTTAAGAGATATTTAGGCAAAAATCACACACAGTGCACGGTGCCACATCTGCTATTTTTCCTCTGAGTGGTCTCTTAGTGTGAGTCTGTGTGTGCGTGTGCGAGTAGCAATCAGTTCGAGGAGCAATGAGAGAGGACAGAAGAGTGACCTGGTGAGGGGAAGAGGAGGTGGAGTGTTGCAGAAGTTGGGAGAGAGGTGGATCAGAGGACATGAGGAGGGGGGTGAACTCGCCTGTAGCCCGCCGAGGCAGAGCAGAGCCAATGCAAGTACAGTGGGATGGAGGGTGAGGCACGGGGGTGAGGAGGGGGGAAGGGCAGGGTGAGGTGGGTAATTACAGGGAAGGAGAGGGAGAGGCCTGTAATCAGCCTTGCCCTCGAGGAAGGAATGCAGTGCATTCTATGTATGATTACTTGCCATTTAAATGGGCCCCCAGCTCCAAACACTCATCCACACTGTATTGCTACCTTAATTCACATATATGTACGTAGCGCACAGACGCACACACAGTTAGACAATCAATGGACAGAGAAGGGACAGAGATTTTCAACAAGACTTCCAAATGGAGGGGCAGTGAGGGTGGCAGAAGAAAAGAGCGATGGAAAGACACAGCAAATACAGATAACTATGTGGACAAGTTGTGTATAGTGGCTTGTGGTAGCTGCAGTGGTGTTGACCATAGTTAATGGCTGTGTTAGGGATGCAGGGCCCTAGAGAGCCGGCTCCAGTGACTACACCACCCATGGCAACCAGCACTTCCGGGTAGGGATTTGGGCGCACACTCTCAGATCAGCAGACTGCGCCAGTTTGGTGGAGCAGACAAGCAGTGGCGCTTGACACTCAACACATACCACACACGCAAGGAAGGAAGAGTCTCATCTGCCATATGAGGTTTGGCTTCCAAAGTCTAGTTGTGGACATTGGGTCTGTAATTCGAAAGGATCATAGAAAAACAACATTGTCTCACGCGCCAACTCTGTTTCTCCTCTCCCCTTCCCTTCCTCTCTCTCCCTGTCTTCATCACCCTCTTCTCACGCGCTCTCTTCCACCTCTCGATAGTGATTGATAGGTGCTGCTTGTGTACGCCTGTGTTCCCATGCAGTAGGTGGTCGTCGGGGGCACGCAAACAGCACAGGGCCACTTTTTGATTGGGCTATGATTCATGATTTGCTCCGGTGCGGGGGTGGGGCCGCCACTAGCTTGTGACTGAGCACACTGTCAGGGCACGGATGGCAGCCCCCCCCGCCCCCTTGTGTCTATTCAATGCACCAGTAAGCAGCAGGTGGGCTTCACAGCTACAACACAAGCGCAGAATGCCTACTTAGGTGCTTCCACTCTTGGCTCACACTCACCCAACATTCAAAAAACACAGTCAAGAATCTCACTTAGAGTAGGCTGTCCTTGCATAAACCGTGGGGTAAATATAATCCATAGTGTGTTACAAACACGCCGCCCAACCTCTCACCACTCACAGTTTGAAACTGTAGTGTGGGTCCATTGTGAAGCAGCCAAAAATTCATGCAACATTCAACCCAGTTATCCAGGTAAAAAACACTGTTTTTATTTACTATCTGGAACATATAGTATAGATAACTGTTTTACGTGTGGTGTGTCTGTTTGTTCCCCATGGCTACCTTGCAGTACTGATTAAGTGTTATATGACATTTCTC
>NW_023339751.1:6945525-6947777 GCF_004916995.1 Morone saxatilis
CAGTGGGATGGAGGGTGAGGCACGGGGGTGAGGAGGGGGGGAAGGGGGGGCAGGGTAGAGTGGGTAATTACAGGGGCCCAGAGAGGAGAGGCCTGTAATCAGCCTGCCCTCAGGAAGGAATGCAGCTCATCTTCTCATGTAATTACTGCCATTTAAATGGCCCCAGCTTCCAAACACTCATCCCACTGTATTGCTCACCTATTCACTATATGTACGTGCGCACACACGCACACACAGTTAGACAATCAATGACAGAGAAGGACAGATTTTCAACAAGACTTCCAAATGGAGGGAGTGAGGTGGCAGAAGAAAGAGCGATGGAAAGACACAGACAAACTACAGATAATATGTGTGTATGTGCTTGTGTAGCTGCAGTGTGTGGACCATAGTTAATGGCTGTGTAGACTGCAGGCCCCTAGAGGAGCCGGCTCCATGTGAATACCCACCATGGCAACCAGCCACTCCGGGTAGATTTGCGCAACTCTCATCAAGCAGCTGCGCAGTGGTGGAGCAGACAAGCAGTGGCGCCTTACACTCAACACATACACACACGCAGGAAGGAAGAGTCTCACTCTGCCATATGAGTTTGACCTCCAAGTAATAGTTGTGACATTGGTCTGTAATTTCGAAAGGATAATAAGAAAACAACATTGTCTCACCCACTCTGTCTCCTCTCCCTCCCTTCCTCTCTCTCCCTGTCTCCTCACCCCTCTCTCACCCGCTCTCTCTCCACCTCTGATAGTGATTGATAGTGCTGCTTGTGTACGCCTGTGTTCCCATGCAGTAGGTGGTCGTCGGGGCACGCACAAACAGCACAGGGCCACTTTTTGATGGGCTATGATTAATGAGCTCCGTGGGGGGTGGCGCCCCCTAGCTGTGACTGAGCACACTGTCAGCCACGATGCAGCCCCNNCCCCCCTCTGTGTCTATTCAAATGCACCAGTAGCAGCAGTGGGCTCACAGCTACAACACAAGCGCAAATCCTCTTAGTGCTCCCACTCTTGCAGTCACACTCACCCACACATTCAAAAAACACAGTCACAGAATCTCACTTAGAGTAGGCTGTCCCTTGCATAAACAGTGGGTAAATATAATCCATAGTGTGTTACAAACACGCCCGCCCCACCTCTCACACTCACAGTTTGAATGTAGTGTGGGTCCATGTGAAGCAGCCACAAAATTCTGCAACATTCACCCAGTTATCAGTAAAAAACACTGTTTTTATTTACTATCTGGAACCATATAGTTAGATAACATGTTTACGTGTGTGTGTCTGTTTGTTCCCCCATGGCATACCCTTCAGCAGGTCTGATTAAGTGTTATTATGACACCGAGGGCTTATGGGAGAAAAACAGTTAGAAGGTGAGTTTTTTTTAAAAAGGAAAGGGTCACACTTCATTAACAATAAGAGGTTTGTAGGGTAACACACCTTGCAGCTAAAAGTGTGGAATAGCACTTTATTTACAAGCAGATCTGTAAATGAGGTCTTGCAAGCCTCTGCATTTGCTGTGTGTGTGCGTGTGTGTATGTGTTACCATGTCCTCAGGCTTGTGCTCTGTCCTCCTGCCACCAGGACATGCTGGATGGACAAGCGAAGCATTTCTGTCACTCTGCATCTCCATCACCTGCTCGGCCTTCCCCCTCTGCCAATCTGCTTTCCAGCCTCCTGTCACCTCCCTCTTTCTTAGACACACACATTTTACATCCCTCTTTTTGTTCTTTTCCGGCTCACACAGATTCCATCTTTCTCACTCACTTGCACACGCTTGCACACACACCTTGCACAATCAATTACATACTCATGCTCATATCTTGATGAAACAGAAGCTTCACACTTCACAGAAATAGCCACTCTGCAGGCGTCTTTATTCCCATGTTGGAACCAATCAAAGGTGTGACATTTCCACCACTATGATGAACCTCCAACAAGTTGCAGCTCACAAGTTCCTGTAACAAACATGCTTATACTGCTTATGTGATTCTTAGTTGACAATATTCGGAAAGGACTTTTATTTATTTTTTTGGGTTATAGGGAAAGCTACTGCAATATTTACAACATGTTTGTGTTCTGTTGTGTCCAAAGTTAGCAACCAGAAGTCGAAAATGTGTGTTCAGTGAAACAAATGAAGGAGAGCCGCTAGCTTAGCTTTGTCAAAAAATTCTCAGACTGCTGTTATTTTTCATGTTGTAATAAAAAAATTGTAAAGTAAAAATCAGATGTAGTTATGTATAGTATAGTATATAGTATAGTA
>NW_023339751.1:6947835-6957587 GCF_004916995.1 Morone saxatilis
AAGAAATGTAGAAGACAAAGCTTCAAATGTCTAAATAGCTAACTGTTAATTTCACATAATATAATGCTGCTTTCTCTGGTTTCCACATTTTGGACCTGTTGCTGTACAGGACACACAAAGATGAACCTGATTTTGTTTCTTTTTTATCTGACTATGGGAAAATAGCAAGTAAGTGTATTTCTCAAATATCAGACTGTTGGGTCAATTTTGCTAGTTACAGGGGAAAAAAACATGTGCCTGCCTGCCTGCCTGTGTGAGAAATCTGTGAGTCTGTTAGTTAGAGAGCCACCATGGTGAGTACAAAGAAACAGGCTGCAGAGCCATGTGGAGGCGCCGCAGGTGCACATCTTGGTGGTAGTATCAAAATATCCAAACAAGAACTTTTGAGGCCAATGTGTCGAAGGCTTTATGAGAGAGCACATGGATGGATCTGTGCCGCTCTTAGCAGGACGTCAAATTGTGCTTCCTGCCTCCTGTCGCCTCACAGCTACCATGATGAAATGAAAATAATGGCGTGCCTGTTAGTCACTGGTGAATTAACGACATTTCCTATTAAAAGATGACCAATTTTCCCCCCTGTCTGTGCTCAGAAGGGCTGCTTATACTGTAAGTATTTGTGCGTGGTGGTGGTGGTGTCAGTCAGATGGGTGAACGGCAGACTCCGTCAACCGGTCTGGGCTTTTTGATGTGAGGAAGATGGGTGGTGCTCAACCTCGCTCATGTCGCCTCATGCCTGCCTGATGCCAAACACACACACACCACACCACACACACCACACACACACTGAGGACTGTCCCACTCACCACGTTCAGTGATTTTTCCATCAAATCCGCGTCTAAATCTCGACACTTGCTTTTTTCCAGTCATCACGTCTCTTCACTTCATCTTTTCCCCTCCTTGCTGGTTTCTTCTCTCTCCTCCTGTAGCGAATTGTTTTCAGGGTGATGAGGATGAGGTCAGTCTGAATATCAATCATTCAATGTAATTGTCCTTTAAGGAAGGCAAGGAGAAATTGTCTCCCTCCATCCATCTCTGTCTCTTTCGACCTGCCTCTGTGTGTATGTGTGTGTGTGTGCGCGCGCATGCACATGGCTTGTACGACTCTACCTCGGGGCTTCCTCGCAAGAATGATGATAATGAGGTAGATTGGGTGAGGATGATGGATATGGTCAGCCAGTCAATGTTACATAATGGCTGCTGATCACTCTATTTATTGGCCTTGTTTCCTCTGTCACCAGCAGTGTTGTCATATTTGGCTGTCTGTCCTCACAGCTGTTTGTCCTTAGTGGGCTCAGTGAACCGGTTGAGCTTCATAGCTGCGGGCTATAGTTCTTCCTCTATGCGTGTGTGTTTGTGTTTAAGACTGTAGGATGTCATTTGAAGTCTACTGGAGCTGCGCAAAGTGCTTTGAATCCAGCAGGCAGGAGGGAAGGAGGACTGGAGTCGGGGGGGGCAGAAGAAGAAAAGCACTCCCGTGTCAGACACCAAACTGGAAAGCGGAAGGGAGGAGGTGGGACGCTGTGCTGTTGCTTGTTTGTTTTTGACCTCATAGGACGCCTAAAGAAAAAAAAAAGATTCCCGATCTTGCTAAACACAGCCTAACCCCTGTGTCTTTTATAGCTTCTTTCTGTTGTTCAGCTGCTTCAAACTATTCTCCTTCCTATGCTTTATTCTCTCTTGCTCTTTTTTCCCTCACTTCTGAGTGCAGTGTTGGGATAGTGAGGGCACTGGAGGGGACAGTAATGACTAACTCTGTAAAGGTAATGATAAAGTACAGACGCTTTAGACTCCACTCTGGCTAGAGGCGCCGGGACTAAGAAAATTACAGTTGTGCATGTGTGTGTATGTAAGAATGAGAGGCAAGAGAAAAGAGAGGGTGGAGAAAGACAGACAGGGCTGAAAGAACAACAGAGACAGTTGCACAGTCAGGCTGAGACAAAGACATTGCTGTCATTCATTTTCCTCCAGTTATTTCAGCAGTCCGGTATTGTGTGTGTGTGTGTGTGTGTGTGTGTGCACTTTGTGTGTACTCCATTGTCTCTCTCCTCTCCACTTGTCTATTAGTGTCTCTTGACCTGTCTTTGGCCAGCCTTCCTCTCTTCCCATCTTGTCACCTCTGTCCAGATTCCCTCTATCTCTCTCCCACGCAGGCCTGCCTTCTAGTTGTGGCCTCGCTCCACCACTGTCACTCTGACTCTCAGTTACACTTTAGTGAAGCTCTGCACTCGCCACACAGTCACCGAAGGAGGGGACTCCTCCAGTTACACTATTTGAGTTTAGCATACATGAATACAAGTGGGTGAGAATGTACTGTATAAGCATAGGTTGTCATCTAGTGTCTGGGTCTACGTGTGTATGAGTTTGTGCGATTGTGTGCGATTGAGTGCTCTAGAAAAGAATACCCAGAAGCCTGTGTTTGCTTTCTAGCTGTCTGCTGTCTGTCATTAGAGTAATAAAAGACTTGCTGTGCTGCACGGCGAGGAGTTATTGTTTTTAAGGTTCCTCCATTCCGCACAAATTGCCGGCTGCTGAGCTCTGATGGATGTTTGTATGCTGGCCCAAAAACACAGGTTCCACTTTAAACCCCCAGCTCCATTATCCCAGAGAGAGACAGGGGTAGAGAAAGATGCTGTCTGTCTGTCTCCTACCTCTGTCATCCAAAAGTGTTTTAATTAAACCGTGGTACTTTGCAGGCCCCAGAACACACACATACACGTACACACACATACAAATTGCATATCGAGATTTATCCAAATACGCAGGGCTGTTCCTCCCATTCTATCTCCATTCTCAACCACTGTCTCTTTCTGTTTGTCTGTCTCTGCTGCCATTCTTCCTCAGCCCTCCTCTTTTTTCTCTCCCTGTTCCCCCTCTCATCGCGCCTGAAGAGTGACAGGCTGTGTTTTTCAGCCAATGTTTGAACACCGAGCGATCAATGCCGGACAAAGGGAAAGAGCGGGGGTGAGGGGCGGGGAGGGGACACACAATTGGTTATTGACAGTGAATTCAAAGTCTGAAAGACTGGAGGCGACGGCTTAGTAAGAGGAGAGCAAGAGGATGTGAGGAGAGAAAACAGACAGAGGAGAGGATTGGGAGATAGGCACAACAATGAATGTGATTCATGTTCCTTGTTAAACATCACTAAACATCACTGAGATGTGTTAACTTTCAGTATTCCTATTGATTTGTCTTTACCACTAACCATTGCACTTGGTTATTTGAGCGTATGTGTATTAATGAAAGTGTGGACCCCTGCCAAGGTATAACCTGTTGGAGCAGAAACAAGTGTCAGTGTTGATCCATGGATACGTGTGCAGGTTTAACATGACGCTATGTCATGTCATGTCATGTCATTTCATGTCTTATTGGTGGTGTTAGAATTTGCATATTTCACTAAAGTAAGATTTAGTTCAGAGTTAGGGTGTGGCCACACCTGTCTGACTAACTTTGCTGTATTTGTGTTTCCGTCCATCCACATTTTTTCTTTGAAAAATAGTTTCTTTGAAACAGGTTGTGTTTGTGTCTGTTCAGAATATGGCCAACCATATTGCCTCATTTCTCTTGGCTAAGCAGATGCTATTGAACATTTGTAAAAATTTCAGCCAGTCTAAACTCTTCTATCAATCGCAACACACAAATATGGCAGCCAAGTATTATGGCAGCCAAGTGGAAAACAAACGTAATTAGATCATAAGACTTTAAGACTGGGCTGGAGTTACTACTGTAGGATTAGGTTGAGAAATCACAATCTTTTGTTTCCTACAATTTAAAAGCATATTTTTGTAATAAAATGTGTTTGTCCATTTGAATTCCTCTGGAAGTTCCAATGTGGTCGATGAAAATAGTCAACAGCAGCAGAAGTACATAATCTGTCATTTTGATTAGTTAGTAGCTGTGCCTAAATGTACTAAATCATTTATTACTTTAGTTGTTTTTTGTAACTAAAATAAAAATAGAAATAATCATGTTTTTTATAATAATAATCACTCTTTTCTAGCTCATCACCAAAATAAGCACTTCTGTTTTTACTGTACCACACTGGGGTCAAGGTAGGGTAAAGCGTAAATGCGTGCAGTGGTGAGGGTTCAGTTTGGGGTCATGGTTAGTAAATATACATAGTCAGTGGAAGGTCTTTTTGGAAGGAGAAGAATGAGGGTGTGTTTGCGGTAAAGACAGGCTGGAGAGACGTAGAGACAGATTAAGGATGACGGGTCCATCCTGGATGGGTGGTGGGCCAGAGGCAGCTGTTGCCCTTTCTGCCTGTCCCGTGGCCACAGCTCCGCGAGATGGTACAGTCACTGTACCTGAAGACGTTACAACCACTTGAATCCCATGAATCCCTGCAGGCCTTGGTTTGAATCGTGCCACAACTTTCTCTCTCACTTCCTTCACGCTCCGTGTTCCTCTTTGCTTTCCCCTAATGCCTCAGACAGTCTGTCAGGGGAAACAGTGGGATGGGGGTGGGGAAGTGCTCACTTTCCTAAAATAGGAGATGGTATCTTTCTAAGTAGTTTCTCTTGTTCCCTGGTTGTGGAATAACTGATCAGGTTGGGCTCGATACATTTTGAAAACTGCAAATTTGTCTGGTTTAAGTCTCATTTAAGCCTTAAAAGTGGCTGCATCTGCCCTCCCACCTCTTTCTTTATCCACTGAATGTAGAGAATGAGATTTAAAAACTGTAGTGCTGTGAGACTGCTGTGTAAGAAAAGCACACTGCACCCATGCCTGCAGGTGTGTGTCTGTGTGTGTGTGTGTGCGTGTCAAGGGAAGAAAGTGCACTGGGCTGGATATGCCCGTACCTTTTTTTTTTTGCAGCTCCTGACTGGAGCCGACCCTTTCAATCCTTTGCACTCCGCTCCAGTCTTCCATTTAATGCTTATTGAACTTAGATCATTTTCGTAAGCAGAACAAAGTTTTCTATTGGAAGGTCAGACCCATTAACAATTTATAAGAACCAGGATTACCCGAAAGGGAAAGTCAGAAAGTGATGACAGGGTTTTGACAGTAGATGTTAACATTGCATAAAAAGAGAGAGAACATCTATGGCACCTGCTCACTTATTGTGGTGTTTTAAACATACTTTAAGTGTATTGTTGTATTTGTGTGCTGTACGCCTCAGGTTTCAGACAGACCATCACAGCTATACTATGGTCAGGTTGTTGCATGGCAGAAGCTACCGCAGTCCTGTTGTCGTGCCATAAACTTTTCTCCAGTCTGCCCGTGCTTCACTGTTTTTCCCAGGATACAGTCCAGTTGATGGACACACATGACTTGTGTTAGAAGAGTTGAGCTTGCATCATCATCTGCAGCCCTGTAAACAGACAAGTCAGACGGATACAGAAATTCTTAGTTACATCCCAGTACTAACACCTCTGGACAGCTGAAACTGAAACTGTCAAGTCAAGTCAGTTTTATTTATAGAAATCAAAATCAGAAATTTACCTCAAAAGGACTTCACAATCTGTACAGTAAACGTGCTGACCTTGAAAAACATCAAAGCAAAATAGCAAAGTTATCAGAAAATATACCTAAATCTATCTACTGCTGTGAAACCAGTATAGTTGCCAATAACATTGCAGCATTGATATACTGCGTGGGATCCACCCATCGTTATTCGAGTAACAAGTCGCAGTGAAGAGGTCAGAGATAGTGTCCTTCCTGCCAGGAGAAGCTCTTGGCAGCATTGCCAGGAGGGATGTGTCACATCGAAAATGTCAGGGGATAATGTGCGATCAACAGGACCTGTCCGTGGAAGGTCAGCAGCTCTCCCACCCAGCTGAGAGGCATGGACTCTCCCAGGGAGACCAGAGCAGAAGGCCTGCATTGACCAGATTACTGACAGTACAAGGAGGCGAAAATGTCACCCCACCCCTCTATTTACAGTGCAAACTGTCAGTCTCTTAAATGTCCTAAATAAGATACACAAACAGATTTGCCTTAATGTATACAGTGAAACACTGCTGACGAATTTGTCCACACATGCCCTAAAGCAGGACTGAGACACACAAGACAAGCTGTCACACACACATATTCCCTCCAGGTATGTGATAGCTTATTGATCCCCGAGGGACATTTGTCCTTTTGCTTATTTCTTACCTCCTCAACAGTGAGGTTGGAATGCAGGATCAGCCTCAGAGCAGCCATCCAAATACTGATGGAGACTCTGCACTGCTTGAGTACGCCTCTTTAACTCTGGACTTCCCATTGAAAGACTGCCATCCTAATCACTCCTGTGCTCTTCATTTTCAGAGAGCAGCGACTACACCGAGACCGAGGTTCTCCCCGATTCCTTCCCATCAGCGCCGGCAGAACCTCTCCCAGAATTCCTGCTGGAACCAGAGGACACCTTCATCGTAAAGAACCGGCCGGTACAGCTACGTTGCCGGGCATCACCAGCCACTCAGATCTACTTCAAATGTAACGGAGAATGGGTCAATCAAAATGATCACGTCACCAGAGAGAGCCTGGACCAGATCACAGGTAATACACACACAGAGGTGTACTGTAAACAACATCACACACACACACACACACATAGTAATGTCACCTTGTATTTCACAGACATAAAAATCATACTCAATTACAAACATCATTTTCAACTACATAATCCATTAGCTCCCATAGGATTTTATGTGCACGTTAACTGCATTTGGCCCGCAGCCAATGCATTATTTATATGCACTGTGAAAAATATGCTCCTCTAATTCTTTCTCTCTTTCTCTCTCTCTCTCTCTCTCTCTCTCTCTCTCTCTCTCTCTCTTTGTGCACAGGCCTGGTGGTGCGAGAGGTGGATATCTCAGTGTCCAGGACGCAGGTGGAGGAGCTGTTTGGGTTGGAGGACTACTGGTGCCAGTGTGTGGCCTGGAGCTCGGCTGGCACCACAAAGAGCAACCGTGCCTACGTTCGCATTGCATGTCAGTACCAAGGCTGTGTGTGCGTGTGTGTTCGTGTTTGTGTGTGAGAGAAAGGAAGGAAAAGAGACAGCAGAAGGGCAAATGTTTCCGACTTTTTGCTTGTCATATATGTCAGCTTAAGTATATATGCAAATGAATTTGCTGTAACACTCCATCATAGTCCCCCGTGGTAATGTGTGGCGTAGTGTGATTGACACTCTGCATGTTTATGAGGGTATGAAGTGAAAAAAACACGACATAGTGACAGAGGCTTTTTGGGGCTTTGCCTGGTGTGTGTGTGTGTGAGTGTGTGTGACAGGCAATGTCACAAAGATAAACAGGGTGTCACTGCTGTCACGGGGCAGCCTTCACTAACTGCTGACTACATCTGTGTCGCCCCCTGTAGACCTTAGGAAGAACTTTGAGCAGGAGCCTCTGGGGCGGGAGGTACGACTCGAACAGGAGGTGCTGCTGCAGTGTCGCCCCCCGGAGGGCATGCCCACTGCCGAGGTAGATCTCTCCCTCCTCATCCCAATTCTTATTGCTTTTTGCTGTCACTTTTGGGCTTTGTGTTTTTGTATTTATATTTTTTATAGCTCTATATCTCAACCCGAGATTGCAAAGCCGAGATCTAAATAACAACATAAATGTAATATACAAGGGCGCATATTAAGGGGCGGGCCACCAAAGTTTGAGAGATTTAAGTCTATCCAGCTGCGAGGCACCATCAAAAAAAAAAAAAACTCCCTGAACTATAGAACGATCAGTAATAATATTTGCCGTTATTTAAGCAACAAAGCAAAAAAGGCTATACTTAAATCCACTTTGTGTCATGTTTTAACACTAAGCTGCTTTAACTGTATAGCACTATATCAAACAGTTTTATTTCTCTCATAAAACAGCAGCAAATATATTTAAAAAGTAAAACAAACTATTCATGAATATAGAATTTTATCACTCAAGTAAATACTTACATTCTGCCAAGCTGTATTATTCTTTTTAGTGGTTAATAACAGTTTATTATGTGACATTAAAAGCACATAGCATGAAAGTGTAAAAGCTCATGTTTGTGAATTACAGAATGTGTTTCATGATGAAAACTTGTATTGTGGTTGTGGGCTATGATGTTATGTCCATTAGTAAGGAGGATGTATCAAAAATAAAAGTGAGTTTGGCCAAAAGTAGCCACAAAATCTCCTGAGCAAACTAAAAATTATTAAATATTGACAGTGTTTGATCAATACCACGTGTAGCATTGAAGCGTGTCGTGATGGCCTAATACTCTGCAGGTTTATCGTGTTTACTGAATGGGTCCGTGTGTGTGGTGTGCTGACTCATGTTTATGCATGCACACCTGCTGATTTGTACAATGATTTCTGAGGAGTTATCTGCCAAAAGAATTAAAAGAAGTCCATTATTCAGAACTCCGAGGTTGGAGAGTACGGACATTTTTCAAGAATCTAAAATCTTCTGCAATGATTACTTTTTGTTTGAAATTGTACTTTTTTTCTTTTTCTAATTAATTCCATCACTTTGTGTGATCACCTGAAGATTTCTTTCAGTCCAACAAAGTTTTGAGTGGGGTGTATTTGTGTGTGTCACTCTTTAGGTGGACTGGCTGAAGAATGAGGACATCATAGATCCATCACAAGACTCCAACTTCCTGATCACCATTGATCATGATCTGATCATCAAACAGGCCAGACTCTCAGACACTGCTAACTACACCTGCGTGGCTCGTAATGTGGTGGCCAAAAGACGCAGCAGCACAGCTACTCTTATTGTTTATGGTAACACACCCACACACGTTTTTCCTTCTCATCTGTGAGGATAAACCTCCTGCCATTCATGATAGAGGTTAGCTATGATACAAAACTGTTACAATTTTGTTTTTTGGGAGACTGTGGGAGATTGGTTTGGGAATAATACAGAAGATAGATGTGTTTCATGTCAGATTGATTTAGCATTAGTGACTTTCAAATTATGATTTCTACATTATAGCAGCTCTGTACCCAAATGTATATCTTACATTTTTGACTGAACGTATTGCATCTTTCATGTTAGACAATGGTGAAAACCTTAATTAAATATGATTTGGAAACTACCATGCTCTTTTGAACTATTTATGGGAACTAAGTTGTATATTTAAAAAGCCTTAAAAAGTGGTAGGCAGTTGAAGGATGTATGAAAGGTCCATTCTATAAATACACCAGATTACACACATATATTTAGTAAGCTAATACTAGTAATTTAGTAATTTTACAAAGTTTTTACTACAGGCTGTAATATTCTCATTTCTGTTAAAGTTGACTAGGGTATTACCTGAAATATCTGCTCACTTTGCCCGTCTGTGTGTCTGTCTCTCTGTCAGTTAGCGGAGGTTGGTCTTCTTGGACTGAGTGGTCAGAGTGTAATGCTCGGTGCGGGCGAGGCTGGCAGCGGCGAACACGCAGCTGCACCAATCCTGCCCCTCTGAATGGAGGTGCCTTCTGCGAGGGCCCACCCTTCCAGAGAGTGACCTGCACCACATTGTGCCCAGGTGAAGACGACATACTCATCTGTATTATTTATAACATCTTCAGACGAAGTCGTCACGCACTGGAATATCAGGAAATTTCCCAAATGGGCCATTTTGCAGGAAGCACCAGGGTGAATTTTAAAACTTTGAAACGCCAGATGCTGGTTTTCAGTGTTCCTCCATATGAGGTTTAACTTAAATAATAAAGCCAGGTTGTTACGCTGATTTAAACATTCTCAGCTTAAAAACAACTTCATCCGGGGTGGTGCTCTGGTGTCTTCAGTCCTTGCTGCAGCGACCATGGATTGGGGTCCCACCTGTGGCCCTTTTGCTGCATGTCA
>NW_023339751.1:6957612-6957964 GCF_004916995.1 Morone saxatilis
TCTCTCTCTTTCCCCCTTTCCTGTGGATATTCAGCTGTCCTATCCAGTTAAAGAAAAAAGCACCCAAAAAATATTTAAAAAAAGAACAACTTCATCCAACCAGGACAGAATAGCATTTGGCCACGTAACTGCTCTGATTTTCTCAAGAAACGTCAGGAACATAGGGTTATCTGATTTACTGTCGTGCACCATTCTGCGACTTATTGCTTTGCCCCGTGTGTCAGACCAACCCGACTCCAAAATCGTTTAAAACAAACCACAGAATGCATTTAGCAAATTGCTAAATTATGCCATTACATATGCATCATGGTGCATTATAACGTCACATCCCAGTTCCCCTCTTGCTGGAGTG
>NW_023339751.1:6958049-6986730 GCF_004916995.1 Morone saxatilis
TGTGGGACAGAGTGCACCCACTGGCGCAGTCGTGAGTGCCAAGCCCCCCCACCCAGGAATGGAGGAAAGCACTGCAGCGGCAGCATGATGGAAAGCAAAAACTGCACTGAGGGACTGTGTGCGCGCAGTAAGTCACCTGAGCAAGGTGTTTGAGCTGGGGTGGTTAAATGTCAAAGGAAATTCAATATTGGGCTCCTATATATTTTTTGTTGTAATGTATTTTCCTTTAATACAGTTACACATCTGTTGAGCTGAGTTCAACTGTCTAATATCTAAAAGAAAAATGGTGTTTCTGTGGTATCTATAGGGGTCAGTTCTATAACAGCCCTCAATGCTTTGCTGCTTCAGGAGATAGTTGAAGTGATAACACGTCTTGCAGGCAGTGATTTCTTTGCTCATAGCTCACAGTTTTGTAAGGTTAACATTTCAAAGCTTTTTTGGAATAAAACTGTATTCCCAAGGTGTTTAGCCATTGTAGCATGGTGAGAGTGCGGATGATGTAGAGAGAGATGAAAGGAAAAACAGCTAAATCGCAGACAGATGTTTCATGAGGCAAAATTTAGGTTCACAAAGAGAGAAGGCAAGTGATCCACATCTAAAGAGCACAGATGGAGAGAGAGGAAGAGCGATAGAGCAAGTGCAGGCAAAGGGAGCGCATGGAGTGGGAAGCGAGCATGACACGGCCAAGTTGAAAAATTAGCACAGGGAAGAGCATATGAGAATGAGTCAGACTCACACTGACACCCAATGTGCAGCCCGTGATGAGCTGGGAGGAATCCTGCTGACAGCGCATTAGAATCTTAGAGACGCACATCCACAGAGGCAGTGAGACACATTCAAGCACACTCTTAAAAAAACCCACATACACACAAGTTCACAGACCAACACGCCCAAGCATGCAGACAAACCTTGTAAAATGCACATGCAACGGGGGGGGGGGGGAATCATATGCATCATTCCACTTCAACTCTATCAGACATACACGCGAGTTCTGACATAAACAGGCTTCCATGGAACAGCCAGATTAGACAAATACACTGTCTGATTTGGCTGTACAGAGTGGAGCGATCTCAGGGGGCTGTCAGGAAAACATGCACTCGAGTGGCTCTGGCAGAAGGGGGAAGATGGGAAGCACTGTGCTGTAGAAAATCTGTAAATAAGTCACTTGGCAAACTACAGGTTACTGATTTATTTTCCTAGCACATTAATGAGATTATTCTGCGGATACAAATTGTCCTGATGACATTATGGTTATTTGCGTTCCTTGCTTCAGACAGTCAAACAATAAAGGCTCACTATAATGTCTCACTCACTGTTAATCCCTTCGAGGATCAGCTAAATACCCCAGTCATAAATGTAAAATGCTTTGAGACACCACAAACCATCATCTACACTGCCTCCTAGTAGATTCTAATTGCTGTCGGATGAATGGGAAAGTCAGGGAATCCATTTGGTGCTTTGATGATGCTTGGGAGAGAAAGTTATTTTGTTTGAGATACAGTGAGTGGCACGATCCTGAAAGATTGTTTCGATATTCATCGGGCCACTCAGGGACGATTCACATTGGTGTTATCTTGGAAAATATTGTTCCCGTCAGGATAGAGATGGGTTTTTTTTTTTCATGGGATGGAGGTGATAACGTACCCTGTGGGGTGTGTAAAGAGACGGTTTTAATCTACATTGTTTCCATCATGTTCCACACACCAGCATCCTTGTTCATTTTCAAAACTGTCTTTAACTTTGCCACTCTCATCCAAATGATCATAATCTCTTTCACAGTCATTTTTATTCCTTGTACATTATGTAAACAATTATGCTGAACTTCATTCCACAGTACCACACATTCTCACACTTTTCTAGAAGAGGTCATTATTTCTTATATGTTTTCTTGCTTGCAGTATGCCTTTTATGTTTACATTTCTATTTTCATATTGATGAGCTATTGTTTACTTACCCGTTTCTGCTTTGTATTATGTTCTTGTATCTTTCATTTGCATAATGACTAGTCCATCCATTTTTATGTTGTTTTTTTCCTTTTCTTCTTCTCTTGTTTTTTCTCCTGTTCAAACAGATAAAAAGATTTCTATTGAACATGCAAGCCATCGTAAGTTCACCTTCCCATGACTTCACTCTTTCACTGCATCATACTGTTTGTGTTTGTACTGGACTGTGTGTGTGTGTGTGTGTGTGTGTGTCTGCCTGTGTGCACATACATATTAGGAGTCCTAACATCTGTGTTAGCAAGCGGAGCTGAATGCGTGCAGCGTTTTGTATTGAGCCCGTCTATCAACACTTCGTTGTCATCTCCGATCGAGTCCAGCAAAGACGCGCCTCACCTTCTTGTCCAGCCTGCTTATGAGTGTTGTTATCCCATCCTGTCTCATATGTTGACTAAGCGTAACATAGGTTTCTGAGCTGGCTCCATGGTAGCACATTGCATCATTTACATAACAGCTTGCTGCAACTGTAGATGTAGAAAACAGAAGATACAGTCACAACAAAGGGATTCGTAGATGTTGGTGTTAATTAAACAAGCTGTTCAAAAACTGGCTTTAACCCAATATGTTGGTGGGAAAAAAAATCTGCAAGCTGCTATGAAAGGAGCAAAATGACATGACTCTTAGCTGAGACTCTTTGATCCATAGGCTATGAGGTGGAAGCATAGCACTTTCTGGATAAAAACAGTTGATTTCTGTCTGACTTTCAGTTAATCTGTGATATAGTTTACATTTGAAGTGATGGTAATTCCTCTGGCTCAATGTGACGTGGGCTCAGGGGAGAGAAGCCACGGTAATGCACCTAATTCGCTATTGTTCCGTTTGTGGTAATAAGTGCGGACGGCTGTCGGATTCAGTTCCATCGTGCCACGTGAGCATGGGAGCTCTCCTCTGCCAGCCTGTCTGCCTCCGGCTTTCCTCTCCTCCACTCTTTCTTCTACTCTCACTGCTGCTCTGTAGTGTCTGTGGTTTCCTCCTAACTTGTTCCCCACTCTCTCCTGCTCTTTAACATGGGCCTTTTCCTCAAGCACAGCTATCCTTATCTTCTCTCTCCTCCTCACCACACTTATAATCCATCTGTCCTCTCAACAAATCACCACCTTATCTAACTCCTTCCTATCCCTTTTGCCAAATTGCCTCTCCCCCAGCTCCATCCTCCTCTGTTTATCCAGCCTGTCTGCTCCTTTTTTTTTGCTCTTCATTGTCTCCCACCAACATCGCTGCATGTCTTCTCCCCCTTTCTTGTGGTGTGACTGGCTCACGTGTCTGGGCTGGGTATGGATCTGCTAGTGTTGGGGAGTCAGGGTTAAAGCAGGCTGTGGTAGGCCTGATGACCAGTAACAACCAATCACCCAGCAGGAGAAAAGAGAGGGAGCCTAACGGGGAGCAGTTGAAGTTATGGCCAACCAACCTCCTTCCCAACCTCACTTCGATCCATTCTGACTTTTGTTTGTCTGATGTGCCCCCTGCAGGCTAGGAGGATCTGTTTATTAATGTTGCTTTCAAGGAGGATATGATGAAGCGTTAACTTTAAAGGAGAGGTTCACATCTTAAACCAACACTGAAAGAGTTATCTGTCACTGTGATCATTCATCTTGTCCATACTGGCTGTGAAGTTATCCCCTCCCTAACTTTTAAAATTGTATACCTCACTGTATCGATGTCATTGGCATCATTTTTATGTGAGGTAACACGATGAGTGAATATACATTAACCAAGAAAGTATATTAAATGTGGATCGGTCACATCATGGCTGATACCTGATCCACCTAATAAGGTCAGTATTGGCGCCAGTACCCATCCGGCATACAGTCTTTTTTAGTGCAAATGTGAACCTGTCCTTGAGGATTTCAATTTCAGCTGTGGCAGCCCAAGGGCTGCAACCACTGATTATTTTAATTATTGATTGATCTACTGATTAAATTTCAATTAATCGCGTAGTCTCTCAGAGCACACAGTGGTGTCTTCAAACTGGCAAAAATCCAAAGATACTGAATTTGCAATCGCATAAAAAAGAGAAACGCAGTAACTCACATGTTAGAAGTGGGAATAAGCAGGTGTTGATAAATGACTTAAAAGATTAATTGAAAATTGTTGTTGATGTTCTGATGATCCAGTAATCAATTAACCAGCTAATCCTTTTAACACTAACTTGTATTCTAAGTTAATCTGCTACAACAGGTATGTAGTCAGATGATATTTCTTAATTATATTTTCTTTCCTCTTGTGTTTCCCTTGCATTTGTATCTGTGTGTTTTCACATGTTTCTCCCTTTCAATGTCTTGACCGTCTGTCCTTCTGTCCCTCTTTCAGCCCTGGCCCCAGGTATGGGTGTAGCAGTCTACGCTGGTCTGGTGGGGGCCCTGCTGCTGTGTGTGATACTGGTGTTGTGCGTGGGAGTGCTCGCATATCGCCGCAGATGCCGCCATCTCCATGGAGACATCACCGATTCTTCGTCTGCTCTCACCGCCGCCTTCCACCCTGGCAACTACAAGCCTCCCAGACAGGGTATGTTCACACACACACATCTATCAGTACACATTCATACACAATTTGTGTTTATTTTTCACAACTTTTCTTGTTTTCGCTTGTCTTGTTGAAGCACTTCCTCACAATTCATTTCATTATCACACTGCTATTTATATCATCAATTATAAATAGCATAATATAATTTAATTATTATTAAATTAATTCTCTTTATACCATTATCTCCTCTCGCTTAGTCAATTCTCCATTCTTTACTGCATTACATTTTTTACACTTTAAGCATTTGTCATGGTATCCCTTCTCTTGTACTTTCCATCAAATATTAATTAGCAACATTAATCCATTTCACTCGCATCAATTTTAGCACTCTCAAGCCTGCCTGTGTCGTTTCTGGTGATAAGAGAACAGTTCCTCTCTTCTCCCATGTCTACAGATAACCCTCACCCTCTGCATCCCTCAGCTCCTCCGGATCTGACAGCCACAGCGGGGGCTTTCCGTGGGCCTCTCTTCTCTCTGCAGCAGGGAGTCAATGACAGCCCCCACAAGATCCCCATGACCACCTCTCCCCTGCTGGACCCGTTGCCCAGTCTCAAAATCAAGGTGTATAATTCCTCCACTCTTTCGTCGCTGGAGCTCCCCGCGGACATCTGCTCAGACGGGGAGATCCTCAGCCTGAAGTCGGTGGGTACCGTGGGTAGAGAGCGAGACTACCACAGCCACACCCTTTCCAGAGAACCTGGGCTGAGCACCAGTGCCACCCTGGGTAATCTGGGAGGACGCCTTACCATCCCCAATACAGGTAACGTATATCGCATGCAGCTGGCTTTTCACATGCAAATGAAACCAGAATTCAGGATAAGACAAGATAAGTCATGATACCTTCTCCCCCGTAGGTGTGAGTCTGCTGGTCCCCCCTGGCACAATCCCCCAGGGGAAGTTCTATGAGATGTACCTCATTATCAACAAGTGGGACAAAACGACGTGAGTGCCCTCCATCTTTATTCCTCTATTTCACTCATCTGTTTCACAACCAAGGCAGAATAGACCTTATTCTCACCTCAATCAAAAGTTTTCCGACGCAAAGGCTCACCTACTGCGAACCACTTGAAGTTTATTTGCAAGTTCTATCACTTTTTCCAAGGATAAAAAATTGATCAACTTGTCTCAACTGCTACACTAAAATTGGACTGGATTAATTTCTTGCCAATTTTCTGGAAGTTTGATATTCAGTATGCCTCAAATACGTCAATACCAGCATGTACAAAACTGTGTCGTGGCCATGATGTTCTTTTATAAATCAAGTGTGATGTTTTGGCAACTGACTCCTGGCGTTCTCCCTGTGTGTGTGTGTGTGTGTGTGTGTGTGCGTGTGTGTGTATTTGACATTTACAGGCTACCCTCTGAGGGCAGTCAGACTGTACTTAGTCCTGTTGTGAGCTGTGGCCCGTCCGGTATGCTGCTGAATCGTCCTGTGGTTCTTACTTTGCCCCACTGTGCCCAGCTAGACACACCTACACCTGATTGGACCCTCACACTCAAGACACAGACACACCAGGGGGCATGGGAGGTGAGACAGCCTCTGACTGGTACCAGATAATGGCTTTCTTGTTGGCAGATGTGTCATCATCGAACCCTACTTCGATCTCTTTACAGGAGGTGCTGACAGTAGGAGAGGAGACTTTGTCGTCTCCGTGCTACCTGCAGCTGGAGGAGGAGTGTTGTCATGTTCTCATGGAACAGCTGGGAACGTACGGCCTGGTGGGCCAGTCGTGCCCCCCACAGCCAGCCTGCAAACGCCTGCAGCTGGCACTGTTCGCCCCCCGAGCACCCTGCCTCTCCCTGGACTACAGCCTCCGTATCTACTGCATCCACGACACCCCTCATGCACTCAAGGTGCTGCTCTTGTGTTTGTCACTTGACCTTTTATCTTTCAGACCTGTCAGTCTAGCAATATTATACTTATGGTGTGGATTAATAATTGCATTACTGGTAATTTAGTTAAAGCTGCAAAAGACAAGATTTTGTAAAATGAGACTATATACATCATGTCAGCTTTAGTTATAAAGTACAATACAAACATAGAGCTTGGTTTGGTCATAAACGACATACACATAACACACTTGTCCAAATAGTCCAAACATTATGATTACTGTATTCACTGATGGTTTTCATTAGGAATGTCATAACAACAAAGACTTATGTTTTACAAAAGACTATCTTTTAGCACAGATACACACAATTATTTTATAAGACATGGTGGTGGAGGTACCAAAATCCAAACCGCATCAGTTCAGTGTACATTACTGTACAGAGCAACGGTAGAATGAAATTAACTTACAATCATCATTACAAAACAAAATAATACATTTTTAAAATATTTAAAATAATGCTAAAAGAGCATTACTTAAGAGGAAACTTATATAATAAGTACACTCCAGGTGAAATTATATTTATCTGTTAGCTCATGACATATTCAGTCTTTTTTAATTTTGCGTCAGTTATTATTGTTTTATTTACTGTACACGTACATTACGATGTTTTGTGTCAGTGTATTGGGAAGACTAATATGAGTGTGTATATGTGTATGGTATCACCACGTCACCTCATAAACTGTGCGGACCCCAAGAAGAATAGTGACTATTATGCAGAAGCAAATGGGGATCTTAATAAACAAACAAACAAATAGTCACAAAAACAAAACAAAGGACACAGATTAAATTCATTATGAAATAATGAAATATGAAGCATGCCACGGAATAATAATATGTCTCATTTCCATCGTAGTCCGGTGCAATAGAGGAGTCCCATGCGCTCTAAACTGAGGCCCTGCAGATCCACACTACTGGCCCAAATCAAATTCTCGTATCACTTATTGAATCTTTCTTAGCCACCAGAAGGAAAGACTCAAAATAGTACAGCACAATACAAACACCCTGCTAAACAGCAAGTTGGACTCACTGATGTTAAATATTTTCCCTCTGTCTGTCCCTTTTGTATAAAGTGTTCACAGACCAGCCGGGGTAGTAAACATGAACGTGCTGTGTGCAGTTTACTGGCATCACATTACATAAGTTCTGGCTGCTCAAGTTCAAACAGCTTTCAAACTGTTAGCTCTCACACATTTCCATTTGGAGACACCAACTTAGAGAATGCACAGTGCATTTTAATTAAGGATTTTTGGAAAGCCTGTTTTGAAATTTGTTAGGATGATAAACCCATAATGAAATTGATCAAATAAATATGTCCCTAAGCCCATCTTCTCTCTGCCTCGGTGCAGGAGGTGCTGGATTTGGAGAGGAGTCTAGGTGGAGTTTTGCTGGAAGATCCCAAGCCGCTGTTCTTCAAAGACAGCTACCACAACCTGCGCCTGTCCATTCACGACATTCCTCACACGCACTGGAGAAGCAAACTACTGGCAAAGTATCAGGTGAGACACTCGAAATGCTGATGATACTCTATTACAGCCTGTTAATATGTGTAGTGTTTAAAACTGTCATCTACAGAGCACAAACCATGATCAGCCTGAATAATGCAGATTATTAAAACATAAGTCCTAACCAAAAACTGTGGTTTACCAAACTTTTGAGTTCATAGTCAAATGTCTATTTTCTCAGAAAACACAGCCAGTGGATTTCCTACTATTCGCTGCTGTTGTAAACATCCAAACCCTGTGCTGCATTCTCTTGGCGGCAGCACCGAGATTGCAGTCTGAACCCTCGCTGAATAAACAAACAGGAAATCTGATAGTGCTCCTAATTTATGGACAGTGCACTTTAGAAATAAATTGTCCTCTGATACCCAGTTGGTGGAAACACCCGATATCAAAATAAAGCATATTGCACTCTCCTTGAATGGAAACCGTGTTCTAGATCCTTCCTGATTGTGCTGCTCAGGACAAAGCCACTTTAATCACAGTGTAGAGTTTTTTTTCTTCCAGCTTTCCCTCTTAATATCATTTCATCATTAACAGGAGATCCCGTTCTATCACATCTGGAGCGGCAGTCAGAGACCCCTGCACTGCACCTTCAGCATGGAGAGAGGCAGCCTGGCTGTGTCACAGCTCACCTGTAAGATCTGTGTGCGACAGGTGGAAGGGGAGGGACAGATATTCCAGCTGCACACGGATATTCAGGAGGTAACGCTGACAATGGAAATAATGCTCGTGCAAACACAGATAAAGTTGCTATGAAAGCCATACAGCTATACCAAAAACATACAACAGTTGGCCTCAATGCTTCTCACCTTCTCTGTCAATCCAGACTCTACCACCGCACTCGCCCCTCCCCTCAGGAGGCACATGCCTGCCTTCCTCTCAAGTGGGACCCTATGCCTTTCGCTTGCCTGACTCCATCCGCCAGAAGATCTGTGCCAGTTTGGATGCGCCCAGTGCTCGAGGATGTGACTGGAGACTACTGGCACGCAGTCTGGGCTTTGACAGGTCAGATCTGCCTCCCATGTTTATGTGTGAAAGGAAGCTTTGGTCACGCTTTACCTGTAGAGTCCAGTGTTGATACTCAGGTTCCTACTGTCAAGTGATAACTCAGAATTGTGTAAAAGGTGTAGATGTAGATATTCACTGTCTGAGGTTAGATGTATGGGTTATGATTTAAAAAGGGGCTCAGTTTAGAGTTGGGTTTGAACAGAAGAAGTTAACAACTGTGAAAAACATTATATTTTGGTCGCCCTGATGTAAACAAACTTGAATATTAAGTTCAGGAATATGATTCAGCCATGCATTTCTTTCAGAAGATATTTTATCTTGCTAACTAGCTAATCCTGCTCTATGAATTATGATAGTTCGTTGGGCATCAATATTGGACTGTCAAGATAAATTGGTACCAGCAGTATTTTCATCATACAGTATTAATGACCTAAAGATGTTTGCAATCAGTAATGGAGTACATTTTTTCTTCTCTCCTTTTCTTCTTCCTACTTGCCTGGTCTTTCTTTCCTTTTAGGTACTTGAATTACTTTGCAACAAAGCCTAGCCCCACGGGTGTTCTACTGGACTTATGGGAAGCTTGTCACCAAGCTGACGCAGACCTGGTCTCTCTGGCGACCGCGCTGGAGGAGATGGGCAAAAGTGAGGTGCTAGTTGTCATGACAACAGATGGGGATTGTTGATTGGTCAAGGAAACGAGAGAGCAAGCAAGACATTTTTTTTCACCACCGTGATGAAAATAATGATACCTGCCTATGAATATGCACACCCTGGCACAAATCACAGATGCCCACAGAGCATTTTGGTTCCTTTATGTACTGTATTGCCTCTGCCTCGTCTTCATTTTCACTGCCCCCTGATCAGCCACTATAGCTACATACCCACAGTAACCCATTCCCATGCGGGCCATCCCATGATAACTGCTAACCTGATTCAGCTTGAATCCTCCAAAGCAATGTTTCATCTGCAAGATGTGAAACCAATTTGAGGCTACGAAGGCGTAAAATGGGTGTTAAGTCATCTGTCATATTCGGTGTTGACTGTCTTCTTCAATGATTGAAAATGACACTATTCTTGTATATAAATAAGACAGCTTTGGGACAAACAGAAGAAAAATCCATGTATTCACCACCCAAAGGCACGCACAATAACACAAAAACACAACGCTAACACGGGATTACCCATGTTACCGTAGCAGAATGAAGGTGCGTGATTTACCACCATCTCACCTCATGGCAGGGGCTTTTGTTTTCTCCATTGTCATTCTGTGTGTGCAGTGAATGACAGGCAGCACCGACCTGTCTGCAACCTCCTCAGGCTACAGACACACTCCAACACACACACACACACAGACTAACTGGTCATTAACCGGCTCGGAATCAGACAGGCTAGGATTTCTTGTCTAACTGCTTCGACTGTTGACAATTCACATGAGGACCACATGAGGAACCCTCAAGGTTTGAGGGCTTGAGCGTATCGCTTTGAGCTGAAAATAAAAGCTGCCTCTTCTTTGTCGTAGGAGGGCGAATTGTGAAGTTTGTTTAAGAATTGGCAGATAACTAGACTGACTGACTCTTTATATTGTACCAACAAATGCCTCAAAGCCTTGGCATATCATTCCAACTCACAGGGGTGTTTCTCTTTCATCTCTCCTCGCATTCCTCTATCGCTCCACCACACTCCTCCGATCTGTCGAGAACAAACTGCAGGAGAGCTCTCTGGTCATCCCTTAAAAGTTTCCTTTGGGGAACGCTCTTTAAGTTATTATCCATATTTGTGGATTGTTTTTTTTTCTTTTTTTTTTTCTTTGTAATTGCTGTTAACGATCATATAGAACCTGTTCTATCATCTGTGCTTCTTTAGGCTACTGAGCTGCTGTGTTTTATTTTTGATTCTAGCAGAGCGGGCCAAATGGGAGCACAGTGGATGTCTCAGTTGTGAATAACAAAACCATGTTTATTTGTTATTTTTAATACTGTGTATCTATTCAAAATGTAAAATATAATCTGTAAAACATGAGTAGAGATGGTCAGATGTCCAGGTGAATATACCATAGGCATTTTGCTTTGCTGTAACCAAGGGCAGTTTCCACTGTTCAGAATATTACAGAATATATAAGCCTTGCCTTGAATCAACTAGGCAGCAAGGGACCATAAAAATTACCTCAGCACTAACTGCATTATGTTTCAATCTATTCTCTGTCCACCACTTATCTATGTGTCCATCACCCTGTAACTCATCATTTCTCCTCTTTCATTTAACATATTGTTAACCTTTTTACTAAGCCGCCTGCTTTGTGGTCAGGGTCCTCAAGCTATTTTCGTTATCAATATTGTTTTGTCCATTATTGTTCGACGGAAATTGAAATGCTGTCATCTATAACATTGTCATTACTTAAGTTCTGTGTGTTATTGAGTCTTTTTCTCCCTCAAAGCAAAAAAAAAAGTGTTCATATCTTTGAAACCACAAAAACCAAAACACAGGCAGTATCCCTCCTCTTCAGCAGTGAGTCATGTCACTGTTTTGTGTGAATGAACTGAAAACACAAGTGTGTCTCTGTGTGTGTGTGTGTGTGTGTGAGAGAGTGTGTGTTGAATGAGTGGGTATGTGTGGGCAGGTGGGTGTGCACACGCAGTATGTGCACACACTTAAGATCTGTCATTTCTCTTTGTAAGTGCTATGCAAGTACAAAAGAAAAAGTGAAGCATTTTGACTTCTTTTGTTTCCTGGAAGAGTAATTCTATTTTTTCAGATCAGGGCATAGACAGGGTTTTGATTTTGTAACCTAAAGTGGTTTAAGAGTGGTTTAGCATTTTTGGTGATGGATCGGAAGAATTGGATCACCGACCAAGGAAGCTAGTACTGAAAAAGCACATGTGGAAGATCAAAAAAAAAAAAAAAGTATGGTGCAATGGCTACAAAACAAGTTGTGACTAACATCATGGACTCGTGCCCTGCAGGTCTTTACCCATGAGGAAATCTCTGAACATGACCAGTTCAGTACTTTGGATCCCTGAACACTGCAGGACTATTTTCTTTCCTCAAATCTTGTTACAGAGACTGGCTAGCTGTAGACTACAGTGTTTATTCGTCCAGATTTCTTGAGTGTGTGTTGGATCTTTGGCCATAGCTCTGGATCATTTATGCTGGAGCTGGACTGGATTCGCCTATGCTCCCATCAAAGAGAAGAATTAAGCATTTGTTCGAGACGACAGACATTTTTACGAAAAAAACAACAAAATGGATTCAGTGATATTATTTTATCTCTGTAAAGTACCAATTGTAAATAAACGTCTAGCCTTCTTACCTGTAACTAAATATAATTTTTATGCAATAAATTATATTTCTTAGTTTAACAACAGTGTGTGTGTGTGTGTGTGTGTGCTGTTATTGGATTAAAACTTGTTATTGCAAAACCAAACAATGTAGGAGCAGCTTGCATTGAATCCATTCTCCAAATTGCAGGCTTCTTTGGAGCTCCTTGGCAGGACAAAATCACTGTCAAATGGCATCTGTGTTTTTATCAATTACACCCCATTTTCACAGTAAATGCAGAGCTACACAGCCTGACCCTCTTTTTCTCACACCTCATTGGAAAATTCCCTTTAGGTCCATTTAGCTTCAAAAGCTTTTAACTGGCAGGCTGTCTAGCCTTCAAATTAACAAGGTTTGAGAGACACTAAAAGTGGCCTTTAAGGGTTGACTCTGGGCATTTAGATGGAGCATTCTAACCGTGGTTGTGCAGGATGTGTGGGGATTCGTCAGTTTAGGCTCTTACATCGAGAACAAATATCACAGTGAGTCATTTATGGTGAGTGTGCACTGCAGTATTCTGGCAGGCAACACTGCACCTGTTTCATTAGATGCCCTGCTAATTGAGGACTGATATGCCACCCTTCAGTGCACGAGTTAATTGAACCTTTTTAATACATAAAGTGGTGGTACAGTTAAAAGCTGATTGCAGCTTCAACCCAATCCCCTCACCTCTACACAGGATGTTGTTGTTACTTTTCAGTGAATAAATCAGTGAGAATAATATTATTCTATAATATATCATTATCACGCAGGCGTGCAAAACCTATTTTAAGGACATTCTGTATGTGATGCCAGTACATGCATACACATGGCTCACAGCATTTACAACACAAATAAATACGTGAGCATATGCACTGAGACATACAGTATCTAAGGTTTATATTACAAGCTATGTCCTGAAAACATACAAACCCATGCACCTTCCTAAAAAGAAAATGAGAAAGGCCTCATTGGCCTATTTGATTTTAGAAAAACAATGTTGTATATTAATTGTTCAGATTGGTCCTGCACAATTACATCTGTTGTTGTGAAGGGGGAAACAGCAGTTCAGCAGCTGTGAGTTGAATAGGCTCCACAGTTGGACAGTAATTCATTTGATAATGATTAGTTTAGTCCAGTGGTGTCTGCGCATGTGTCAAGTAGAGCCAAGAGTCTTGTTTTCACTCCATTAAGATAAACAAAATCACCTGCTTTGTGTTTGACTGTAGAGAGTAGACGTATTTCTTCTTACAGGAGCTTTAATTGTTTTCATATTCCAGAGAGGTGCAGCAACACTCAACTGGATATGCTGTCCTTTGGTGCCCTCTTCTGGTAAATGAGAAGGCTAACCCACACTTTTCAACAAAAGCCAGTATACAGTGTGCTACAATATAATAAATTGATTCTGGTTTAAATAAACAGGGAATATTTACAATATGTGGGACGTTTCATGTGCTTTTGTATTTCACTGTATTTCTTCAGAAAGAAAACAATAACAAGGGAAATTTGTAGATTCCTTTCCTATTAACAAAGTGGACTTTGTCCACTATAATATCAAAGCCACATAGCCACTAAGGAGTCTGTTGATGGTGTAGGATTTACCTGTGATAAATGCTATAAATAATATTTTATTGCACTTACTTACAATTTCTTATGCTAGTTTTATTATCGTTCATTGATCAGAGTGTTCATATGCCACAAACCACACTTTAGAGATAACAGATCAAAATCCAATGAAATTTCAGTACAGAATTCACAAAGGTTTCATATGCTACACCTTTTAGTATTTGAAAGTTCAATATTGGTGGCTTATAGAGTTTCTTAATGATGTAGGACTTTCTTTTATAGAATTTAAAGTTCAAGAAAACCCTCTGTAAAAGCTCGGTTTGACTATCAATGAAGTTTCTCTATCATTTAAATCTGTACATTTGAAAGTGGTAAATGTATTTTTTTATGTTTACCATCACATGCAAGTACACAGCTTTTTGATATCTTTCTTAATTTTGGAGCAGATCCCCATACTACTTACTATTTGTTTGTTTTGTTTTTAGTTTAGCGTTATTTCTGTTTGTTTGTTTTTCAAAAAGGACACATTGTAAGTTGGTAAAATTTGTTAAAAAAAAAAAAAAAAAAAATTAAGCTGTTTTTATACTTTTTACTTTTAAGATTTTATGTTTTAAATTAGGATCGAGTCTTTCGTACATTAATTACACTCTTATTGTGAACAATATACGCTTTTAATCAGTCAGGGTTAAATTTGCGTAGATAGTGATTTTATTCTGAAGGATCCATACCGGAAGTCGTGTTGTTGTTGTTGAAGCACAATGAAGAATATTTGTCAGCTGACCAGAAATGAGGTGGGCTATGAAATGGATTTCAGTGTCGGTGTAACACTTCTACAGAGACAGGAGCAGCAGCCAGTGAGTCTCTAACAATGAGTTAATGTCTGTATTTATGCTTAATGAAGTGTTAACCACGGGTCGAGTCAGTTAGCAACGTCTGTGTGTACTTTGTACAGGAAACCCGCTTTTAGTTAGTTAGCCTCTAATATTAGTTTACCTTATAGTCTGCAAACAGCGGTCTGCACCACACTAAACAAATACAACTTTACATGCCTGCTCGCATTAAAAAAACCGAATAAATCAGACGGAAACAGAATGAGCAGTATACTTTTGCATTGGGAAGTGACTAAACCGGTGGTGAATGTAGCTGTCTCAAGCATATTGTGCAGTGTATCTGAAGTGCTTGTAATCTCGCTTGTTCTTGGATCATGTGAAGACTTGTTCCTCATTAGTTGCACACATGATGCTGTAGGATGCAAGCTCAGCTTTGTTCTGCCGTGTCCGTCTTCCTTTAACCTCCTTAAATAGTTAGAGTAATAACCTCATATTGTGCAAGTGAGTGAAAGCCTATTCCTGTCAGTGGCAGGAATAGGACCAGAGGTTGCAGCTTTCTACCTCATGACTGTTCCTCCATGCGTCATGCATTACTTGTTTTTGACAGTGATGGTTGTGGTTTGCAGATTAAACTGTAGTGACTGCATCTTCAGTGAAATAGGTGTGGTAAATGAGGATGGGATGGGATGTGTGGGAACTGCCAAGCCGTCAATCCAGCTGTTTAATTTAAAGTGGCACATGGAGAAAAGGACATGCTCCATGTCGCATTCCACATCACCTGAATCATGATGAGTCGTCATTGTTTAATTGTGTACCTTTTGGTTCCCATTGAGGTGATGGTTCAGTGTGCTGAACATGAACAGAGTACAGCGTCTACATTTTGGAAAATACCTGTCAGTATGCCCAGAATTTAATTCTCAGAGTTAAATGTGACTCCTTGCTCTGCAGCATCACAGGATCTGAACAGTTGGACTGATCTCTACCAGATACAGCAACACTCTCCCCGACTATGGCTCTTCAACAAACACCGTCTGTATTTGCCTTTCTGGACAAGCACAAGTAAACGTAAGTGTCATCCAAACCCCATTACTTGCTATAACATTATTATTATGCAGTGACTTGTTTTTAAACTTGTGTTTTTCTACTTCTTCTTCTTCTTCTTCTCCACAGCTTTCTGCTCACCACTTCCTGTCTTACTGTTCTTCTATTGCCTCAACCTTCCCTTTCTTTTGTCTTCGCTTTTGTGAGCGTTGCTTATTCTGTCTGTGAAAATGGACGACACAGAGCCAGTGCAACCCAGCCTCAACTCCTCCTATATTCCCACTGGTCTTGGCAACCACCAAGTATCTGAGGATGAGGAGAGCGAGGACCCCTCTGCATCACTCTTACCCAAACATTCGTCAGTGCCTCTGGCCGTGCGCTACAGCCCAGAGGACTCTTATTGTTTGGTGTACATAATCTTCTTTCTGCTGGGCATTGGCTCCCTGCTGCCCTGGAACTTCTTCATAACAGCCAAACACTACTGGCTCTACAAACTGAGTAACAACACTGGTCGCAGCGGTAATGAGGAGCAACGTTCGGACCTCAGTGTGAGTGTGACGGATACTAAATACAACAGCGCTGTGTTTATTGTGCATGTGTGTACACAGGAAGATGCACATTTGTGCCATTCTCCATGCTTTTCACAGCACCGTGACAATCCCGTGACAGATGTGAGGACTGAGTGTCCTTTCACGTCTGACAGAGATCCCTTGCAACACAGTTATAGAATTAGTAATGCCATTAGGCTGTTGAGGGGAAACTAAGATAAAGGTAGAGATGGGTAGAGTCAAAGGGGTCAATGAGATCTGCTTCCAGGCTGTTGTAGACAAGACAATTAAATGCTCTGGATGAATTCTACTGACTGCTATGCTAAGATTAATGCTTGATTTGATTTGACGTAGAGGTCGTAGCAAAGATGAGGAAGTAAAGATGTGTATATTTCTCCCCTCTCCTTTCACTTCCTCTTATTTTGGGTGAGAGACTTATTTTAAGTATTTGAGTGTGTCTTCTCTTATTCAAGCAAATTGTTTTGTCCTTTCTGTAACCGTTCACAGGATTACTTTGAAAGTTATCTGGCCATTGCCTCCACGGTGCCCTCGGTGCTGTCTCTGATACTCAACTATCTCCTAGTCAACAGGTTGATTCCCCAAATATACACACACATACACACAGCACACTCCTCTCAGATTTTTGTCTTTGTTAAGAGTCTCATGCTGTTCACCATGATATAAAGTATATATAGCACATATAGTACAGTTTCACATGTTCTGTGAACTAATTGTTTGCCACATTTGTCTTATCTAGGTCTGTCATGTCTCTGTGACCTTAAATGATTTGTGTCTCTTTAAATTCCCTCTGGACTTTGATCTGTCTGTGCTGGACTGCGATAACATGGAGCATAGGGGATGTTTTGTCATTTTGAACAGCATCTCTGCAGCAGAGTACATTTTATATTTATTATTTGTGTGGATAATTAATAGCTTACTGCCTCACAAGTGTGTTGTACAAAGACTGTACTCATCAAACAAAACTGTACAAAACATCTGCTTCATTTCTGTTTTATGTCAACGGATCTTTGAGAAACTCCTGCCTAATCCCATCATCTGTGTGTGTGTGTGTGTGTGTGTGCGGTGTTGGTAGGTTGTCTTCCAGTGTGCGGATCCTGTCGTCTCTTTTTGTCATCCTGTTGGTGTTTGTGCTGACCACGGTGCTGGTGAAGATAGACGTGTCTGACAGCAGGGTGGAGTTCTTTATTGGCACGCTGGCCTGTGTGGCTGTCGTCAGCGGCGCCTCCAACCTCTTCTCTGGCAGCGTGTTCGGGATCAGTGGGCATTTCCCAATGAGGATTTCTCAGGCCCTTATATCAGGTACAGTCCTATCGGTCTTTGTAGCATTTATACGGTACCATCACACAGATAAACTTTGTGCTGTCTTGAAATCCATACATATACACTATTTAGCAGCTTCATTAAGGGTTTATTGACTAAATAACTTTGTGACTATAATATGTCAGCTTCCCCCTATAGAACAGATGGCGGACCTCATTTTGGAGCAACTTATTTACTTACTTATTAATGAATAAGCACTGATGTTGCTTAAAAAACGACTTCAGATCTCTAATGCCTTAAAGATGTGTTCACTGCATTGCTAGGTACTTTCATAGATACATTTTTCAGTTAATTCATGGGTTTAATTATTTACCTCATTAGCATAACTCGTTTTGTGCTGTGCAGAACAGGAATAAGCAGATATAGTTTATTTAGGAGTTTAGGAAGCTGACCAAATAATCATAACATTCTCCAGGTGAAGTCTGGGGACACTGTTGCATGTCGTCCCCCTCTCTCCCTAATTTCCTGTCAACTCTCTACTGTACTTTCTAAGAAAGGCAAAAAAGGAAGATGTATAGTTATATTTAATATATAGAGGTAGCAGGAAAACAGCCAGCTCAAGTGTCTCTTGTTGACTGACTGAGTACATAAACTGGTCCTTTTTTTGTCCTAGGCCAGGCTATGGGAGGCACATTGAGTGCAGTAGCATCAATAGCGGACCTGGCATTGGCGAAGGATGTGACAGACAGCGCTCTGGCCTACTTCCTGACAGCTGACATCTTCATCCTGCTCTGCATCATCACATATCTGCTGCTGCCCAAGCTGGCATATTCAAGGTCAGTATCAGTCAAAGATATTCTGGTTCCCATACAGAGACATACACTCTGTCAAATCTGTCAAACTCATATTTACAAGGTAGGCGACGATAACATCCTCCTTTGTACTGTAAAATGTGGAAACTATAGATGACACTATTATATATAGTTTAGCAGTGTGCATTATTATTATTGTTGTCATTCTTCATACTACCACCAGATGGTGCCAAAGTTAAATTACTTGTTGTAATTAATATTCTAAGCTTACCTGTGCCAGTTATTTTGTCTTTGCATTTAAAATTTGAGGCTACTGTTTGATTTGATGTCGCATTTAACACAGTCGGACTGATGCAATTAAGATTTTAGATGTACTTGTTATTCTAAAGCATGCTGTGTTCTGCTTGTCTTCTCTCTAGACACTACATGCTGGCAGCAACATGCACCAGTTCAGGAGTTATGAGCGAGGGGGGAGCAGCAGAGGGAGTCCCACCACTACAGCCTATCCTCAGGAAGACGTGGGTGCTCGGCTTGAGTGTCTTCTACGTCTTCTGCATCTCTATCATGGTGTTCCCTGCAGTATCCTCAGGGATCCAGTCTGTCCACAAAGACAGCGGCAGCCCCTGGACAACCACTTACTTTGTGCCCCTCACCAGCTTTTTCCTGTACAACGTGGCAGACTTTTGCGGCAGGCAGGCCACGGCATGGCTGCAGGTCCCTGGTCCCACCAGCCGAGTCTTGCCTGTACTGGTGCTATGTCGCACCATCATGGTGCCACTTTTCATGTTCTGTAACTACCAGCCGAGGGACCACCTCCACACTGTGCTTTTCACTCATGATTTGTACCCTGTGGTCTTTAACTGCCTGCTAGGCCTTACTAATGGCTACTTAGGCACGCTGCCAATGATCTATGGTCCTAAGGTGGTACCTCGGGAGCTGGCAGAGGCCACAGGAGTGGTCATGTCCTTCTTCCTCACTCTGGGACTGGCTGTTGGATCTGCTTTTTCAGTGCTTATTGTGCACTACATCTGACCAAGCAGTTACTAAGCAATAACTTTACATAACAATTTACAGTGGTATAATGGTATTCAACAGGCAGTAGCTGGGCAGTGACAAATACCAGAACTGTGACTGTGATACAAAGTGCATGCGACGTCAGTTGTTTACCATGAGGGAAAAGTGCTGATAAGCTTCTCATTTCCACTCTTCACCATAAAGCCATTATTCCTTCATACCTCACATTAATGTGTGTTATGTTTACACTGATGTGGCTCATGATGTGAACCTCAGGGCTCTGTCCGCCATGATTTGGTCTCTACATATTAGAGATCAGGAAGGTGCTTTCCAAGCAACATGAGCAATCTCTGTAATCAGGGACACTTGATCTAACAAAGCTTTTATTTTGGACACATTGATTTACTTTAAATTGGTAAAATACTGTGGTATATAATAAGTTATGCAGAGGGTGTTATTTTAGTTCAACTTTAATAAAAATATGCAGATGGTTGAGGGACACAGCTGGAAAACATGGCTAATTGTTGATGAACATGTGGCTGATTCGTATTTGCTCTGTAAACCTTGTAACTGAATTTGAACAGACTTTAAAAACTGACCATTTCCAGTAACATATTTTGGTCATCATATTCAAATGTGCACTTAGAAGTAAAGCCTTTGTCTGCTTGTTAAATAATTATACCATCTTTGCAACTTGGGCTCAAATACCCTTCTGTTCTCTTTACTTCTCAAAATACAAATAATGTACTAAATTACCGTTAACTTTTTTTATTTTATTTTTTTAAGTTCATTGTTGTACATTATCTGAAACAATGTTTGAGTCCTACCTAAGTTGATAGTGAGCTGGACTAAAGCAAATACCTCTTAGGAGAAATTAATGTAGACACTTATTGTAGTCCATTTGGAAAGTCAGGAACAACGTGCAGATTACAGACAGTTTTGTCCTACTATTATATATATATAAGTATTGTATATGTAAAGTTAAGCGTAGTATCAAGGAGTGTTCTTTAAATGACCCAGACATGACAGGTATACTTGTAAATTCAGTTTACAGCAAAAGAAAATAAATGGAACCAAGTGGATTGGGATCACTTTTAATTGTTAAAAATTTACAGATGAACCGACAGTTGGCTCAGGGTTTGAAGCAGACAACAATCGAATTTGAGATGTTCTGTACGTTAGAAACGCAGTGATTTACAAACAGTAGGAAGAGTGCAAACAATGGGAGGTACACTTAGAATACTTACCTCCATATCAGCTCCTTAAAATAACAACACAACATCTACAAAATATAAATTTTGTTTTAAGGATCAGACATACTGCTAAAAGTAATGCCAGTCATTCTTAACACACTGAGCTGTCTTCTCCTGCAGTCAGGAATCATATATAGCTTGGGCAGGGGGGAAATCAGAGGAGTAGAAATCTGATGCCATGTCAACATTACACATGTGAAACTTAAACACACCCAGCAAGCAATGTAAGCTAGTAAAAGCCAAATGCAAACCTGTGAATCCTGACAGTGAAGCTTCGTGATTTCTGCTCAGTGAAGCAGTAACAGGCTGAGCTATACATGTAATCACTCCTCCCCAACCCCCACTCGGAAAAAAAACATGTCCAGTCCCTTTCCACCATGACATCATTCAAAACATTAATTCAAACATAAATTGCAGTCATGTAAGTCCATTAAAAAAAGAAAGCAGGACAAAAATTAAAAGTGGGAAGCAGCACTACAGTATTTTTCTTTTTAAATTCCCTACAGGTCAGTTTGTGCTGGTTTGTTCCTCTTCCTCTATACCCACACATGGCGTTGGCAGTGAGCCACAGCCTAAAAGACAGAAACAACTGGTTAGACGAGCCACTCAAAGCAAACTTCTATGATAAAAAATAACTTTTAAAAACAATCAGTTGTGACATGCAATACATTTTAAACATTTAAAAATGAAACCCCCAAGAATCCCAGTCTGGGGACGGAGACGCACATTTGGGTGTCAAAATATGACTTGACTACTCACATTGCACCGAGCTGCTGTCTCCATGTTCTTGCACCAGAATGCAGGTCCCCAGCTGCACTGCTCTGTTCCCAGAAGCCTGCGGTTAGCTTCAGGGCAGGCTCCCACTTTCTGTTACAAACACACAAACACAGCTCAGATGATTAACAACCTATAACATTTAATGTCCATTGCCAACAATTTATGGAAAAAGATTTTTTTTGCCATAATGTCAAGAATCTTGTACATTCTTCAAGAATGTCCGGATTTTAATTGAGTAATCGAGTTTCCTGGTAGATAAAATGTTATTTAGTTCAGAATTGATCTAGTTTACCATGCACACAAAGTCTGGGTCCAGCATCTGGAGCAGCAGCTGGACAAGCACTGGCTCGTACTGTTCAATCATCTGGTCACACTGTTGAAAGACAGAGGGGTTATTGGAAGGCCGTCACATGAGGATAAAGTTACACATGGTAAGAGGATGCAACTCCTCACCTCTGTCTGGAAAGAATCTGGCAGGAAGCTGCACACTTTCCTCACAGCCTCCTCAATCTGTGCCTCTGTAGCATTCTTCTCCAGAAGCGCATCAATGTAAGTCACGGCCATCTTGCACACCTTGCAATAGCCACCGTCCTTAAAGCGAGTCTGGTCGAGGACAGCTGGAAAGAATTAAAACAGAAATCACTTATTACCATGAGGAAATACAGATGCACAACTTCTGCGGTCAACAAAGCTAACATTTGCCTTCAAATCGCTTTAAGGAGTGACAACTTACGGACATATGTGCGGCTGGCACCATTGCAGAGTGCCAACACTGTGCAGACGGTCTTGGGGTCAGCCTGCTGCACCAGCAGCTCAATGATGGCCTGGCCGTAGGTCTCAATCAGGTCCTTGCACTGGCCACTCAGAGACTGGGGCAGAAATGTGCACACTTTCTCCACAGCTTGAATCACCTCCTCCTGAAACAGACAAACAGATGAGCTTGGCTGCACAGAAATGTTGGCAGCAGTTTTGTAGATTTTCATGGCGATATTGGATACATCTAGCAGCACACATCCCACCTCTGTAGTCTGATCCTCCAACATAGACTCCAACTGTTTCATCACAAACTCACAGATGGCACAGGTTGGGGAATCACGCACACGCACCATTGGCTAGAACACAAAGGAAGCAAATCTCATGTGCATGTACAACACTGCAGTAAAACAGAATTTTATCTTGTATCAATATCAGTCACACGTGGATGACACCACGGCTTACCTTAGCAGACTTGTCAGTGGCAGACTCCACCTTAGTGGCAGGGAAAAGCTTGAGAGCGGGTACAGACTTGGCAGCAGGAACGGTCTTGGCAGGCTGCAGCTTCAGCATTGGAACGGACTTCTTCATAGCAGTACAGAAGCCAGCATGGACGCAGATATCCTTGGGTTGCTGAGGACCAAAACAGACAATTATTTCAAGATCCAAAGCCAAAGGTCTACAGAACTTGTCACATTGCATACGGTTAGCATAAACCACGTGCTTCCAATTTGCATATCATTCCAAAGCCTTACCACCCATGCAATATGCAAGTTTTTATGATATATATATAAAAAATAAAAATAAAGACATCCAACACATTCTTCTTTTACCAGTTCCAAACACACCAACACACACCCATTCTGGCAAATGTTTACTTCTGCAGCTCTGACTCTTAAGTGCATCCAACAAAACCAGCTAGTGTTAAATAAAGAACAGCCATATACAGCACAATAAAGATGGTGCTTTTCTGATGAGACAGCCACTTCAATGTTAGTAAAAACCAGTGAATCTCCAAGTTGACTTGTTTATGCAAACAAAGTCACAAGATCCCAGCATACTTTTAATATGAGAGGACGATATGCTCGTTTGATCTCAAGAAATAGGAGAGAATCTTAATGTGGCCCTTTGCTGTAGTGTTCCAACAGGCACAAGCCGAGTGTTCGGGTTAAGTAAATATTCTCACTCATAGTTAAATAATCATTTACATGAGTCTCTACAGTGTCAGGTGAGTAGTGCTAGGAGTGGACAGCACAAGAAGCAGAGCTAAGGGTTAAAGCTGAACACAGAAAGACCTACCTGTTCCTGCAGAGCAGCACACAAAACCCAGAGAGAAAACAGAGCAAGACAACATGAATGGAGGGGGAGAAACGTAACACAGACGAAAAAGACAACAGAAAGCAAGAAAAAAAATTAAAAAGACAGAAAGCGATTTAAAGATGTGAATAAATTGAAATCAGCAGGCCAGGTGGTGCTGCGGCAAGACTGGATATGGGCTTTAGCACCACCAAAACAGACAAATTATCATTAGTTTTGATGACCAGTTCATTATCGAATATTAGAATAATGTAACGACCATTCATGTTATAATGTGGCTTAAATATGCAAAAAAAAAAAAAAAGGTTTTCCTAAACTTCTTTTAAAATAAGTGTAGCACATGAATTCGGAAGCTTAGAACACTCACCATGGACATGAGCTGCTCAACAACAAGCACGCCATACTGGCCCACATACTCCTTGCACTGCAATGAGAAACAACACAGGTTAATATACAGCATTTTCAAAGGGGGAAAAACATTTGACAAAGAAAACTATGTACTCCACTCATATGAGATTCTCACCATTGCAGACAAGCTTGGCCCCAACAGGTCACACTGGTTCTCAATGTTTGCAATGAGAGAGTCGACAAATGAGGTGTTCTCCTTGGCTTCTGCTTGAGCGTCAGTAAGGAACTTGATGCAGTCTTGGCACACAGCATCACCTTCCTACAGGAAAGGCGAGATTCAGAGCAAAATAAGGATGATATTCATCAACAACAGGTGGAGAACATATTGCCATTTGTGCAGTTGGAAGAGCGTACCTGTTTTGGAGTCTCTTGTTTGGGGGCCTCCTGCTTGGCGTTCTCCTGAGGATAGAGGAGCCCGGGCACATTGAGGAGGAAGGGAGCCACTCGCTGGGAAAGGTCAATCTGAGGGATTTCATTGGACGTGAGCTGGTCCTGGGTATGAGCCTTAGCCAGGGCTGCCTGCTGAGACTGACACAGCCCCATGGCTCCGCACACCACAGCGGGATCCTCCTTAAAAAAAAACAAATAAGTAAATAAATAAAACAAACCACATAACTTAATAACACATTTTGTCACATTATAGTTAAACGTTAGCTGTAAGCAGAAGTAAATAGCAATCCCCTAGCTTTAAAGCCTAACAGAGAGCAGGTGACAGTTGAAACAAAGAAAACTACACCAAACGCTCCCAGTCACGAGGTTCAGCATTACACAACGACTACTCTGTTCCTGTTCGACGGGGACTCACTTCCCCATCAATAGCCCTTATTCAGTTCGCTGCACTTTGCTCACAGCCACTCGTTTTCCCTTTTTTTGACACTGAGATGCAGTTGGATCATTTACTTAAGAGTCTTAGACAGTGCCAACGACAAACCAAACTCCAATGAGCTTTAATAAGATCTTTGGCAAAGCCTGTTTACAGCTTATCTCAAAGCATCAAATATGGTTGTAAAATACAAACTGTGTAATGGCACCATTAAAAAGGCTAAACTAAAAACAGGCCAACATTTTGACAGACAGGTTGACGGTGCTCACCAGTTCTCCAGTAATGATTCCCATGAGGATGGGGTAGTAGCTATCTACCATCTCCTTGCACTCTGCGGTCAAACCTTGATCCGGGATGAGCTGGCAGGCCTTCTCCAGGTACCCAAGAACCTCAGCCTGCAATCACAGAAATAACCAGATATCAGTTTTCCAAAGGAGTGTTTAAGTCTTAAAATATATATATCAACACACAGGATTTCTCTTTATCTTACCTCAGTGGCATTGTCCTTCAGGATCTGCTCTACCACCATCAACACCTCTTTACACAAGTCACATGGCACGGTTTTCTGAAACAATAGGTTGTGTAAATAAAAAAAAACAATATTTTCCAAAGATTTCAAAGAAAGGCATGAGACTTAAGAGCACATGCCTTCTGTTGGTGATAGTTCAATGCTATTCTTAGAACAAGCAAAAAGGTATGAACGGCACTTGTCATTTTCCTAGAAAAATAAACAGTGTCTCACCATCTGGGGCTTGTTCCACACGTTCTGCTGGCAGTGAGTCACAGCTCCACACAGAGACGCCGTCTTTACATTCTGACACCAGTAGGGTGGGCCACGAGCGCACTGCTCAGTGCCGAGCAGAGGGGTTGCTACAGCTGCAAAGGAGACACATTTCAGGCATTTTAGAGATCTTTAAAGGAGGTAAGAAAGCAGACACATGACAAAACCATACTCCTGGATATAATGTTGTGGTTTAAAGAAGTAAATAATGCACAAAGCAGAGGTGGTCTTTAATCCTACAGATTAAATATGTCTTTCTTTAGGGAGTATTGGTAATGCTAGTCTTTTGTTATCAGGTGCTATGGCTTTACCACATCTAATGCCAGTGATGAGCAGATGGGGAAATTCACGGCTGACATACTTCCTCTAAACATTAACACAGGAGGAAGTTGATATTAACTTTTACTTAAAGAAACAACTGTCAGTTAGTTAAGGACAGGCTCAATCATCTCCACCTCCCTTAAACCAACCAAATGCAGTGGAGTCCTGTCACTGAGGAAGCCAAGAAAAATCAGTGGCCCTGCTCTATGAAGCTACAAACTGTTTCAAACACTGAGAATTGTAAATGTTCGTCACTTTTATAACTGCTAGAAAAAAGGAGAAAAGGAAAGTTAGCTCAAACTACTGTCTCAATAGGATATGCCTCTAAATCTGACATGATTTACCACCATCGACCACCAAAACCAACCTGTCAATACCAGACTGAGCAACAGACCATGAAGAAACACCCTGGGAAGGATTTATTATTTACATATCCACCAGTTTCCGGACACTGGTATACGGGTTATATGGTAAAAATATAACCTTTTGGGTACATGCAAAAAAAAGTTACTGTTCACAGTTCTCCATTTTATGCGGTTTCATTTTGAATAAAAAATGTGATGTGGGAAAGAACCTAATAGTTTTGGGCTTTGTTTCCTGTTTTCTCTACCACTCCCTTAAACCCTGCTTGAATAAAATAAAAATAAAAGATATAGATCATTAATTCCGAAAATCTATATTTGGAACTATGACTAAAATGTCGAATAGTAAACAGAAGCAAATGTAAACAAAAACTGTTTACTCAGAAGATAAACTGAGTCAGTGTGCCAGAGTCCAGTGGGTAGTCTTAATGGTAACCATCATGAATTGGCAATACAGGTCAGGCCGCACCGATGGACCTTCAAAAACCACAGTTACACTGGCGGTTAAACCCCCCCTGCTCACAGTTCATCCTAATAGTGTTACAGTGCAGGCAGGGCACTCCCACCCTCCACTTGAGTCACATGAGCAGACAAAATAACAAGCTGTTCCCAAGTTGACAGACTGTGTCGATGAGAAGGACATCTCTGCATAAAACTTCATTATACATTAAACAGTTTACAGCCAACTATGCAAAACACGGCAGCAGGAAAACAAGTTATCTGACAAAGAATACAATGTTTTTACAAGAAGTCAGCAGAAAAAAAAAAAAAAAAAAGATATCTACTGGAATATACCTGACTCACTTTCTGAGAGTGACTCTGAAACAGAAAACTCATCATAATGTGAGTGAATCAACATCACATGACCCAGTGAAGCGCAAAAGGCTTTAAATAGGATTCAGATTGCATTGTTCAACAGCAGCAAGTAACCTACGAGACATTTTCCGTGTAGAAACCTACGCGTCAGCTTAACCCAGCAGAAAGAAAAGTATACATGAGCTCATGACATCCACCATTTAGGAATGTCTGCAAGCAAGCACATGCAAGAATGTGAGAGTGCAAAGACAACATATAACATTATTATTTAACCAGAAGTCAGACTGATGATAAGCACTAAAACACACAAAGCACAAATACCACGACTTGAAGAAACCAATATTGCCAGTAGATTGCAAGAAACCACAGCTTGTGCTTTGATAAAAAGTATTTAAAAAAACAGACATCCATATTTCAAATGCCACAAGGCCAAGCCAAGAATGTGTAATTGTATTAATAGCCTAGTTGTCTACAGGTTGTGCTTGGCTTCAATGCAGCAACAACTTCACTGACCCAGTTTCTGCACACAAAGATAAACTAGCTGGGCCATTAGGGATTAAAAGTGTACATTAACTACAGGTATCAGTTCAAGGAAATTTCCAGACGGAACAAAAAAAACAGAACAGACAGTCGAAAAGCTGAAATGAAAACAGGATTTTATCTAAACTTCCTCATAAAACCAAACCAGGGGTCAACAAAGAAGCAAAGTACAGTAGCTCCATTAGCTGATCAGAGCACATTCAAAAAACAACACACCCGTTTCCATGAGCAAACACCACACGAATGAGCTTTATGGCGATGTTCAGACATATCTACAAGACCAAATAAAGCTTATTTTAATCGTAATTGCAGGTTTTCGTTGTTGTTGTTGTTGTAATTTCCAGCTAACGTAGCTACCTCGCGTTAGCTGGCAGGCTAACTAACGCGAGCGGGCCAACAACAACAACAACAACGCCTTTAAATTAAACCTCAAAGGCAAAAACAGCCGAGACTCACGTAACACGCAGTATTCACAGCTTCAATCTGTAGAAAATCAACCAGTTAAAACGTGAATCGTGTGTTTGTCCCCATTAAAACAACATCAAGTACAAACCAGTACACTTCCGCGTTGTTAATGTTGAAACGCACTTTGTTACACAACCAAACATCCTTTATTCCCGGTCGACATTCATCCCAATCCCAATCCCAATCCCAACACAGACAACGTATAAAACACCACTCGTGTGTTCCCTGCGTGTTCACATTACCTGCGGACACGAAGAGTAGAGTTAGAAGCAGCATGACTCCGCAGTTTGTGTCTCGGTGTTGGTTGAATTAGACTGAATGCTGCAATGCAGAGTGGGGGGGGTGTGATGCCTTTATGATGTCTCAGTGTCAGCTGACTGCACATGTGACTGCCTCGGTCTGTCTGATGAGATCATTTAAGTATTGATCATGAGTCTTTACAAAACGTGTTTGAAAGACATTTTGATTCAAACTATTTCTGGTTAACAAGGGTTGCAAAATCTGAAAAATACTTAAATGGGAGTTGGTTGCGTTACAGTTGCAGAGCAACACATTATACGATGTAGAAATAATATGTGCATTCAATTAATATATATAAAACAGCAATATATATAGGAAATATTACAGTATATAACAAGATAATGGGGCGCTCCCCTTTGCATGTCCACGTGTGCATGACATGTGCATTTCAGCCTGTGTGTATGTGTGTATATAAAAAAAAAAAGTGAAAAAAACAATTTCCCCCTAGGGGATC
>NW_023339751.1:6986830-6991030 GCF_004916995.1 Morone saxatilis
GAAATTTCATCTATGCTGTATGACGTGCATGTATAGCATACTTGACAATAAAGTTGACTTGACTAAGTGTAAGTGTATTTATTAAATACTAATAATGAGTACTAATAGTGAGAACTGGATCCTGAATAGGTGTGCTAAAGAACAGAATATGGTATGAATGCAGTATTAAGGACAGAGTACACCAGAGTGTTTCACATTAATCAGAGAATTGCACCTTTTAAAGGGACAATTTAATGAAAAACTCTATTAACTCTAATGAAAAAAGACTCTGAGGGAGGAGTTGGTGAGTTTGATGGCCACAGGCATCTCGGTGGAATGAGTCTACTTTAAACTTAAAGTAGTCCTGTGTTCAACCACCTTGATCCTTTACTTAAGTAAAAGTATTAATACCCAATTGTGAACATACTCTTCTTCAAGTCCTGCATTTAAAAACTTAAAAAGTAAAAGTATGTAACTATTATCAATATAATGTACTCATTATTTTATATTTTTGCTGTAGATTTTTTAAAAAGGTTTTAACTACTTTATATACTGTTTAATCTACAGCAATGCATCATATTCTATAAAATATCATCATGTTATGATGTCCTGTCCTGTCCTGTCCTGTGAGACCCAGAAAAAGTCAGCTTCTCATGAGCTCATAAAAAAACAGCCCTGTTTGCAGCTTTGTGACAATACAGCTGATCCAAGATTGTTTTTAAATAGTTTATTAAGTTTAAGAAGAAAGAGGACTTTATTGTAAATAAAGCTGTCGGACAGATTTAATGGAAGTGCAATATTTGCCTGTAATGGTGTAACTTAGAAGTATAAAGATGCATAAAATGGAAAAATACTTAGAGTACCTTGAATTTCTACTTAAGTACAGTACTTGTGTAAATGTACTTAGTTACTTTCCACCACTGCATGCTTGTGAAGAGAGACCTTTAATAGTTGTGCAGTGGTTTGTGATGTATTTAGGGAATCTGTGGGTTAATTTTTCTACAGCTTTGTTTCTACACTAAACCCTAAGATTTTACTTTGCTCAGGAGTAGTTCCAGTGGTGGCTGTATACCCTCTCTGATCCCTAGTCCATAAACGTATGATGTGATTACAGTATGTTTGGATTAAGCATGGCCAAGCAAAGGTGGACTTACATAACATAAATGCCATTCAGTCCAACTAAAAAAGATCAACAAGCCTGTAAAAGTTCCTGAAAAACATCAGCAACTGAGCTTGATCTCATAAAATCCTGCAGGTTTGTTCATTTTGCTCCAATGAGGACAACTCAACCAAGTTTAAAAGCTCAGTGGAAGTGTTATAATTGTTTATTAAGTGTTCTCTCTGGATCGCTACCTAAAAATTCAAACTTGCATAAACCACATCTACGTCTGCAAAGGAAATAAGAACTGAAACTGCCATCACATTATGTGGAGCACATGTCTAAAATGTCAAGAAAAACTCGCAACTAAGATAGAAAAAAGTAGTTTATTATGACATAACATCCAAATGTAGGCCAACAACTATGGAAAAGGTCAAAGAGGGAAGCTTCACACTGTACATCTTCTGGATATGAGCTGTGAAAACCTGTAAAACAAAAGGGAACAACCATTACATAGGGTTAAATTACAGCACAGTCAGCACAGCGTAGCCTCATAAACAGAAGGTAAAGGACACTGACTGCATGATCACATTTAATCAGCTGGGTTTTCTTTCTTTTTTTTAAAATCATAAACACATACCATTAGCTATCTACATATACATACATTTATATTCTATACATTGTTAGATATTGTAATTCAAGTATTATTTCTATTCTTTAACATTGTGTGAGTAGAACAACTGTAACACAAACGTTTCCCCCCAGGGATCAATAAAGTATTTCTGATTCTGATTAACACTACAGTTGTTTCTTAAAAATTAGTGACAAATATATATATACCGAGCACAGAAAGTAATAAACAGTGCTCTCTGGTGGACAAACTATGTAATAGCAACATCTGTACTGCAACTTCTTGTTAGCTGGCCTATATATCGATACACCGGTATTATCTGCCATGCAAACATATTGTCTGGCTTTACTACATTTCCCACATGATCAGACATATTAACCAAAAAATTAATAATATCTCTGGCACTGGTGGGTGCAGCTAAGATGTAATAGCCAACATATTTGACATGTCAGCTCTTGGACTTCCATTTTTGTTGCCTCTCTATCAGAGATGAATGAGTCCACCGCTGTGATCCTGTGGTGGATTGTGTCTTTGGCCAGATGGCTCTCTCTGCCTCTGCATCCCCAAGTCTGTTCCCTTTCCAGCATAAGAAGTGCTGTAATAAGATTGTGTCAGAATCTGCAGTGTTTTTATCGCTGTTTCGGAATTATAACATTATGTATGTTCTTCATCACATAGAAGAAAGAACGCCACAGTATGAGGCAGTGTTTATAAATCAATAAAAACAATGCACCCATTAGTATCTGATAGCTGCCCACCTATGTCAACCAATACAAATATTGTTGCACATTATAGTCTTAGTATAGCTTCTCACAGCTATTCTAAAGGTCACTTTACGTTTCACAACCTGGGTATTGCTTTAGTAGTTTTGGATAAGTGTCATTACTTGGAAATTGAAAATTTTACAGATCTTTAGATTAAATCTAGTCAATAAAATTCTTTAGCTGTCTATAAATATCTTCTTAAATGAGGGGCAGCCTTTATGGACAGCCCTGCTGCCTAATATCATCCCCAATGGATCCACAGAGCTGCCAAGAAAATAAATAAAATAAATGTACATAGGATATTAGACAGTTGCTGTACATTGCCCCTTATTAAAAAAGATGCCAGTAGGTAACGCTTCTTTATGAAAATATTTATTTGTCATATTTGTTAAATGTTAATTATACCTGACAATAATACACGAGACAGGATTTATCTGTTAAAATGTGGTTTCTCTGGCTCATCCTTGTGCTCCTGAACCACCAAGCCTGAACGGAAACAACCAATCAGAGCCAAGAAAGATAGCCGACAGCTGAGTCTCATTCCCAAGGCTTCAAATTCGGGACCCTGGGAATGAGACAGACTCAACAATCGACTATTTTCAAGCCTCCAAATTAAAGCGTCTTTAAATCGTTCTGGGCTCCGATTGGTTGTTTCATTCAGGCCTGAATGTTTCATGCAAATACCATTAGGAGCACTAAGAGCCAGTGAACAATGCTTCATTCCCCCACAGATGATCTCTCTCATGTTCTACTGTCAGGATATAGTGAAACAATGACAAAAAGTTATTTTCATAAAAGTGACCCACTGCAGCTTTAACCCAGGTTGTACTGACCCAGCCCCGAGCCTCAAATGCGTTTAAAGCGTGAGTCTTGTGGATCCGTTCGCCGTCGCCATGCCTCGCTACGAGCTGGCCGCTGATCCTGAAGGCGATGCAGCGCCGGAGACAGCGGCCACCTGCGGCGACGTGGAGACTCTGATGGAGCGGGCCGTGGTGAGGGCCTGGAGAACCTGGGAAGGAGAAACTGCTGGCCCTTACAAGATGACCAAAACACAACGAGAGCCACCTCCGAGGGACTTACTTTCTGATCGTTTCTACGCCGCCCCACTATTGTCCCCGGCTTAACTTGAACCACCTGCAACCGGGATGTGGACGTGGTGAGGGCCCACTGTGTGAAGAAGGAGGCTCAGGTTCAAGGCAGTAACTGCTGTGGCCCTAAACAGTGATTACATGTAAGGAGAAGCTGATGTGCAGAGGAGCAGACCATGCATTTGATGTTTTCATCCATCACCTGTGTTGCCAAAAAGTTGTGATCAATAGAATAACCATTTATTTACTAATTGTTTCAGTAAGATAAGATGTTCCTTTATTTATCCCCTAAGGAGAAATTCCATTTTGGCAAAGCAGGCTCAGAAAACAGAAACAAAAGAATTATCACAGTAAAAATATTGTAATATTATAATATTAGAAGATATAAAAACTATAAATAAAGTTATACATTATTTTTTTGGCTTCAAGTTCGGGACACGGAGTCCAAAATATTGAGCAGAAAATTAAACTGATTAAAAACTAAAACTAAACTACTAAGTGGAAATTAAATATAAATAAATGCAAAAGGTTTGTGGGTTGTAGGTAGGAGTTTTAACCAGTATTTGCTCTGCGGGGGTTTGAGGAACTGGGAGCTTGAGGTGTTGTGGAGTCTGATGGCAGTACATCATGAGGCCTCCA
>NW_023339751.1:6991055-6995827 GCF_004916995.1 Morone saxatilis
TTTGCGCCCCGATGTGAGCTGTTATATCTTTTATTTATGATTATTTATTCTTCAGAAGAATAAATAAAGACATTAATAAATAAATCTGTAAAATTTAAAAATTAAATTTAAATTTAATTTAAACTTTGGATGGGTTTAAAGTGTACGTCATCCTCCTGCGCCTGCGCACATGCCCACAAGTGACGCCGCCGCCGTCCCTTCCAGAAAGCTCGTGGTGAAGATGGCGGCGCAAAGCTCGACTCCGAGTGATCTGTACAAGTGCGTGTACTCGTTCCTGCTGGACAACAAGTTCACCAAGGCGGCGCAGCAGTTCGTCAAACAAACCAAAGTGGTAAGCTCGCTCTCCTCGCGGGACTGACAGCCGGCTGAACGTGCCAGGACAAGACCGCACGAGGGGGTTTAGGCTGTACTGTTAGCACGTGTGAAGTTAGGGGGGTCTCAAGCACATTTTGTTCTTCAGCTGCTGCAGCTCGTTATCATCTACCGGATGCGTTTATTGTGAGCCGTGCGGTGTTCTGCACTGTAGGGAATTGTGATTGATGCTTAAATGGAACTACAGACTTAAAATCTGCTCGAAGTGATTTGTCTGAAGTCTGTGCTTCATGTGTGTCTCTACAGAATCCACAAGATCAAAATGAAGAAAGCCTCGTCGACATCTTCAACTTCTGGGTGAAGTGAGTTGCTTCTGTTCTTTTTTTCGTTCTTTCAGTGCTGGAGCTTTGTGAGTTTCTACTATTATCAATAAACTTTGAAGAAAATGTCCCTCGCCAGCTCCCCCACCACCACCACCACCTCTATTAAATGATGTAACTGCAGGGTTAACACTGTTCGGCAGCCTGTACCTGAAAACAAAGGCACTGTATTCCTTACAGCAGACCGGTGCTTGAACTGGTGACATTATCAGGTACACTTACTTGATCCACAAACTCTAGATCGTGTGATAAACTGTGGCCCTTTCAGGTTTACATTCCTCCCTATTTATTCAGAAAATATCTCCATATGCAGTTTATTAAGTACTTCAATAGCTAATATAACATCTGGCTCATGGACAACAGTTTAGAAACGAGCCATTTGGATAACACTGACATAGTGATGCCAATCAATGTGAATGCTCTCCCAGTATCTCAGGGCTTGTCTGTAGTTGACATCAACACGCTTCTGTTCACTTTAAGGAAGCAGTTTATTTTACAAATAACGGGTAAATTCTATTTTCTGGAGGATTTTCCTTTTTAATATCACTGTGGTTCTTCCTAGGTCTCCTGAAGCTAAGAAACGAAAAGCGCCCGCTAACAAGGCCGACGCTACGAACGGTCCATCCGCCAAGAAAGCGAAACCCAGTGCAGAGAGCTCCAGCAGCGAAGAGTCGAGCAGCGAGGATGAAGAAGCTGTTGCAAAACCAACCAAAGCAGCCCCTTCAGGTAATATCAATATGTCTGACACAGAGCTGATAGTTACGGCTGATATCTGTCAGTATGTGTTACTCTTAAATCTTCTAAGCAATATCAGATTACATTTCTCTTTAATGTCTTTTTTTTTAAGCTGCCAAGGTTGTGCCCGCTAAAGCAGCAGCTACTAAAGCAGCATCCAGCAGTAGTGAAGACTCCAGTGACTCTGAGGAGGAGATGGCTCCTGCAAAGGCTCCTGCAAAGGCTCCTGCAAAGGTAGGAGAAAATATCCAAATTAAAGATTCATCCCAGATCTATTCATTTGTGCACGGCTGTGTTGGTTATGTTTATTAACATTAAGTCTGTGCATGTAGGCTCCCGTGAAGGCGGCGGCTGCTGCTCCCGCTGCGAGGAAGAAGGACAGCAGCTCTAGCAGTGAAGAATCTGACACTGAGGATGAACAGCCCGCCAAAGCCCCTGCACCGAGTGAGTTTACAGCCAGAAGTCATTAATACTGCGTAATGCACCTGTCTTTAATGAATAGAAATGTGTTTATCTTACGTGATTTAACTCTGATTAACAGAACCCAAGGTAGGCGCACCCAGACCAGCTGTTCCCGCCAAAGGTGCTGCTCAGAAAAAGCAGGAGAGCAGCAGTGAAGACAGTTCCTCTGATTCTGAAGATGAAAAACCAGCCAAGGTATGCTAAATAATCTCACCACATCTTCATATTATTAGGTGGTGTTCATATTTTTTCTAGAGGTTAGAATAGGTAATAGCGTTGGCCACTGTCAGCCCAATCAGCCCCAGTAGGGGCAGCTGGGAGATGAGTGGCAAGTCCACTACATTCAAAGAGCTCTCATAGCTTTAATAAAGAGAATAAACTCACCAAATGTCTATGGAAAAGAAAAACACCTTTTTACCTCATTAAACAGAAAAAGACAACTGCACACCTTCTAATTTCAAGTTTCTGAACATCTGTCCCTGAGCGGCTCTCATTCTCTGGAGGCAGACCAGTAAATTAACTAAATAAATTGTCAAAAATTAGCCAGAAAACCACCGATAGCTGATGTATTCGTCCAATCACCTGACCCTAGTAGGTAAATGTAAACCGCAGACTAACTGTGCTTTACATGTCCTGATAGGCTCCAGTCAAGCCCGCTCCAGTAAAGCCTGCCGCCGCCGCCGCCGCCGCTGAATCGAGCAGTGAAGACTCTTCATCTGAAGACGAGGCCCCACCCAGCAAAAAACCCAAAGCAGGTGTGTTATTATAACTTCTTTTATTTTTACCAATGTAAGCTTAATGGTCTCTACACATTGCACACTAACAGCCTAGAAACTAGTCCGGGCGTATTTATTTGTGCGTCCTGTCTAAGAGTTGATCACCTGGTCCTAACTGTTTAAAGTATTGTAGAATTGTACTGAAGCGCTGTATGTCATGATGCTGATCCTTTGTCTTGATAGGCGCATACAGTGCAGTCCCACCACCTGCTTCAGTCCAGAAGGCTCCAGCTGCTCGAGCTGCACCAGCAGCCAGCAAGGCCAAGGAGAGCGACTCCTCAGACAGCAGTGATGACAGCAGTGACGAGGAAGAAGAGAAGAAAGTAGCTGGTAAGAGGTGCCCACTTTTCTCAACTTGAAATGTTGTTTTTTTTTCGGCATGTCTAACAGCATTGTAATCCTCATAGCAAAACCTGCACCAGTAAAGACCACTGCTGCCAAACCCAATGCGCCCAAACCCGTCGCAAAGAAACAGGAGTCCAGCTCTGAGAGCTCAGGTAACAATCACAATCCCAGTCAGCCATTTTCTGCTTGACGTGATCCGATGCCAAATGTGAGACACGTTTTCTTCACCGTGTTTTTTTCAGATTCAAGCTCGGATGAAGAGGAGGCAAAGAAGCCCGCAGCTAAAGTCACCCCAGCTAAAGCAGCCCCAGCCAAACCCGCCCCAGCCAAGGCTGCACCTGCTAAAGAAGACTCCGACTCATCAAGTTCAGAAGATGAAGAGGAGGTGAAGAAACCTGCAGCAAAGGTTACTCCTGCTAAGGCTGCTCCAACTAAAGTCACACCTGCTAAAGAATCTTCCTCAGAGGAGGATTCCAGTTCTGAGGAGGAGGAGACGGCAAAGAAGCCCGCAGTTAAGCCTGCACCTGCCAAGACTACCCCAGCTAAAAAAGACGAGTCCTCCAGCTCAGGTAAGACACAACAGATCATGAACTCAAGCATTTCTGTGAGTGTTACAGTTCTTGTTATACCTTTTTGAATTAGCTTTTTTTTCTGTACCAGTCTGTGGTGAGATCATTACATATTTAGTGAGTTATGACTTAAATATAATTTCTAATCTTATCCCTGCTTGTTACATACTCAGTTGAACTTTTGGTGGTGTTAATATGTATTGCATTATACAGTGGGGTGTTTGTTACTTAGCCTACCCTCATTAATATAAATGCAGTGAACAAAATATTAGAAATATGTCAATATAACAGACAACTGAACACTCATGAAGGTTGGATTTATTGCAGGACTAGGTGTACCTAATATACTGTCAACTGAGTGTACATTTATGTCTATCTGCAATATCTTATCTATATTTCTGTACATCTCAGATTCCGATAGCAGCTCTGAAGATGAGGCTCCGGCAAAACCTGCCGCCAAAACTGCAGCCACACCTAAACCTGCCGCTGCTTCTAAACCTGCCGCTGCTTCTAAACCTGCCGCTGCTTCTAAACCTCCAGCCAAGGCAGCAGAGAGCAGCTCTGAAGACTCCTCCTCCTCTGAGGAGGAAGAACCAGTGAAAGCCAAGCCAGTGACCAAACCAGCTACCCCAGCTTCTAAGCCTGCTACCCCTGTTGTAAAGCCTGCTGCTGCAGCAGAGAGCAGCTCAGACTCTGACTCCTCCTCTGAAGACGAAGAACCAGCTAAGGCTAAATCGGCAGCAGCAAAACCTGCAGCAGCTAAAGCAGCTACCCCAGCCTCAAAGCCTGCTACTCCTGCAGCGAAGCCTGCAGCTGCAGCAGAGAGCAGTTCTGACTCTGACTCCTCTGAGGATGAGGAACCAGCGAAGCCTAAACCTGCCGCAGCTAAACCAGCTACACCAGCCTCAAAGCCTGCTACTCCCGCAGCGAAGCCTGCAGCTGCAGCAGAGAGCAGTTCTGATTCGGACTCCTCTTCTGAGGATGAAGAACCAGCTAAGCCTAAACCTGCCGCAGCTAAAGCAGCTACGCCAGCCTCAAAGCCTGCTACTCCTGCAGCAAAGCCTGCAGCAAAGCCTGCAGCTGCAGCAGAGAGCAGTTCTGACTCTGACTCCTCTGAGGACGAGGAACCAGCTAAGGCTAAACCTGCAGCAGCTAAAGCAGCTACCCCGGCCTCAAAGCCTGCTACTCCTGCA
>NW_023339751.1:6995884-7003291 GCF_004916995.1 Morone saxatilis
TTCTGACTCTGACTCCTCTGAGGACGAGGAAGAACCAGTGAAGGCCAAGCCTGTAACTAAAGCAGCTACGCCTGCTACAAAGCCTGCAGCAAAGCCGGCTGTCGCCAAGGCCCCTGCAGACTCCAGTGATGACAGTTCCAGTGATGAGGAGGAGCCCAAGAAGGCAGCGCCAGCACCCAAGCCTGCGGCCACAAAGGCAGCTGCAGCTCCAAAAAAGAAGGCAGAGGAGAGCAGCTCCGACTCTTCAGACAGCTCTGATTCAGATACCAAGGCAAAGTCCACCCCTGCTAAGCCCACAGTCACCAATGGCAAGGCAGCAACGCCCAAGGCAGCAACGCCCAAGGCAGCCACTCCAGCAGCCAAGGCCCCAGCAAAGCCAGCAGAGTCCTCATCCAGTGAGAGCAGCTCTGAAGAAGAAGAGGAAGCAGCAGCCAGTAAAAGTACTGTAAAACCTGCAACACCGGCTGCAACAGCCAAGACGACCCCAGCAGCTAAAGCTAAAGAGAGCAGCAGCTCTGAAGACAGTTCATCAGAGGAGGAGGAGGCCCCACGCAAAGCAGCCACAGCACCCACTACCCCTACGACAAATGGTGAGTCTCGGACAAATACAGAACGCGATGCAGCGTTCAACATTAAACAGGGAGATGAAATGTACTAATGGGTTAATGGGTTTAATTATCCTCCAATATAAGTAACTCTTTTTCCTCTGGATCATGCAGGTACCAATGGAAAGAGAAAAAGAGATGAAGAATCATCAGAAAGTGAAGAGGAAGAAACAGATGTCAAGACACCAAAAAATAAGAAAGCAACGACCACACCACAGACGTTTCCTAAAGCCAATAAGAAGGTAGGCCTTGCTAGAGACTGGAACTTCAGTCAGAACATGTACAACTGATGGCTGCTGCATAAAGTGATTGTTTTCTTGAAGGGAGAAGAGCTATAATTTGATAATGGAAATGACTTGTCTTTCAGTCCAACGTACCGTTCCGTAGAATAGTAGAGGAAACCGTAGAGGTGGACCCCCGTCTTGCAGATAACTCTTTTGATGCTAAGGTGAGTGCAGTAACCGTTGCACGGTTTCCTACAGCAGCACTGCACACTAGCATTGCTGCAGTGACACAATCATTTATTATAAAACGCGTTCATTCGTCTTTTGCTATTTCAGTATGGAGCCGCGGGGGATTGGGGCCAGAAAGCGAACGATGTGCTCAGGTTCACAAAAGGCAAATCATTCCGCCATGAAAAGACGAAGAAGAAGAGGGGCAGCTACCGCGGGGGAGCCATCTCTACCTCCGTCAACTCCATTAAGTTTGACAGTGACTGAGGACCTTCTCACTAGGATCCCTCCCACCTGAACTGTACTGTACCTGTGTGATCAGGACCATCAGTTGTCTGCTTCCTCCCCCTGTAAACAGTCCCCCCTATCATCATCACCACCCAACAGCAGCAGCACACTGGCAGAGGAATGTGACCCGTAGAGCTGAGCTGGCACTTGCGTTTAGTTAGCTGCCCTTAGTAATGGAGATCATTCGTTTGATCTCTGATCTGAAGCTACAGTCAGTGGAGCTGTGGCAGCAGGAGAGAGATGTTCCCAGCTGTGACTTCAGACTGTACCGCTAAAGGTTGACATCCACGTGACATCACTACCACTTATAGCCACTAGGTGGCTGCAGGCCACCTGTGAATGGTGAAAAGGCAGTGTGTGTGTTGGGCCTCTTTTCTTTTTTCTTTTTTTTTTGCTCTTTTTTGCTTTTTTTGCTTGTTCTGACTTTATCATGTACTTTTTTTCTCTTTGTAACTTCCATTTTTTTTTTGTTTTCAATTCTCTGTATGAATGACAGCGATCCCTCCCAACAGGTTCTTTATGTTAGGAAAAGGCTGATGGTGGTGTTTTTTTAATGGATCACATGGATTCTTGAAGTTTGTTTGGTTGTTAGTCAATTTTTCTTTGGCCACATTTAAATGTGGAGAGGGTGTGTGCTGGGGTTTTTTCTTTTCATTTACATTACATGAACATTGAGAGAGTAGAACTGAGTTTTATACTGTGTATTTATTAAGTTTTATTCCATTTAGGACCTTTCAAGCCATCTCAAACTATTCTCAATCCATTTTGCGTTGAAACAGATGCCCCTGTCCTGTCAAACCCTCGCTAATCTGTTCATCATGGAATTTATTATTAACCAACATACCTGAGAGCCATGTTTGTTTCAATCATTTTGATTTACTGTATGAACTCTTGTGTACATCTGTTATTTTTTTTTTTATTGTTAATTCTCGTAGCGATAATTAAAGACTTAACAGATTAAAAGTTGGTGTGATTGGATCATTATTTTGAGGCTTTTTTTTTAACTCTTCCTTAAAGTTGACATTAATATTCCTAATTTCTAAAATTACGAGGCAATCAGGCCACCTATACGTTCTTCCTCCCTGGTGGGGGGTATGCAGACCGACAGTGAGGCACGCAGCAATAAAGTTGGCTCTGAGATTTTTGTGAAAGCCACTAGATGGCAGTCGGGTACCTTTGCTCCAGGACTGACCTTCAGTTATAAATGTGAAACTTGCAGTACAGTATGTGAACTGACACTGTATTAGTTGCCATGGGACAGTTTTGTGGGTGGCTGCTGTGTCTAGTGCATTACGCTCTGCTCGCTGTGACAGATGTTCTGTTCGACAATAAACAAGGGAGAAACGAGGCCTGTCAGGAATTGCAGATGGAGTGGAAATGGCAGGAGGCAGCGTCTTTTAAAGGGATACTCCAGTTTAATCAAAATGCAGAAGAGGCTACAGAGATATTTGTAGACTTTCAGTCCCTACTGTGGGTCAAGAGCTCGAAAATGGCTGGACCCTGTACTTCCCATTATCCAAGTCCAATAAGATAACCCTGTTAGCATAATTATTTTCTCACATTACCAGCTAATAGAGGCTTTAAAATGAAATACTGCTAATGGCCCAAATGAAAACTTCTGCCAATAAGAATAAAAAGCTTTAATTAGGTGTGGAAGTTCCTTTAAAAGTCAGAAACAGCAATGTTTCTATTTGCAATGACTGATGGTGCATTGAGAAGCCCAGATAATGTAAAAACATTCTGAAAAGCATTGTATTTATGTCTGCAACTTTCAGTGGGCCACTGTGATAAAAGTATGCATAATATGTTAATTCCAGAGATTTTATGCACACTGTCATTAGGGGGGAAAGTATGTGCATAAATCGGTATCAGCCAAAATGAGTTGGGGAAATATCAGGAAACTGTGCATCCCTAATCACGAGTAAACCATAACTGGTAAATCGGCATACTTTTCTATACCGGAAAAGACACGATGCAACATAAGTATAAATATAAAGTCAACACATCCAAGAGTGGCACACTCTTGCTCTCATTTCTAGCAATTGTATATGTCCAGGATAATGTTTGGTGGAACTGTCCGTACTGAGAATATTCCCTACAATTACATATTGAAGCATCTCCAGAGGAATGCAAGATGTTTCTTCTGTGTTTCACCAAGCATCGAGAGCATCGAGAGATAAAAGAGCTTGTCACCTGACAGCTTTTTAAAGCAGATGAGTCTGATGTATTGATCATTCCCGAGGCTATTCCCTTCAGTATTGGCCCTCCCAAGTTACCCAATGAGGTCTTTAAGGTGGACATTTCTTGTCTTTGATGCATTACAAGAAGCTCTCTGGGCACAGAGTACATGACCTTCTTGGGAAGAAAGGAAAACTGGAACCCTAATTCCAAGACCCTCATGGCTCCTCCAACATTCAGACTCATCTTAAGTTTTATGGACCAAATTTCAAATAGCAGCAGTATATTTAGGTTTTAGCGCTCTTTGTTGCATAGAGATAAAACTTTATCCAGTAACCAACTTCTCTTTTTCTAACAGCTTTGATACTGTCAGTGACTCATTTTTAATTGAGCCCTGCAATCACTATATCTGGACTAGTTCACATACCTTCTATAAAAGGTTGGAAAATATTTTGTCAAAGGCGTAGATATCATTAAGATATCCTTTAAATATCACATATGGGGAGACACAAGTCTCAATTCTCTGTCTAATCTTCCATTCATTGTCGACTATACGTTCTCATTTGGCCTCTAAACATATTTCGTTTCACTTTTCCCTCTATGGTTCCCACTAATAACCTGCCAGCCCAACCGGCTGTGCCTCGGGGATATTGAATCCTGGATGTCTCAGAATGTTTTACAGCACAGCAGAGGTAAATCTGAAATGCTTTTAGCAGCTCCTGTCACTCCCTGCTCTTTCAAAAGCAAAGATAGGTAGTTTTCTTTCCATGTTGTCAATAAAACGCCACTGGCTCTTGACAGTGACAGCAGCACAACGTTGCTGGATTGTATCAGAAAATGAATTACTGCTTTCCTGTAATTCCCTTTTGCAAAGGCCTCGGTGGAAAGTCAGTCTCTTGCTTTCAGTGTTTACTTATTATAGTAGGTTTTAGCCATTTTAAACTACTTGCCAGGCAGTTTTAGATTTCCTTTAGAATTCAATTTCCCCTTTGCATACAGCCTCCCTTTTTGACCCCTAACAGAGAAACCGGCAAAGTGGAACAGCATTAAGCAGACTGGATACACTCTGTTCCTACATTGGTGCCAGAATAATAATAATAATGATAAATATGGTTTATTATTTCTGTATTATCTTATAATATATGACCGACAGCACATAACATATTGCCTAATGAGGTGTACACAGTGCTGCATTCAGTGTGATGTAAAAAGCCTAATTCACAACTTGACAAACAGCACATGCACTGTCCATACAGTTCATGTATCTACACACTGAGGAGATGTTGTGTACATTTCTGTGCCTGCACACAAACAGCTGTTGACTTAGGAGGGAGGTCCGCAGTCTCCAAATATAAACTGTCTGCTATAAAGTTTGGTTTTAGACTTTACAGCGACGGCTCCTTGTGAGAGTGCCCATATATGTCGCTTTCTCACAATTTAACAAGTAAAGTTAGTTTACTGTACTTGTGTGTGAATAATACAACAAATCTAATTCCCCTTGTTTCAAAATATGTTACCTTTAACAGGAGAAACCCAAGTGTAGCCAAATGTCCTATTTATAGGTATGTATATACCTATAAGTATTTAACTGAAGCAGGAATTTAAATTAAATGTACTGCAAGAAGTTTTTAACTGGTTATGAAACCTGAAGCCTGTATATGAGCTACATAAAAAAACAACACCATCAGCAAGAAGATTGGCTATTTCTATGTAGCCAATCTTAAAGCAGTTTTGATTTTTTCTTTGGTCTGGACCAACCGGATCTGTCTGGTAAATACACTGCACTAATTCAGTGGTGTAAACAAAAAGGAAAATAAAGGACTTGGACTATTGAACAGTTTAAAGGTCATTTTCTTTTTGCCCTCAGCCACTAAACAAACTTTAAACGCCCATTGTGCAATTTTTTGCTGAATGCTCTGTAGAAAACAACAGTATAACAATATGAAAATACAGAGCCTTTTCTTTATTTTCCAACATAGGATTGCAAAGGTAAACCATGAGGTAAAACATAAACTTAAGAAACCAAAGTGAGATGTTTCTTCATCTTTTGACATTTTATTTAAAACCCCTTTTTTCACGATTTGATCGCGCTAAAAGACACTGTTTAACTTTTGAGACATGTTTAACTTTGGGGAGTTTTTGAATTTGTAATTTAGGGTTTTTTCTACTGTGGTCAGCTGGGAAGAAAAAAACATTTTAGGACTTTGCAGTTATTACAAATATGCTTCAGTTTCTAACTTACTGAATACATCTTTCTGCACCTTTTACATGAAAGAGTTAAACCTCCTATTACTAAGGGAATAATAAAATATAATGAAAATAAAATGATGAACAGATAACTGAACTTTATGAAATCTGCTAATGACATTGAAACTGATATTTACCTTTTACATGAGAGAGTTCAAATCTTTAATTGTCCTCCCACGTCCTCTTTCCTCCTCTCTCCTCCTCCCTCCTCCTCCCTCCTCCTCTCTCCTCCACTCTCTCTAAAAAGCAAATGGCAGACCAACCAATAATAGTTAAACATTATGAACAGATAACAGAACTTCAGGAAATTTGCTAATTACATTAAATAAATTGATACTTTCCTTTTATATGGGTGAGAGCACACCTATTGCCCTCCCACCTCCTCTCTCCTCCTCCCACCTTCTCTCTCCTCTCCTCCTCTCTTTAAAGAACAAATGGTAGATAAAAGGGAATAATCATTATAAATGACCAACAGATAACTGAAATTCATTAAATCTATAAATAACATTAAATAAATTGATAATTTACCTTTTACAAGAGAGTTCGAACCTCCTACTGCCCTCCTGCCTCCTCTCCTCCTCTCCCCTTCTCTCTCTAAAGAACAAATGGCATATAAAAGGGAATAACAGTTAAAAATAATGAACCGATAACTGAATTTCATGAAATCTGCTAATGACATTAAAGAAATTGATACTTACCTTTTACACAAGAGAGTTCATATCTCCTACTTCACTCCCAATCCTGCAATAACCTTTTCTCCCCCATCTCTTGTTGCTAATACTACAATTATTTATTTCCCTACATCTGCCCTGCCCATCTCCTTGGCATGGGTGTTGCCATAAACCTTTTTTTTCTCTGCACAGAGGACGCTTCAACTTGAGGGTGCTATTGCGCGTTGGAGGTTCCCGCTGAAACTGTAAAGTACATCAGTACTTTAATTGAATAAATCAGTACTTTAACTTCATTTCACACAAGCAAAAGTATAATATAAGTGCTACATGTCTGCAGACTCAAAGACAGCTTCTTCCCTCAAGCTGTGAGATTATTAAATTCTTCCTCAACAATTCATTATATAAATTAATATATATCTTTTAAAGTAGCATATGGGGAACTGTATCTGAATTTCTACAACCTTATGTTATAAATGACAATAAAATAACCTTGAATCCTTGAGTTTCTTTCATAGTGTTACCTTACATATCTACACATTTGTGAAAACTAGATTTTTGCAATCAGCCTAGTGTCAAAAATGCTAATAACCTTACTTATTCCTTATAAAACATTGTCTGATATTCAGATTATTATTTTTTATAACTAATAAATTAGAATATGAAGGATTAAGGTGTATAAAGTTCATGATGATCTGTTATGTCGTTACATGATTTGTCAGAGAGCAGATTAAATGTCAAAGCCTCACACATTCATTGGCCCTCTAAATACCAACTTTTGTCAAACGAAATTGAATAACATGGCTTGAATTAGTGATTATTATAGAATTATTCGTGCACAGTGTGTTATTCCATATCTGACATTGTCCTGCTAAAGGTGTGGACGCTTTATTCTGCCAGGCTTTATTCAACAATGTGCCAATTCTCTTGCTGACTGACAAACCTACACGATAGATAGATAGATAGATA
>NW_023339751.1:7003391-7044459 GCF_004916995.1 Morone saxatilis
TATAATAATAATATGTATATATGACCACAACCCTTAAATTAATTAATGGAAACAGTTTGTCATGTCAGCCCAATATTAAAGTTGGCACTTTGTCTAGAAAAACCTCTTTTTGCTGTTGTTTCACAGCTCTGTGCTGCTCACCCTGTGTTTGAGCTATATTTTGTGTAAAGTAAACATAAATTATGAATATCCCTCATATTTAAAAAAAAAGTTAATTATGAGCATTAAAGCCATTACAATAAGAAGGATACAATTCTATTGTCACTGCTTGCATGACTTATGGCTTAGTTATATCACCAAGTTAAAAATATATAACTATAACTGTTAAACATTATTTTTATTTCTCAGCATGCCTGTTTGTTAAGCAGATTTTGGGAAGAAGAACTATTAACAAACCCAAAAAGTATATATTTTTTGGTTTTCTCAACTTTGTTTCAACAGTCTAATTTCATTAGACTTTATTATTACACTGACAATTGAGAATATTGCAATTATTGGGAGTTAGCTAAAGTTATATCAGTTAATTTTGGGGGTCCGGAAAGTCTTAAAGGCAAAAATACATATAAAACAAGAGTTTCATAGGTCCTTTTGTCAGTGACAGTAGGTCTTAAGTAAAGGTCCTTGTGTAAAGAGTCACGGGTTGATGTTTCTTTTTCAGAGAAATCGTCAAGTGAAAGTAGAAATCAGTGTTTTTCTTTCTGACCATTAGAAAGGTTGTTTATGTCTAAATGACAGCCCTGGATAGGGCACATAGCAACCGTGGAAGGTCCAGGTCCATTTTAAGAACATGTCTATTAACAATCACATCTCACCTGGATACCTTTCATCCGATCAGTCACATTTATTAGTAAGAAGTAATCATATACAATCAGTGGTTAAGTCCATATTTAACTATGGAGACATTTTATTGGCTACTCTTCTTACCTGTTTACTGGTGGGTGCCCTTATGTTTGGAAGAAAAGCCCCTATGGTAGATAAAACATGATAAAGCGCCCTCTATGGTGGCCCCCGTGTGCAAGACAATGTGATGCAGTGCCATATAAGCTGCTCTTCAGAACAGAAAATGAGTTGGCCTCTCCATGCCTCTAAATCAGGGGTGCCCAAACTTTTTACCAACACCGAAATTTTATTAAAACTGAAATGTAAACACCTATTTTAGGCTATTGTGTTGTTAAGATGCAATATAATACTACTAATCCTAAGGTCCCTTAAGTGGCAGACTTCAAAGCCCACTGTGCTCAGATTATGAAAAATAATTGATAATTAGGGATCCTTCACATTTAGAGCATTTTTACCTCACAAGAAATACAACTTCTTAATTAACTTGTTTTTTTGTTCTAGAAATATTGTTGGTTGAATAGTTCTTTGTGTGTTTACAGAGATGTAGTAGTTATACTTTAAATCCGCCTCCCAAAATAAAACAATTTTCATCTTAACCAGGGTTTGATTTTGACCATAAATGCACCATGCTGGTGGCCTTTTTATTTTGTTTCGTTTCTTCCCCTCAGACAGTCTGGGCGCGCCACTGTAGCCCTTACCGAGTCTGACAACAGTCAACCATTGAGTGTTGCTTCAGTGCTCACCAAGCAGGGAAATGTAACAGAGCGTGCTTGCCTGAGGTTTACATATTTCAGTTTTGATACTGTTGTCAAGAGGCTGGGATGCAGCTAGGAGGCAATGTTGCTGGACACATTGTCTCTGGACTATGAAGCCATGTAAAAGCCACAGGAGCCTTTAGGATCTGAAAGCAGAAGAGACCAGTGTTTTGCTTTGAAAACTATTAATCAATTGGTTTATTGGTTGGTTGGTTGGATAGAACAAGCAAATTGACTGCAGTTTTCATACTAAACAATTAATCAGTTAACTAAAAAAAAGGAGTTTAAATATATATAAAATACATAAATTGCTTTTATAGGGGTGTAAGAGAAATATCAATCGTACACTGTTTTGTAATACTGTATCCATTTTCAAAAACACTATTGATTTTTAATTAAGAATTTGCTTGCAAACATTCACTATGTTTTTCCATGATATTGGATATTACAGGGACTGTGATACATACAAATGCAGATCAAACTATTCTGACCCAGATATTATGCATAAGGTGTGTTCCTTATACTATGACAGTTTTCCTAAAATTAGATTTAAAAAAAGAATCTCAATATATTGTCTTGCTTACAGTATCACAATATATTTATTCATAACCCCTGTATTGTGATACATATCGCACTGGCAGCTTCTTGGCAATACACAACCCTTGACTGTTATAACCCTAGTTATGTTGAAGGAAAAGCATTTATCTTCAATTTGTGTGATTTTTATTTCTAAACAACTGAAAGGATTATGGGTATGAGTAAGTTCCCCTACGTCTTAGGCTAAACAAACCATTTAAAACTCAGCTGCATTATCTATAAAAAAAACGTGATTTTTCACAGTTTTCCTTTTATGAATAGTTGATGTTTTTGGAGATACGTGGTTTTCACAGGAGAGACACTTTATGTTTAAACAACATTTTGATTCAACAGCAAGGATGTGGGCATTCTTTTAAAAATCATTTTAGGTTCAAAGTGATTGTAATGCCAGACTTTAAACTCTGGAAACAACCACAGCTGAGGAATACTGATGAGGGGCCCTTCAACCGAATCTGCTGCCTAGCAATCACATCCTGAGTACCACTTCTGTCTGTCAGCCGCAATGTGTGCAAGAGAGCAAGCGAGCTCGTTTCAGGCCAATGCAGCACGGTATTTGTATGAAGGGGCTGCAGGACAATCTTTTAATGGGCAGCAGAGGCCGAGGACTGCCCATCCTGTCCATTTCAATTAGACAAAACTGCTGACTGCTCTTGCACACGCACACACACACACACACACACACACACACACACACACACACACACACACACAACACAATAGACGACCATCTTTTTCTTCCTCTGGCACACATTCAAACAAAGCCACTGGATACAATCAGCCATGCATTTTTTTTGCTAAATATTTTACACCCCATTTCATTACACATGACAAATGACTTCCACAGCGCCCCGTAGATTAGTCTCACTAATCCCCCACTGCGCTTTTCATAGAGTCAAAGAGTGAAAATGAGAACAAGGCAGGACAACAATCCAACTCATAAGTCAAGCATGACGCACTCACGTTCAGAAATAAAGCTTAATCAGTTTTTCATTATTAAAAACATCTTTAATAGAGCATTTCTTTCAACATCCATCTTATATAAAGTGTTTCAGTGAGCAATAATAAGAATACACACTTTGAACAGTACATTGTAGAGCAGGACACGCATCATTGATCTTTTATGGAAACAGAATAAGAGTAAAGATGCAGCTGGAGCTAGCAGACTGAATGGTGAGACGCTAACAAGATTACAGTCTTCTCTCTGTCCCACCAAAGGAATAACTAAGGGTCTGTTGTCGGTATAGAACAGACATACTGCGGCATTTATACAGCTGAAGGTCAAATAAGATTGATTCTACTTACTTGCTCTTTGCAGTAAAACATACGGATATTAAAGTGCCGTTTTTAGCGTTTGACAGAGGGTCACAGTCACCTGCTGACACTGCATTCCTCTATAGAATATGGCAAAAAAAACATACAAACTTTGCATATTTTAAAATATACAAATACCCATGATGCCTTGGACTGGTACGCTAGAGAAGCCTTTCAGGATACACTGCGCTGTGTCAGCATGCTTCAGTCACTATATTGAAAGCTTGAAATACAGCGACATGCGTTAATGACTGATGATGCCACTCAAGAGCTGCAGTCCAAATGACTTCATTGCATTTAATTGGCAATTTAAATTCTCGAGACCTGTTGATGAAGAACGTCTTTGATGCTACTGGTGGTGTTGCTTTTTTCACACGTGTGCCTCTTCTTTCCCGCTCACACGTCGCCTTCTTGTCCCCATTATGTCTTTGGTGTGGCAAAGTCCCAGGCGGTATCCTGGGCACACTTCCACATGGCGCGCACCAGCCGAGTGAAACCCATGTCTTTGGGTTTCTCCAGCCCACGCATCAGCCGCTGCTTCATAATGGCTATGAACTCCTTATTACTAAGCTCTCCGTTCCCTGAGGAAGACAGACAGGGAGAGAGATGATGAAATAATAGAGGAAGAATAAGTAAGAGGAGGAGATGACTTCCATTTGTTGATCATTTCCAGCTGTCCGCGGAGACATCATTTGCCTTCCATAAATATTTGCAGAGAGGAGTCATGATGGAGTAGCCGGGCACTTACCGTCGCAGTCGAACAGAGCGAACACCACGTCACACACGTGATCTGACAGCTCCACTTTGGCCACAGTACGAGCCACCTGCTTCATGGTAACTGAGAGACAGAGGGGGGGGGGAAGCACAGACAGAGAGATTCACCATTTGTGAGATAGAGTAATAGAGGTGCGAGTCGCACAAGCCAGCTCATAAATGGCCCATGTGGAGGACACTGTGTGCAAGCCAAACTGCTCACGATCGATAGCAGGCAGGGCTCCCATTCACCGGGGAGACTATCTGATAGACACGAGAAAGAGAAAGAAAGGGCTGAGAGGAAGAGCAGACAGCATCAGGACATCTAGCTGAGAATGAGGCTGGTTGGGAGGAACGAGGAAACGATGGAAGGCAAGAGGGGGATGGAGGTGTAGAGAGGTGAAGAGAGGGAAATGGAGACAGAAAAAAAAAAAAGCCTCAGGGTCATTTCAGAAAAACAAATAGATCATAAAGTGATGAAAAACTTCTCCGTCTCAACCAGAATGATTGATTATAAGACTTCAAAGGGCACACAAGAGGAGGAGTGAAAGAGAAACTGAAGTATGAGAAAGAGGAGAGTGCTCGGATAAAAAGAATGTCTCTTAAATCTCCCTGCAAATGGCCAGACAAAAAAAAAACCCTAAAAAACAGCTGAATCACTCCACCAAGAACCTAATTAGTGACCATCTTTTCTACCTTAATACAATCCAATGTGCCGTTCCAGATAACACACCCACGTATGAGAAACTGTACTGAAAAAAGGTGTGAAATCATCGGACTCGAGAGCGAGAGGAAAAGAAAGGAAATAGGGAAACAAAGATGTAAAAGACAAGAGAGAAATATAAGAGCTCCTTGAGGCTTGAAGAGTAGGAAGACGGTGTCACTGCCCGGTTGACGGGTGGACGGAGATAATTTGCGGACGTATGCCTGGCAGCTCTCCAAGATCCCACAGCAGCCTGACACGCACACACACACACACATGCGGGCTTGTTAGACGGCTATACGTTCAGCTGAAACCATATGCTGGGAAACAAGCAGCTCAAGATCGACCATGCACTCCGTTAAAGCAGCTGTTGTTTCATCAGTGAATCGGAACTAATGGATGTACTGACAGAAAGCATATGGAGGCCTACTGAATATCTGAATCATTGCAATAAATGAAGAAAACATCGACTCATCAAACAATTACCACATTATTAAAGCTACAGGTCCTCGCTTTCTGTGCTGCTGTCATATTAAATTGACTTTCATTGTTAGGATCTGACAGACAAATGAATTCAGTAAATGAATGTGCTGAGGAAGATAAAGGAAAGAAGACTAATTTAATGACTGAATGGACACTTGGTAATATCGCTTCTGGAATAACCATTGTAGACACATTCTTCAGAACTACAGCCAAGTCTCTTAAACCCTGTTTACGATACTATTAATGGTCTGCCATTCATTGTTCACTCTCTTTATAGTTTGTCAGAGCTGTATTAAAGGTCCAGTGTGCAACATTCAGAAGGATCTATTGTCCAAAATGGAATATAATATGCAAATGTATGTTTTTATTAGTGTATAATCACCTAAATATAAGAATTGTTGTGTTTTTGTTACTTTTGAATGAGTCTGCCATATTGAACTGCCATGTTTCTACAGTAGCCTGGAAGCGACAAACCAAACACTGGCTCTAGATACGGACTTTGCAGTTTTTTGGATGTTTCGGGATTTGCAATGCCACTAAATCCCCCTGCTTCACACTAAAAGCATTCAACTGGTTGAACAAGAGGTGGCTTTTATTGTGAAGAAAATCGCACGCATTACTCTCTGAACGTGGAAATGTTGGTTCAACCTCCAGTCATCGGCTCACAGATGAAATACACCCTTCCAGTGCTTAGACTGAACCATGTAATGACGGGTCATCCCAGTCCCAACCCTCCTCTCCCTCCCCCAGTAATGATGCTGGCATGTGTCAGCGGGCATCAGAAGCCTTTTACGGTCACGTAGGAAGTGATCTATCATGTGTGCGTGTCCATGATCTGGAGGAAGAGGTGGCAGAGAAATGGATGGATGGACAAAGCAATTACAAATGGCTGAGCAAGGACCGGGAGCAAAGCCAGGCCAAAAGAGATGTGGGAAGCGGATCTGGCTGGCTGAGTGTCAACAGCTCTGAGAGACAGTGGATGAAAGTGACAACAGTTAAGTCTAAAGAGTAATTAGGAGGAAAGAGAGAATGTCAGAGGAAAAGGTCAAATGTGGGTGTACCTTTGTCTATGGAGGCTCCAGCCATGTGGTAGAAACTCAGGGCTGTGTCCACGTCATTCACGTTCTTTAGGAAAGTGAAGAAATTCTCCACCTCCTCAAATGTGATGCCCTGCACAAAATAGGAACAAAAGAAAATATATCAAAAGTCTGGGATAAATCAGGAACAAAGCCTTCCTGCAGTTTTGCCGGAGCCACTAGCACACTGCTTTCCTGTGACAAATCAGCCAAGAATTGTCACGACAAGAGCTGCGACTGCACAGGGCCATTTTGGGAGCAGCTCAGCGGTGTGACACAAACGACAAGAGGAAGTAGGAGTGGACAGAAGCAGTGGACACACATGGGTGAACAGTGTGCCACGGATGGAAAGGGAAACAGACGGCCTAAGACACACATGCAGGTGTACACATATAAACAGACGCAGAGACACACAGCTGCCACACTGCTGATGAGCTCATTTGCATAGAAACGCAAACAGCTGGTCTTAGGCAGTAAATAACACTTTTCTCATTTACATTACAGGTTATGCCAGTGCTGAGACACTGAGAACGGGATGGGAAAAAGGAAGAGAGAGAGGTTCTTACTGCAGTTTAATTCCTCAGAGAGACACAACTCTGGCAGCACCCAGCCTCATCTTTTTCTCATGCCTTGGAGGAACAGCAGCTTCCCTGCTTTCAGTTTTATTTTCTCCGCTAATCACTGCATTTAGCCATCAAACTTGCCTTATCGTAGCTCAGTCTGACATCTGTGGTGCTTTAATGTACTCCAACAGGCTATTATGTGTACTTACTTAAAAAAATAAAAATAAATATAAACAAAGAAAAAAAAAGAAACCAAAAGAAACCAAATGGGACATATTTTGCTGCAACACCTCCGGGGATAGGATATGTATGGACGTATCTTCAGTCAACTGACTGATGGGGTTTATTACAGTGAGGCAGACCCAGCTTGAAACCAAAGTTCATGCAAAGCAGCAGAAATAGGAGAGGGATGGGTGTATACACTGGAGTTGGCTTCAAGCTTTCTACATTTTGAATATTTTTACATTTTCCCCTGTTTGGTCTAATCCCAGTGGAGCTATTTTACTTGCTCAGAGCAATGTGATGGTGTTTGGTGAAAAACTGTCTCGGCGAAGCAGAGTCAAAACTCTATTTTGTAAGAAACCCTGCATGACGGCTGTGTCTGAAATAAACTGAATGAGGAGTTGTTGATTGATAGAATAGCAAACGAGGAAGATAAAATCGGAAACAGAGAGAGTGAGGCTGTGACACTGATGGAGAAAATAATTATGTAGAAGCTCAAAGAGAGATGGAGGACTAACTATGCCCTTCTGCTCAGCACTGGCTGCTCTGTATTTGGTCACCACAGAGATAGAGGAAGGTAGAGAGAGTAAGAGTCGGTCAGGTGGATAACGTCGGGCTCCAAATGTGCTGTCCTCTCCCTGTGATGTATTATCGCTCATCCCCACTCACAATGTCCCAGCACAATCTCCCTTTCCCTCAGGCGCACACACCGTCTGTCACACATCCTTGCATGTAGGCCAATTACTTAAAACACTCACACCACCAAATGTAGCACCACATATAACAGAGCACCAATCCCTTATCACAGAGTTGTATGAAAGCATGGAGAAGAACACAGATTTATCTACCTGTGCATCCTTAAACATCTTCTTCAAGCCCTTCTGCATCTGCTTGAGTTTACGAGACTGAACGCCGCTATAGGCCAGCAGCATGCCCCCAAACTGTCTCTCGGTGATTCTGCCGTTCACAGGATCGTTCCTCTCGAACTGCATGGGGAGAGAAACAAGATGAAAATTGAGTGCTATGCAGAGGGACAAACAAATTAATAGGAGGAGGAGGGCATGAGGAGATGGGAAACAGTAAATACTGGTGTCAGGCTTCAAGTTGAATCATGCTTGGAGCTGGCATTTGTGACATTAAATCTGCATGTGTATTTTATTCATTTATTTATTTTATTTTTTACAATGTCCCACCGGAGCATGGCTTAACAGCAGTGGGCCTTGGCTGTGTCAGGTCAATCCATTCGATTTATGTTTGAGGCTGTACCGACAGCCACACAGCTCCCCTCCCTCTTTTCTCTGAACATGCAGACCTCTCAAAATTGTAATTTGTCGCACTGGCGAGAGGCAGCTCATGACTAAGCCAAAATAAGCCTAGAGTGAATATTTCAGGGGTGACCTGACCATGCAATGCCCCCGTGGAATCTCTACCTTTTAAGAGGTGAAGTCACATTAAACCTGCAATAAAAAAAAATTTTGGCCATTGGAGACACCTTTTAAGGTATGGAGAACTGGTGTTTTTGGTTACCTGATGAATGTAAGTCCAATATTCACTCTCTTTTTGCTCTCCACCAACTCCTGAGGGACATATCTGGCTCTTTAGCTGCTAAATGCTCCAATATGTCCACCAGCTAGTCACTGTGTCTGTCTGCTGTTTGGTACTGAGTAGGTAGTGGTGGTGTTTTGTGCTTTTTATGCTGAAAATTGCTTCCTGCTGCTGCCAGAAATGATGAGATGGTGAGAGTGACCGAAAACAGTAAATGACATACAGCTAAATAATGAGCGGATACTGGCTATAAAGATCAGTAAAGCCAATTGGAGCTGCAGATTTAGGTGATAATTATCTGCAGGTTCATGCACGAGTTTACTTGACTTTAATCAACAAGGGGTTTTATAAGAGTTACAAAAATAGTAATAAGGGAAAAGGGGGAGGAGGCGTTTGGCACCTGGCATAAAAACAGCTACCTAACAGCTGGTGAAATATGGCCCAGGGTTGAGCTGCAGCCTCAGCAAATAAAGGAAGAGAGGAGTGAGGGCACCCACGTGAGAGAGTAAGACTTCAGGAATTGGATTATCAATGTTAGTGTCAACCTTATCTGTGTTATGATATCCCTCTCTGACCATCTTGATGCCATTAAGACTTGACAGATAGCGCTTTTCTTTCTGGCAAATTCTCTGACTCGAGTTCTATTCTAAGCTTCAGAGGACGTTGCCCGTTAAGCTTTAGTATATCAGTTAGGCACTACCCACGCTGATTAAACATTAGAGTAACCATATGCTCAACAACACTGATCACTTTCTGTTACTGTGAAGGCAAAGGACAGAGAGGTCTGGTGTCTCTCTGGGGAGACAGCTGATGTTTTTTATACCTAACTGTCACAGCTTTTGAGAGAATGACACTGACCAGCAATGACAGACAATCCACGCAGTACATTTATCATCCTCTGCCCTTGTTTCCTTTATACTGAGCATAACACACATCTGTCACTGCCTCCTTGCTTCTCTCTCATTTGTTTGTTTAATAAGGGACTCATTTAGTTGGAGTTAAGAGCTGTCAATTTTCATATGTAGTTCGTGATTGGGTGCAGATTGAAGCAAAACCGCAACAAATTAATTTATTATGATTGTACACAATAGGAAAGTAAACTAGTAGATGAATAATACTCTTCGTTCATTACCTCTAGTTTGAGGACATCATGCTGCAGTTTCCTCTGAAACTCCAGAAAGCTGCCGATGGTGAGTTTTCCCTTCAGGTCTTCTCCAAAGAAGTAGGTGGTGAGAGCGGAGCTGCAGCCGGCTGTCTTCAGCGTGTTTCCTGTAGTGGAGCGGTCACGGTGTCGCATGCCCATACTGGTTTGGGAACGAATGATGCTCTGGACCTAAGGATGTAGGGGGTCCCGTGTCAACCAGGATGAGTTGTTAGCGGTTTTAGAAGTAGTTATGACTATTTACTTTTTGGAGTATATAAATCCGTTAAAACTTCCATAGAAATGGTTATAAAATCATTTAATCAGACAACATAAAAAAATAAAAAGCCTATAAAGTTTGTGTAAGATTAGCTTGATTTAAAATACAGAGCAATTTCCTTTTTTAATTTTCTTCATATTACAAAGCACTTAAATTCAATAGGACTTTCATTCATTCTATCACATAATGAGATTTAGCTTTGAAAACTCAATAATACTGTACATGATATACTGTAAATCATAAACCGGATCAGATTCAGTGGTAGAGAGAGATATATCACAGAGTGCAGAGCACAGCACTTCTTTTCTCTCTGAAAAAATGGCACAGTGGTGGCCATCAATGTAGGGACCTACCTTTATTGCCTGTGAGTGTGTGTTACGGATTACTGTAATGCAATCAGGAGCTACTGTAGATATTAAGTCCAGTCCACAGTACAAACGTGTGGGCTGGCTGTTTTAACCTTGTGTATCCTTCAAAATGTTGATTTTGTGCATTATTATGTGTGAATACAAGGCGTGATGGTGATCACAGTCTAACCTGGTCAAACTCCTCCAGATCCACCTCTCCATCACCGTTCAGATCAAACATCTTGAAGGCAATCTCAAAGTTCCTCTGGGGAGCTGAACATCAGAGGACACAGAAACTAATTCAGAAATCAATACAACACAACATGAAAACAACACGTCAAACTGAATTGACCCAGATAACAGCTGAAGTGTTCAATACTGACTCTGTCAACTTGCAACATCTTCAGTTTTCATCAGCTTTGAGTTATCAGCTCTTTTTTGAGCCAGTAGCTTTCAAACTCACCAATAACTGCTACACAATCAGCTCTACCTTCTGCCAACAGTGGAGATTAGACCCTGCACTGTCTATATGAGCGAATCTGGAATACAACATTTTCCTATATGATATCTGAATTTGTCTTTGCAAAGCATCTGCACACTTTCTACAAATGGCATTTTCTGTACATCTGCTAGTACACCCACTTCACTTTAATGACCACACAACCTGCATGATAACAAGGCTCAGTTCACAGTTCACACCACCCACAGTCAGATAATGACAGAACAAACGGTACCTCCGTCCAGAGCTCTATATACAGCACCTATACACACATTTACAATCTGTCTTTTAGCTCATTTTTCATATGAGATATATGGGCTGTACATTCACATACCGAATTTAAGGAAAACCCTATATCGTTGTGTAACCATGAAAATTAAGTTGTTGTTTTAACATGTAAAGCTATTCCACACTTACATTTCATGTTACTACATATACAGTATTTACATCACAAATATAGCACTTCATGCCATTATATTTACTTTTACTGATTTTTTTTTTTTTTTACAAACTACATTATATAACCTCTATTTGTTAAATTCTTTTCAATGCTTCATTTTTTACTACTATACTACACTATGACCATTTACTGCTTTAACAAGCCAACTCCTTCAAGGGAAATATTAAAGATTAATCTTGTCTTGTCTTAAGTCTAAAGATTCAGTCTGTATAAAAGCAGTAAATATGTACCACCATGAGGCCTGTTGGGCAAAATAAGTCCTCCTTTGTACTATTTTTGTGGCCGTGTTAAATGGATTGAAACCAACCAAAAGGCATACTGCCCTGTCTGCTTAAAAATGACTTGTCCTTGAAAACTTCCCCAGAGACTTTCTCCATATGAACGGATTATAAGAAATGGTCGAGCTAAGCTGGGGGATAAAAGTTTACTACAGGAAGGAGTCCAAGCTGCATTTTCATTACCATGATCTCTGACACATTCAGGAAGGAGGCATTCATGTGAAATTGACTCCTAGTATCCACCCCCAATGCCAGATCCAGCTAAAACAAACGGATTCTGTGAAACACAACATCTCTAAGGCAGCTAGCTTGGTAGACACACGTTATTAGATCTGACAGTACTGGAGATCATACAGAACAGGCAGCCAGCTTCATATCCTGGCTAATAATATCATATTGGAAAATTTCTCCCCTTTCCACTTTCTGTCTTAACTGACGTAGTAAGAAAGCAGAGAGCGGAGAAGACACAGAAGAGGGATTGAAATGGGATGCCTGTACAGTTCAACAGTATACTTACTGGACAGCACGGTGGTGAGGAAGATGTAGTCGGAGAAGGAAATAAGGCCACATTCTCCCAGTGTGAAAAAAATGCTGTCCTCATCTGCAAACTTCTCCCTCTCCTGGGCGATCTTCTGCTCATTCAGGTCAGGACAAAAAAAATAAAAAATAAAAAATGAGTAAGTTATATTAAAAACATTTCACATGATTCAGCACAAGCCTTATAGCTTTTACAGCTGTCCCAGGTGTGGCTCTGTGTGTGTGTGAAAGCAAGTGTGTGTGTCTGAGAATGAAGCTCACTCAGAGACTGGCTATGCTCAAACACAGAAACGTACACACACGTACTGTACTTCCACATACACACATTAAAAATAGCCCACATTAGACAACATATACAATAGACAATGGATAAGACGGTTTAGCACAATAATAGTCATGCAAATGCTGCATACACATGAAGCTGTACAGGCAGGTGAGGGTGGTAGTGACGAACAATTAGTCTGTGGTCAGTTCAAGCACAAAACACGTTATCCACCATAGGGCCGTACTCACAGTGTGAAATTGACATAAAGAGAGGAAAAACATCACAAGAGACTGTCGCACAGACACACACTATTGATTAACCACATCTGTAACACAACCCAAATGTATTAATCATAAAAAACAAAGTGACTTTAGCTCTTTCACACACACAAACGCTCAGTTAACTGACGTGTTTTTTTCTTTTAGCGTGTATATTCACAGCATTGCATGAAAGTGAGTCTTAAACACATGCACACTACACACTCAGTGATAGAGACTTGAAAGAGAGAGTCCCACTAGTAAGACGCTCCACCAAACAGAGTGGACAGACGAACAGAGCATGCCTTGGGAGGGGTGGGGGGCTGGGCCACGCTAAGCCCGCGTGGAGTTACCTCCGTCTGTAAGAGGTCCAATTCAGAGGAGGAAGGAGGAGAAACAACTGTTAGAGAGCAGTGTGGCCTCTGCTGTCTTTAGCAGGGCCTTGAACGACAAACACACGCATGTGCATTCATATTGACACACACACACACAGAAAACATCTTGCTCAAAACAAGATAATTGGAGGATACCACTCAAACAAACAATTCAAATATGTCTTGCCGTCCCTGCAGTCTGTAATTAATAGCAGTTTGCACACATGAACAACAATGAATCAAAGTCGCAATACAAAATGATGCAGCTCCAGTAAACAGGCTGTTATAGCAATCATTCATACCTATTATTCTCCTTGTTCTGTTTCCTAAGTATTGTCATTGAAGCTGTATGCTACCCATTGCAAATTAAAGCTTGTCCATTAGTTTCTCTTGAAAGGGACACTTAACTTATTTGAATAATATAATTTGGTGGCATCCCCCACAATAGCATAACATGACAAAATTCTTTCAAATTCTTTCCCCCATGAACCGACTCCCTCCTCATGAGATACAGACAGTATAAGGGCTGCAAAAGACAAGTAGTATAAGCTTATAAAATACATCATTATCCCTGATTCGTGTCTATCTTAACTGTTACATGTCAGTGATGCTAATATAGAAAATAGTGGTTTCTACTGTAACATTTATTATTAATGATATCTACATTTGCAGTATTACAGGAGAAGGGAGTGGGAGACAGACAGGGAGGTGAGAGAGAGAAAAAAAAGTTATTTTCGGAGCAGTGCTGGGTTGAGAGCAACAGACAGCCAGAGACAGGTGACAAAGGGCAAATTTGTATTCTTGGTGCCATAAGAGATGAGGTTTGCACGTGTACAAGTGTAAGAGAAGAGTAGAAAGGGACATGTATGAACATATAGAAAGAGTAAAAAGAGAAAGTGGGTGAGAGTAAAAGAGGTTGGTATTGGCCCCGATGAGTCTGGAATGATGACACACAAAGTAAGCCCTCTGGGCCTGAGGTGAGCCACAGGCCTAACTCCAAATATAAAACAGTATGTATTTCAGTGGGCAAACACGTACTCATACCCACACAGACATCTACACAACTGCACACACGAGAGACATTAGGATGATCAGAACAGAGGCACAGAGCATATTATGCATAATAACTCACTTTCTTCGGTGTCCTGAGTCAAGGACAAAAACAGCCCCTAGAATAGCCAAAATGACATTCAAGGAAATAAGTCCAAAGATAATGGCCGGAGAGTAGAACCAAATAGCATATTTAGCTGATAAAAAAAAGAGATCTCAGAGTGTACACAGGCATACTAACCAATAACAGACACAGAGATTTCAGTCTACTCTCATGCAGACAGTTTCCCTGTCGATTCTTTCTTCTATGATCCACAGACTTCACTGTTGAGCTGAGAATATAGCTTCCACTCCCTGGCTCACAAACACAATGTGCTATCATACTGTACATCTCTCCAACAAATGTATGATGTAACACCGTGCACTCTCTTAAGCAGACACAGAGGTATGGCAACTGTGTATTGTCAAGCTGTGCTGTTGGTTTCATCTCGGCTTTTAAGCCTTTTTCCCGTGGAGTTTGTGGCTCAGCTGTAAGATCGTGTCCTATCTTTCCCTTCATCCTCCACCTTCCTGTAACTGGTGAAAGCCTCATCTTCCCACTGAAGTTGTGAAATATTGGGTCCTTCAAGAACAAGCCTTTCAACAGTACAAACATGCATATATTATTCGGACAACGGTAAGAAGTTTGATGTACAAGCGATACCTATTAGGTTACTTTCCCAGACAGACTCATCAGTTCAGTCTTTCATCAGTTTTGATTCATCAACCCAGAGGACATATAAAACACGCTGCTGCAATCACTTAAAGGATCCAAACCACATTGGAGTCTATATTTAACACTTATCGTAGAGTTTTCCCAGAGCACTGATCTTCAAATGGCTATAATCCTAATTGCTGCAGCACTCAAGTTAATTAACAGCTAACGCCTCATCTGTCAGCATGTGTCTGTTGATCAGTGTCAACTTTGTAGCTGTTTGTGTGTGTAAAACATGATTTCTTTTTAAATTTCTGCCTTGGGTCTGCTAATGTGTTCATACATGTCTGTATTATCAGCTACGCTACGTCAAAGTCCACGGGGCTGTGTCCAGATGACAGAATGAACAACCAAACTAGCTTGTGAGCTGAGGCAGAAACACAGTGCTGACAGAGCTGCCGGCAGGACGGTGCTGGCGGCGGGGCAGTCAAATGTACTGCTGTCGTATACACACACACACAGACGGGGGTTAGAAGTTTGGTCAGGGCTAATCTCTCCGGTGGATCAGGCTATAGAGCAGCCCTGATAGCTGCCAAATTGTAGCCCAAGCATAAAGAGTCCAACAAATGAGACCCATACAAGTCAAGCACAGCCAGAGGCTCGCATGCAAAAAGGGCACTAAATCTCTTCCTGCTCATATCACAAGAGTGGCTAAGAAACACGTTCTAAGCACACAATTAAAAAGTGACAACTTAAAAACTTGGCCTGCATATAAAGGTCTTCTCACACTTCATTATTAAATCCCAAACTAAGGAATTATACACTTTTAGCCACCATTTTATATATATATCCTTAGCTTCTATCACCTATCTCTGTAGAAAACTGTCAACAAAGATTGATGCTTTAATAAATGATCTCCATTTGTTAGCTCTATTTTTACTTCCGAACAAATATAGGATATAAACAACTTCACATGATCAAAAAAACAACAGGGCACTGTTGCTCTAAAGGGTTTAATATATATCACAGCTACGCTGATGAGTACACACGCGTTTCTGACATCCAGCATCATCATGTCATAATAAAAGACAGGCAGCTGTTGAAGTGACTGTGATTGAGATGAGACATAATTCAACACACCACACCGCAGTCTTCTAATATGGACATTTGGATACTAGAAATATATCATGTGCCACCCATCCATTTTCTGCTCTTGTTATTTACACAACTCCGCCAGCACTTTGTGTGGCCATTCGCTTGGCTTAGGAGTTGATGGCCGCTTAGAGTTGGCCCTCTCCAGTACCAACTGTACCGACTGCAGTGCTTTGTTAGTGATTGGATCTGTGGCTTCGTCCAACACTGCAGCTGCCGACACCCCAATGATAACAAGACAGAGGAAAAGAGGGAAGCGGATGATTAAAGAACTGGATATAAACGACGACGTAAAATATTAATTTCACACTAAAGACAAATTGACTTTTCTCAGATAATGTCACATGACTCTGTTGTCTCCTCTGCGCGTCACAACAAAGAGATGAATTTATGGGTCTAGGCTGAGACCTGCCACTGAAGATGAAAAGCTCAAGCTGCAAAGAGAGGAAATGTGCCCCCTCTTCTCTTTGTCAATGCATTTGTGTGTGTGATGAGTGTGCGCACTGGAGTGATGCCTGTCCCCGAGCAACCTCTCATCTTTTGTACAGGTGAGTCTCGCTAGAACTTGGCGTATTGGAGAGCTGAACCAGTGGGGATAAACTGATAAAAAAAGAAGAAAAAAGATAGATGTGTAGTGTTACAGACGGACAGTGCAGAATGAGTGAAAGAGAGGGGTGAAGGGGGGCAAGACCAATGCATTAAAAATGGATCAGTACCTTTATGCTGCTTTGTGTGATGGGGTAGCTCTGGGGTTACTGTCACTTTGGCAGGTACAAGGAAAGATGTGAGTTTTGGGGGAAAGGGCTTAAGGGGTAAAGTTAATTCGGGTCTGAGCCTGACATTTGTAAAAGGTGGGTGAAAGCTCTCACGGCGTGTAAGTGCTGCGACACATACAACTAGGGCACGGTCTCCATCCAAGCCCCCATAAAACCCACATACACACTACATAATTGTATGCTAGGCACTGTGCCTCCAACACCCCAGAAAACATACACACATAACCAAAATCCAAAAAGGTCCAAAGTGAATATTTTCTACTTGTTTATGATGACACCAAGGGACCAAAACACCACAGTCTGTAGGTGGGTGTGTGGGTGGAGAGAACACTAATGTATTAGCTTTCCAAATCTAGTCCCAGGGGTAACCACAGAGCAGGTGTACTGTTAATAACTCATAATTATTCTGGGAGCACAATCAGAATAATGGACCCTGATGTGGAACGCTCAATAAACAAATTTTGGTCGCTGAGGAATAGCAGCTGTCTCACAACAGGAGAAGGGGAACCGAATTATTTGACGAGGTGTACAGACAACCCAACCTCTGTTACTGTAGATTAGGATAGGAGATTGAGAAAAAAGAGAAAAAGTGTGTGTGAGACAAACTTTGACAAAGCATGTGACAATTGAAGACGGAGAAGAAAGATGGAGAAAATAGAGCGGTGATAGTCCAGCGACCCCTGGGAGCTTCCTGTGAAATCATAAAGAGGGAATATGACAACAGTTGGTGTGACAAGAGGCTTGTTTCCAATGGAGCAGCCCCCCTCCGCACTCCCTCTGAGTGACAGGTGTCCGCTCTCAGTTGTAGCAGGTCACGCGGCAGACACTGTAGCTTTACATACAGAGGAGGGCCGGGAGGGCCACAGCATGTAGGAACATTTTGGATACATTTTAGATGTACAGTACAGAGCAAGTCCTGCCTTCAGTGACTCTAAACCATGCTCTACAGAAATCATGCAGCACTGACATCCGGTCAATCCAGAGGATGGATTTGTGAAGGTTATCAAGCACATCAATACAGCCTCGACATTAGCTAACAGAGCAATTTTCTGGGTCCAAAGCTACCCTGTGATGCCACCATGCGCAGAGAGGGGGCGCCACCACCAGCTACTTTTTCTGTGAGACACAGGCAATAGAGCAGTGCATGCTGGGGAAAAAGGCTAGAGTGCCAAAGCAAGTGGAAAGCTAGAGCTGATGTTTCTTAGAAGAGATGAAAGTAGAAAAGATTTATAAAGCAAGACGGAGGGAGTGCAGGGGAACAGCACTGCTATGATTTGGCATGATCCTCAGGAGGACTCATTTTAGCTCATTTTGCATCTCAGCTTTGTAAGATTTGACATACTCCTTCAAATTGGACTATATATTTTACTTTACTTTACACTAGTGTGTAAATTATGTAGCAGTGCTGCAGCGTTTAATAATCCTTGTAGAGGAAATATATGTAGTCTTCATTTTTAATAATTCAGCAGGAAGGGCATGGCACGCAACAAGCTATACAAAGGGCAACGGGGAGGTCTCCAACACAATATGCAGTAACTACACAAAGTTGGAGTTTGCATATTTGATACAAATGCACACACAGTAGGGTGTGTGCCTGCTTCGGTTTCTGACACTCCCCGTCATTATAAAGGTGTGCAGGTTGTAACCTGCCCTTTGCTGCGCTCTACTTATCTACTCGTAATCTTGATTGATGGAGGCATTCAGACCTGCAAGGCCAAATCATTTAGTAGATAAAGCTTCTAGGTCCAGGCTCTTTTATCTACACTTACCAACATAAATGTGTATATCAGAACATTTGAATCACAAATTCTCTGATGCACTCTGGTGAAACATTTTGGTGCATTGCTGGAAACTAGGAGCAAATAAATGCTAATATACACATTTATGTAAAGTGATTAAGCAACTTCAGTGTCCTAGTATATGAAAGTAACAGATAAGCTGCGGTAAAGAACACCACAACGATAAGAAGAGTGGCGTTTCCTCCACAAATGTTGTTATTTTCCATATTAGGACACCTCAGACTTTAGTGCTTATACCATGGCCACTTCCCATCAACCATCTTTAAAGTTTGTTTAAAAAATGGATGACGATGAAACTTTTACACTGAGCCAATCAGACACGAGAACTTCACGTGGCCATGATATAATCCGCCTTATTATATAAGAAAATACAGTGGTGGTGCTTTATTCTACTTCTTCCTACTGTTTGACTTCCCCCCTCAGGCAGTGTACAGCATACCTATGAGAGAAAAGCTAGATGTAAATTAAACATTTTATTACCAGTCTACTGATTGCTTGTTAGAAAAAACAGATTTTAATGCACAGTTTGTCTGCTTATCCACGGCGGTAGTAAACCTAACTGAGGCCATGACACTGCTTTCACACACGCTGAGATGTAGTAAATACAGAATAACTACTTACTTAGCTGTTCCCCTGGACTAACAGCAGTGGATAGCTATGCCCTCCTTTATAAAACAGAGTGAGTAATTGAGAGATACAAAAAAAAAATAGAGAGACATAAGAGAAGGAAGAGGGGAAAAAGTATATAAATGAGAAGGAGGGAGTAGGTAGTGACTACAAAGTGCAGTTTTCATTCAGGTGCACACATGCTGCTCGGCATACACCCCATACCTGCCAGAAGTCCTGCAGAGAGGGAGGGGCAGAACGGGACGGAAATGAGGAGGGAGAAAGAAGAGGAAAAAGAGGAGGAGGAGGAGGGATGGGGAGTTTGTGGGTGGAGAATGGGGATCAGTAGGTGGAATGATTGGGGGGAAAGGGGAGACAGAAAAATTGGGGATTTTGGGAGACGGGGAGTTGAGGACGATGGTTATTCGCCAGGAAGGGAAGAGAGAGAAAATGGAGGGATTACTTGTTATGCGAATGAGAGAGGAGGGCTGATAAGAGCACGAGAGAATCATCAACAATCAACAATGGCAACTTCAGGTCACATCAACATAAGATTACGGCAGCTGAAAGCATGTCCACATGATCATGGCAGGAGGAGAAAATACAGAGATGAAGTGAATTACCAGCAGAGAGACGTGGCATGAAACAATCGGTTGAGCAAACACAAGAAATCCGACTTAAAGAGTTAAAATAACTGTGTTCCTCTGGACAGGAAAAATAAAAATAAAACAAACAGGGTGAGTCAATATGAACAGCAGCTGTTAAACAACCATACAGGGCATGTAATGTGTACATACATACAGTCTGAACCTGGAACAAATTAGTGTCAGCAGGAGGGGGCGGGGGAGGGGGGGGGGGGGGGGGGGGGGGGGAAGGGAAAGGTTCATAACATGTAGACTTTTAAACACTTACTGCGGCCAAACAGTATGCATGTGGCAAATCTCTTTCTAAATAAAACCACAGGAAGCGAGAAACAGAGGTCTTTTAAGAGAGCTCTCGTGTTACTCTCACACAATACTGTACACCTCTCCTCCATCAACCTTAGCCTTTATCGCTGTTTACCACCCAACCCCCACCTGAAACGCTCCTCTTGTACTTCACCACACCCTCCATCAACTTCATGATTTACACACTACAGATATTGCGGCGCTATTCATGCCATGGCCATTTCATCTAGAGTAGCTCTAATTCAATGCAGTTTTAAGTTTTGTGTGAACTAGATTTCATTGCTTCTTGGCAGTCAGCCGTAATGGTTTCTTCCTCCTACCAACTAGCTAGGGGTGCCCATTAAGCCAATGAGGGAGAGGAACAAGTCTCTGGGAGAAAAAAGAGCTGGGCAGAGCCAGAGAGGGAGGGTTTGCCCTCGGGCCGCTCTAACCATGGCAGGAAAATCTCAGGGGACAACCAAAGCTAAATACAGTATCAGAGAAGACCATGTGTCCACAGATTTGCCTGGCAAATAAAGGAAACACGAGGCCTGGAGATAGGGACGACATTTACATGAGCAGACAAGAGCCATAAATGAAGAGTGTTCAATTTCGATTTTAGGCCACCACAAAATTTTGTATAGCCCAAGCTCTTTGGTTAATATGCTTTTGAAATATGGGTGAATCAAAGTTCTGAGAACTCTTTCACAAAACACGAGACTTAGTAAAATCACTATTATATCACTATTATAATCTCTATAGCAGTTGCACAAGGCAGTAAAAAGAGGGACGTTGTGACAAATAGTTCTCTCTTTAGCCTCACTGACTTGGTGTAGCTCACTGAACTACAACATGGAGATGGGGTACAGATGTACTCTGCATCATACCAGCCTGGGGGCTGATGGATTTTGGAATGAGGTTAGAAACTGCAATCACCACTCTGATAATTAGTTAATATTAAATAAATGAGGATGGTTGGCTACTGGCTGTGAGAGATGTTCCCGGGGATCAGTGAGAGGGCAGTAATGGGCATGAATCAATATCAAGGAATGCAATAATGAAAATAATGATGTTGGTGATTCATATTGATGGCTTCTATTTCCTTGACTGTGAACAGAGAAATGTTCAAATTGAGGGCCTAGAGACTTGCTCCTTTTAGAATCAATCTGTGGCCATGGTGGGGGAGGTAGTCTGTTCGAAGTTCACCTGCTCTTATTGTCTCTAAATAGGTCATTATGCACAGGGCAGGCCTACTTTGAACTTTTCTGAACTAGGTTTTACTAACTGAATGTTTACAGATTGAAGGTAGATAGTTATAAGATCCCTGCATAGGCTAAAAACAATACATTTCTTCATTACTCTAAATCTAAACCTTTTTTTGAACTTTCAGAGCTCAAACAATATTTGAAAAGCAAGATATTTTGGTTATCTGGCCTAATTTCAATTACTGTAATTTGAAAATAACATGAGTTGACGGTTGAGAAGCAGACAGCAAAGCAAAGACATAAGCAAAGACAAAAAAAGTATACAGGGTATGGTCTGTGGAAAAATAACATTGTTTCACTCGTGTTTTGAGGGAAGGGTGACCAACATTTCAAACTATTCCCTGTGGATGTTCTGTCATTCACATCTATTCTCTTATAAAATGTACATGTGCAATGGTAGTATCTCAGTGTGACAGCAGTTTGTGCACATTTTGCCAGATACCAACAGAAAATAGGTACAATAGACCTACAAACAAAAACGTAGACCCAGAAAGGACAGCCAACATTCTGATAGCTGTATTATTTGGGATTTTTTCTATCAATTTCTGCACTTTTTGCTGACAGAGTGTAATAGTGTTTTCTATTTTCTTCACTATCTCTTTCCATATCATTTAAGATGCTGTGACCCCAGTGGCCCTGATGCGTACTTTTTAATTTCTATTTTTTTATTGAGTTATCGCCTCGCCTTTATACATCATCCCTGTTCTATTTATCCTCTTTCTTCAATGTCATATCAGCCTGAAAGATGAAATGACAGTTATTCTCTTTATATTGCATTTCATAAAAAGGATTTCATTATGTTATTATGTAACATCACATTCATAAAGACTGGGGTTTCAGTGCTGAATGCAATCAAATTAAGACCATACTTTCCAAAACCTCACTTATAATTCCTTCTCTTGGTATGCATATTTAACAGATACAACTATTACTACTTATTCTTATAAAGTCTAATTATCAAGTGCAGATGTCAGTTGCTTAAGTTTGCTTAATTTGGGAGAAAATACGATCAATAGTATATTTAAAGTGCTAAGGGACAGATTTATGATCAAATGAAAAGTCTATATTGACTGATATTGCGTTTTTCCTTAATGTGGAGTTTTTACTGGAACTGCAAATTATCGAAGAGTAAGGTCTGTGGATTAACCAAAGTAACGGGAATATTGTGTTTGCAAGGACATTTTTCAGCGCTTTAAGGCGCACAAAGAAATTTCTGTTCACCTCCGTTGTATTGGGGTTGCGGAAGAAGTGGTAGAAGTTTCTGAGGCGGATATCTTAAAAACTTGGCTTATAAAACTGCAAATTATCTTAATGGCCGGACACCACCATGGGTAATTGGGGTAAGTGAGAAAATGTGTTGTTTTTTGTATTTTGGATAAACTGCTTCTTTGAGCCATTATCGACACTGGCCATTCTGGGGAATAAACCCCTCTAGTAGAGTGGCAAGCTGTTCAGGGGGAAAAGAAATAAGCTCTAATAAAATGTTATTAGAACACAGCTTTCTGGGGAAATGCAATGCTCCTTTAGTTTTCTTAAAATCCATCACCATTAACATTTCTAACACATAATTATCAAACAGTCCCTGCTGCTGGCTTCCTTGATTGCCAAGTTGACCCTCTATCCCACTTCTTACCTTCCCATCGTAGCGCTTCACAATGAACTGATCCAGGCCCAGATCTGAGAAAGAGATAGAGAAAATAAACAAATACAGATCTGGAGACAAATATTATAACAAACAAGATTTGAGGCAGACTAGTTACACAGTGGGGGCATCACGATTTATGTCCACCATGAAGCAGAGCAAATGTATTTACTTGGTGTAGTTAGTGAACCTCTGGTAATCACTGACACATGCTCGAGATTAATAATAGTCATTAACAACCCATTTCCATTTTGCAAGTTCTTTAAAATAAACAATCATTGACATTCAGCTTCGACTACTCTCATCATCAGTTAGAACAATGTTCTCACGTTTATTTTATAGATCCAAAATGAGAAGCGTGTACCAAGATCAATAGTATGCAATGTGTACAATTATTTATGTATATTATATTGTATATATTTATGTTTCTCAACGTGTTTAGGTTTATCGAAAAAATCAATGTCACTATATCATGCTAACACAGTGATTGATGACTTCATTGAAGCACACATATGGATCAGTTGAAAACGAGTATTCTTCAATGTGCTCTGCTTTGTCCTGTCAGACTTCAATTGATTTTGTAGCTGAATGCTGAATGCTCCCTGCAAGGATGATACAAAACATCATTTTCCCCACTTTCTACTAAACTTAATTAAACGTACTTCTAACATGAGTTATGAATTTTTGTGTGAAAAAGACAATCATACCTCCAAACTAATGCAATTCAAACAAATAAACCTTGTAATGTTCTAAATGCTTGTGTGAGGCAGCAGTTCTCATCTGTTAAATGAAGCATGCAGTAATTGAGAGAAAAAAGACTTCCAAGAGTCACGCAGGCTCTTGATATCACACGGAAAGAATAGTAGCACACTGACCTGCTGAAACAGTCTCAAATCAGATTAACTCTGAGGGCGACGGTTAGAGTATAATCTTATTAAACTGAACACTAATTAAGTGAAGATCATAATTTTGTTTGAAGTTGGCTTCATTGGCATTACACAAAACCTAATCACCTAAGACCTCTGCAAATAGCCGAACGCCTTCTTCTGTTTAGTCAATAATACTTTAACTTCAGGTCAGTTACAAAAATCCAAAAGATTCCCAACTCAGGGGCTGGATCAATGTGCTGAAGCCTACATTTCTAGGTCTGTCCCATTTAGCAGGCCGTTTCAGAAAAAGGCAGCCTTGTTTTGCTTATTTTGTTTTTGCAGCATCATAGAATTCACCTTCTAACTTAAGAAATTAATAAGCCCACCTGACAACAGGAAGAGTATTGTTCTCTGTTGGGCTGTAAAATTTGGGGATGTTTATGTTCGTGTCAAACGAGCAATTTGGATTCTCTTTGGATTGTACATTTTATACAACTCTCCATTAGGCTTTTAATTTTATTTTTTAACAACCATACATAGTTAATAGGCTTCTTTTCTGAATTCTGTATTTTCTCTTCCCTGACACTTAGCCATTGCTCTATTAGTTCTTTGGTTGTTTTAACTTTTCTAATGTAGGCCGATGCTGTTAAGCAGATACTGAAGGCTCAGTGAATATAGCTTGTGTTCAGGTCTTCAAAGTGTAGCTATTAAATAATAATGCAAAGTTTAAAAATAACAGTTTCATTTAGTTTTCTTTGTAGAAATTAATGAAATGCTGAGATATACTGTGTGTATTTTTTCCAAAGTTTTACACCCCTTAAAATTAAGGTCTTACAATCCCTGTGAAGCTTCTGTGACCCTGAATAGGGTTGAGAACCACTGATCTATGGGTCAGAAAATCTGCTGAGCATTGAAACAACAGAAGCAGACTTGCCAGCAGAGGGTCTGTTGTTTAACCTCACTTGGGCAGGGGGCTTTGAGAAAAGAAGTGAAATGGCTGCTTATGAAGTAAACGGCACTTTCTTGGCTTTTTCATCTGCTTTGCTGAACCTTCTCCTATTCAACCGAGCTCAGCTCATCATTACTTTAAATCCAGTTTCCAGTGGGGCTAAATACAGGATAAAGAATGGAAGAGCTGGGAATCGTCAAGTGGGGAGCAGAGTTACTTGGTCTAAGAATGGAAGGCCAATGGGGGCCAAGCTGGGCCAAGTCTTGGGCATAGTTAACAGAAGGAAGTGCTGAGGTGAGCAGGAAGGGCAGCCCAGACGTGACAGGCCCAGCTAAGTCCTTATTAAGTGTTAACTGCAGGCGTCCCTCCTTTACTGGGGATGTAATAGCTCTCACACAGTGAGAATTCATCCGTAAGTGTGTGATGGAGGCGAATATTCTCCTATACAATAAAATGTCACACAAATGTAACTGAATTTTAGTGTTCAATATCTGGATAATGACAGATTAAGACAGAAGTGGTGCTGAAACATGCCTGTGCCAAGTTAAGCTCCCTACCTTCCCAACCCTCCCATGGCTAAAGATCAAATATCTCTCACTGGCTCCATGTGTGACGCCTGAGATCTGCTCGGATTTGAACCTGTTAATTGATACACCAACTGCTGTGCTGTGATTCACTCAACTCAGCATGATCGCACAGCCCCTGTCACTTCCATCCCCCCCTCCCCACATCCCTTTATACTTGTGAACACGGTCAGTTGGATCGTTATACCATGAACTGGCCTGAGTCCTGAACTGCCAAGCGTGTGCTGAGTGTCCCTATAGCTGGGTGAGGGGGGGGGCTGCGCTGGGTAATGATCTACCGGTGGAGTGATACGATCTCAGCATTGCTCACTGGAAACATCTCACCCTGGATAGTGATTACCATAAACCTGCATGCATGTACTGCGACACATGCAAGGTTGCATGGGTGTGTTTTAAAATCCTGGATGGAAGGAATAAATAAAACCGATTGAAAATCATAGAAAATAAGAAGTTGAAGCAAAGGAAAGAGAGGAGACTCACTCTCAGGCTGCTTCTCGTTAGGTGTGATGGAGCGTATGAAGTCCTGGGGCGTCATGTAGACCTCAGTATCTCCATGCTCGCCGATGACCTTCAGTGTGGCAAAGTAGCGGAAAATCTTGTCCGGAGTGGAGTAGGCTCTTATCCTGTTCTCATACTCCATAACCTGTCGACCAGACAACAAACGCCAATTAATGACACAAAATGTCCCCTCTCTAATATACCCAAACATCAACCAAATCAAAAGACTCAGCGATATTCCAATCCTGTGTGTAGCAAGGTAAATAGGGAGAGTTAAAAGAGTGTGGAGAGGGTGAAGGAGTGACTAGAATAAAGAAGAAGGTGGCGGCAGGAAAAACAAGTTGTCAGTCCTGATGGGGAGGTACATTAACCTCCTGACTACCACAACTACCACATAATCAAAACAGGAAATAGTGCTTTTCAGGATCAGTGTGACTGGCAGCTTAACATGAAGGGAGACTGCAGAACTATCCCAGCCACACAAAGCTGTGACAACCACACATAAGGCTAACAGCATGGCACTGCTGACATGCCGAAGTCCAACATTTTGGAAAGTACAAAAATAACCAAACTCATTTATTCAGCTCTGATACACACATTAGCCTCGTCAATGTTTGCCTTGACACTGCCATCTGCCTTTCAGCAGAAAGTTTCAAATAGAAATTGACAGAGCGGTGTCTGTTTGCCAGCTGTAATCCACACAGGCGGTTATTTAATGTGATGCTGAATGACTGTTTACACTACACAAACTCCCTGTGGAAAAAGCATAAACTTTTTGAGGCTATTATCTAATTTAATTTGATAACAGAAAGAGTTAGAAACACACACAGACTTTGATCAAACTCGAATTGCTTCTTGAGTTTGTAGCTATGATTACGTGCTTCTGTGTTGGTTCCCCCTCTTAAAAGACCTTATTGGTCTTTAGGGAAATCACCAGGAGCGTGTCCCCCAGAAGAGGCAACCATCAGTGTATGGATGAGAGGTTATAGGACAGTCGTGCGGAAACGCCTGAGAGCCTGACTGATGGGAAGCCCAGGGTATGCTGTCATCCCTCTCTGGCTTTCATCTCCTCAGATTTACAGGCTACTGATCTCCGCATCATCCACACTGATGGAGACTCAAGCCTCTTTCTTATGAGCTTTCAACCCTTAATGCTCTATCTTTCCATTACAAAGAAACTGCACATACACAACCAAAGGGGGTAAAATTCAAGTCACAACAGGTATATATTATAAAATAATTTTATTTTTTTTTAACCACACATACTGTAAAATGCCATCAACATTCGTCAAGGGCCGTCTGAAGTGCTGATGGACATTTGTACACATATACAGAACTCCCGTATGCTCTTATCAAACTCTTTATTTGACATAGTGAGTAAGATGGCACAAACTACCTGTGGTACGATTCACTGTGTGCTCCCCTGACATCTATGGCTGCTGCTGAGGCAAGAGTGATTGCACAATTTTTTACATCTAAAGCACAAGTCGGATGTACCATTGCGTCACTTTAAAAAAAAAAAATTCCATCTATTGTTCAAAGCTCTTCCTCTTTTCTCTGCCCGGTCCTCCAACGATAATATGCAGAGCTACAAACTGTGTTTATTTGGCATGGCACCAAAGACCCTTTGTTCTTCTTCTGCATCCCCTTTGTCATCTGCTGCCTAATTAACAGGAATAAAATCTTACAGGCTGAACATTTCAGTTGTTTATGACTCCAGCAATGCATGCTCATTTCCTTTGTATGTCTCCATAAAATAAAATGTCAAAATGTACTGGCGTTTGCATATTGGACATTGATTGGGAGGCCCTTCAAAACACCAATATAAAGGTGAATTAAATACAAGAGTGACTGAACGGCTGAATGTTTATTGTTTATTGATCACCTTGCGGTCACGGAATCCGGAGCGTGGCTTCTTTTTTTTCCCTTCACCGCCATCATCCTTTGCTTCTTCATCTCCACTGCTGGCCTCCACCGATTTCTCTGACTCCGTCTCAGAATCTGTATCCCTGATGAAATCAGCTCCCTCTCCGCCTGGTTGCTCAGAGTGTTGAACGGAAGGCCCTGCATCAGCATATGCTCTAGTTTAAAAAACAAAAACAAAAAACGGATTAGATAAGAAACTCAGGGACATTTCCATCTCGCTTGTCGTGGAGGTGTGGTATTGTAATATTTGTGTTTTACTCTGCTACCCAGTATGTCGGGGACTATGTTTTGCAGCTAAGCATGTGCTGTGGCTACGAGAGGGAACGAGAGAGATTATGTGCTGCACTGTGCAAAGCGAAGAGGTTTACCACGGCAAACTCCCACTTGACCGTTTTTCTGACTAAATTGAAAAATTGGAATAATAATAATAAATAGCTGAGTCTGTCTGGGGCAGGCTGAATAATTCAGTTTAATGAGACACAAGGAGAATGAAGCCTGGGGTGAAGGCCTGGAACAGTCTCGTCCCATCAGTCTCAAATGCCCTGAGGCACCATCCATCACTCTGCCTCCTGCAGCACAGTCATTCTGTCCCCATACAGCTCTCACGTCAACCGCCTCTCCACTCCTTGCCTTAACTAAACACCAGCCTCCTTAGTAAGGCATAGCCATAAAAACATTGTGACACCCTTGGGGTGGTGCCTTGGAATGTCAACAGAAATGCAGTTAAGCAACTTCATGGGTGGTTTCCCTAATAGTTGCGTCATGTTGAAGAATCGAATTTGGCATGTGCTCAAAAGTCAAACTGCTGTCAAAGCAAACCAATCCTAGTCTTTTCAATGCAGATCATGGTCTGTTCATTTAATGGGGACCACACCACACAGCGAGTCTTGGCATGAACATAAGCAATTGTCTAAAGAAAGACAAAAGACGGTGCACGCACTTATTATTTATCCATCATGTATTATGAATTAATGCTTTGCGTTTTGTATATTTGCTCCTACGGGGAAAAATAGTGTATTTTTTAAACTGAATTCAACTGTTTCAGTAGTACATAGAAGCACACAGGTGCATTAATGGGCCCAGTCCTACCTATTCCACAGCAGCCCAGCACTAGCAGACACACCAGTCACCCCAGCCAGGGCTGCCAGCATCAGCCTCCTCCGGCCAGACCCCCGCACTGTCCCGCTGTGGTAGCGTCGGGACAACTGCGCTAGTCCCACCGAAACTGCGGACAACGCCCGCAAGCGGAACATCCTGCAAAGAGAAAAGAAAAACGTGTGGTTAAACAGCTGACAATTTTGTTTTCGGGCAGTTTGTCCAGCATGTGACATCAAAAAATAATACATAGATCTGCTTCTGTTATTGAAAATACAGACAAATAAGAGGATAACACTGTTTTTACACTTATCATCTGAATGTCATGTGTAAGCGGGTGTACCACTACACAATCCTTCTCCAGTCATAAGCCGTGGAAGTCTTAGGTAAGGATTTGGAGAATTTCACCAAAAAAAAGAACTAATTAACTCGCATCTCAAGAGGCAAAGCTTAGAACGATAGCAGTGCACTCGTGGGATCTGTCTTCACACTGCACTGCAGGCAAAACTGTAGCTTCAACAGTCAATGCAGAAATGTCCTGGAATCCTCACACACCTCAATTAATAAACAACAGAAAGCACGGATAAAACTAATTGCCACCAGTGCAGCTAAGCTCCAAAACTTAATTTTCGACCAGACTGTTGCTTAATTCATCAGTGTCACAGAAAGATGATTAACAATTAAACAGGGGGCTACTCGTGTGTATCTGTAACCCCCGTGTGTGCACATAGGACAGGAGAGAGGAGTTCATCCCACCGAGGCCTTTAGCTGCCACCTGTCGATATCCTATTAACAATTCAGACACCAATTGTCCAACTGATTCTGCTGAGAGATAAAAGAAGACATGGCATATGTTAACTGAGTGTTCAGCAGCCCATGACAATGAAACAGCAAGCATGCATGACCACCAATCCTGTGGAGCTGATAAAAGACTGGCGCTTACGATACTGTAGACACCAGCTGAAACTGAAAACCTATTCTAGCGCAAAAGAACAACTTCAATGACAGTCTGTGGAACATAAACAAAAAGATCTTAATGCTCTCGTAAATGGTAAATGCACTGTACTTATAAAGCGCCTTTGTAGTCTTTCGACCACTCAGTGCGCTGTACACTACATGCCACATTGATCCCATTCGCCCACATTCACACACTGATGGCTGGTAAGGTGCCAACTGCTCACCAGAACAGAAACGAAGCATTCACACACATTCATACACCAATGCACAGCAACAGGGGTGATTTGGGGTTCAGTATCTTGCTCAAGGACACTTTGACATGCAGCGAGAGGAGCCAGGATCGAACCGCCAACCTTCTGATTGTTGAACATGATCTTAAGTTATTTGTTTAAAATGGACTCACTCCCAATTTTGTGTGACACCTAGCTTTTGCTCCTACGTGGATTGAATACAGTTAATGTAAGTTGCTTAGGAAAAAAAAGTGTCTCCAAGTGAATGTAATATAATGTTATAAATACTAATAAAATGAACAAATCATATCTGTAAATAACAAAATAAAGAACTGAGGCCATCGTGATTTCTAAATAATTTCTCAAATGCCGACCTGCTTGGCAGAATTTACTGAAGCCTATATCGAATCAGCTTGAAAAAATATAAAAGAATACGTAAACACATGTGCCAGACGGGTCGAAATGCACAAGAGGCAGAGGGACGAACACAAAAATGCAGAATTGTTTTTATGGATCTGTTTGATGCCAAAGTGCCAGCTGAGGACTGCATAATAGGCTAGTGTAATTAATGTCTTCCTGGGCCTTCAGGGTCACTCGAGTAGAAATGTATCATTTATCATCAAGAGCTACCCATGATCTGTGAAATCCCCAGTTGGTGGGCTTGGAGCTTGTACAGAAAATAATTTTTTTATAGCCGATACACACCGATGGTCTCTTTGTTCTCATAAACTCTCAGAACTTTCTGGTCAAGAGGGGGACGCCGGGAATGTGAACGTGTGCAGGTTGAATGAAAAGAGGTGTGGGGTAGCCTCTACCTTTGGTGGAGACTTCTCTTTTCAATATCTTACATTAAAAAACGTGCAGGAACACGTACGTGCAATGGACAATCGATTAGGGAGACTATTTCATGCTGTTACAACAACAAAAAACAAGCAATATTGAGGCACAGATCTGAGTGTGTGAGAGCTCTCGGCCATCCACGGAGGTCTTAGCAAGGTACATTACACAGCATATTATATTTTTTCATAGTTGGTTGCTTGGTTAGAGCTTTGTCAAGGTGCTGCCAAGAAATGTGCCCTGATTTGACGATAACACCAAGTTATCATCAAATCATTTGCGTCCACTTTTTCTCGACTTTATTCTAAACCCATTAAAGCAAAGTGGAACCTTTTAAGTGCTAATAATAATGCTTACAGCTCACCATAATCATCCAACAGTACATGTGTTAGTTGTCAGGGTCCCGTCTCTTGAGAGTAGTTTTTTATTCATTGTTATCAAGATAGCTGTTAAATAATTGATCAGATCTCTGAATGCTACAAACTCAAAATCAAACCCCAGACAAGCAGGACTGTATCTTTAATCCAATGCTGCTGCCTACCTGATGGAATAAAGCATGGACCTTGTTTAGCATATGGATGTCTCAGGGCCTGGGGCTGATCTGGGACCTGGTAAATCAATATTGCTCTTGACCATCAACATCCACCACCGGACAGCGATATGCTGAGCTGCCCACAAGAAACACAAGTATTTGCGCTGTGTGTTAACACTACTTGGCACTTCAGGTCAGCGGCCGGGGGCACTAAAAATGATGTTTTATGCCCTCAGTTGAAACAAGTAAGGCGTTCCTCTCAAACAATAGTAAACTTGGCAGTTTTAAGACGCTAAACTTTGCAGCTCCTCTGTTGCTCGGGGATGTTGTCTGCCTCTGAGCGGAAAACAGAAAACAGAGAGCGGGGGTTATTGTCAGGAGTACCAGGCGTCTACCTTCTACCTTCAGCATATCAGGAAAACTGTTTGGAAACTTTGGCTACGTTCACATCGCAAGTCTTAATGCTCAATTCTGATTTTTTGGTTTGGCTGTTCACATTACCTTTTACAATGTGGCTTATATGAGATTCCAGTGTGAACTGAAAAGAACAATAACAATGACGTCAGACGCAGCACTAAAGTTGGGGAGGTTACGGAGGAAGTGAGCATTATCGCTTTCATTTCAAAATGTTTGTGTAATGGCAGCCGTAACATTAATGAGCAGGTGCTGAGGAGGAGAAGAAATGAAGAGAAGAGAGACCAAATTTGGCATTTTGGCCTTTTGCTGGGTTATGGCTGCAAAATTCACTACAGAGGTCTGTGTGGATGCGGAGACGAAGCCCAGGAGTGGTGGGAATGGACGCATAATTGTGACACATGTCGATGTAGATTGACCGTAAAAGGTGCATCAAATCCGCTTGGTTGTTCACACTGCGGCCGACTGAACAAGAATCTGACCCTGGGTCTGATTCAGGACCACATACGGAAGTGGCCTAAATCTGATTTGAAAAAATCAGATCTGGGCCTGGATTTGAGTGTTCACCACTACCCTTCTGAAAGTCATGACAGGGTCACTTGACCCCAAAATTCAGATTTGGGCCACTTTTGCCTGCAGTCTGAACGGGGGGTGCTTAAAGATAGGATGTAGATCTTTAGACAGGTCTTGTGACTTGCCAATGTAAACTTTTCCTTGTTGATTCATTCATGAAAATTCCACCCAAAAGTTTTTACGTAAAGACTGTAGAAAGTTACTTTAATCCACCTGTTTTGGGCTTTATTACCTGAACCGGTTTTCAGAATAAAACCAAATACACTTGATACTCCAAACACGTGGACAGTGTGTTGACTCATAGACAGTAAGGCATTTCTCACTGCCCAGCTGGAATATCCAAGTTGGTTAAGACCAACTTTGACAACAAATTGGTAAACCAACATTATCACTTGTATAAAGGGGGGGGGGGGGGGGGGGGGTGGCCACCAACAAGACCTAGCCAGCCTCAGTTTTGGTCTGAACATTTCCAAAAAAAGGTTGAACACCAAAGGATCCAGTAAAGTGGAGGAAAGTTTCTAAAGAGTTTTTCCTAACAGAAAAGGAAGAGCTTACTGTTCACCATTTTATCTCCGGTTGTATCATCCCAGCTGTCGAAGTTATCGAAAAACCCTTTCACAAAACATGACTTTTGACAAATGGGGGCGGTGGTTTATAAGAACGCTCACCGGTGAGTCTTTGCCCACCAACCATGTCAACAAACCAGCTAGATAAGTAAATAACAAATAATGTAGAGGTGAAAAAACATTAAGGTCAACAATGTGTGTGTTATGTTTGACACGACAGAGCAGAAACACGAACCCCCCCCAAAGTTTACTCCAGCAACAGCGACCCCAAATGTTTTTGTTTTTGCCGTAAAAGTTTGACCTCACTGACAACCTGCAGTAAATATCAGCGGGTTTAGCTGCTCAGTTAGCCGCAAAACCATTAAGACCATTACTCTCAACAAACCCAGCCCTGATTTGTACCATCTCTTGTTTGCTTTCAATGTGAGTCGGAGAAAATTTTCGTAGGGGCAAGCAACGCCAGCCTGTAAGCAAGCTAACGAGCTGCTATTTCTTGCTTTCCGTCAGGGAGAAAAATCGTAGCAACGAACAACATATACAAAACGACACTGGTTTACTCACATTAGCGGCAACACAAAACCGGCCAGTCGGTGCGAAATGATAGTGTCTTCGGCGGGTTTCAGGGGTACGTCTTTTTTTTTTTTTCCCCACTACTCTTGGGGTCTGCAGAGATGGAGAGCTGTTTCCCCGTGTTCACCAACAACCCGTGCAGGCAAGCGACAGAGGGGAGGAAGGTGGGGCAACAGAGGGGAGGAGCGTGGGGCAACAGAGGGAAAGGAGGTGGGGCAACAGAGGGGGAGGAGGTGGGGCAACCAGCTTCAGCAGCCCGCCTTCCATGCAGTTCACACCGGGCTCCAGTCCCACCACCCACCAAACCGCTGCTGCTCGCTGCTGCTGGGGTGGTGGTGACCTGTGTAGGTAGTAAGTTAGTAAGTGCACTGTCCCCATTTCAACCCTTTTTATGTCATGTTATCAATTAGATACAATGATTTTTTTTTTTATTTACCACAAGAGCCTCATCATTAATGGGGGTTTTCAGTACACTTAATTTAAGACTTAGACAGACCTTTATTTGTCATTTGGATTTGCATCAAAAGAATTATGTTACAATGACACATTGCACAACAGGAATAGAGGAGAGGCCAGTATGTAAGTCAAAAAAAATAAATAAATAGATTATGCATATATAAAACTTTTTATATTTAAAAAAACAGTTATAAAAAAAGTCTGGAAAACCATGTGGTCCTTTTACTAGCCTCATTCGAAGCCCCACTTCATCATGATAGGTGTGAGTGCTACTGGCCGGTAGTCATTGAGGGAGGAGGGTTGTGTTCTTCTTGGGTCGGTACAATCGTGGCAGTCTTTGAAGCAGGAATGGTACTACAGCTGGTGCAGTGAGATGTTAAAAAATGTCTGTGAGAACCGCCAGCCAGCTGGTCAGCACATTCCTTGAGCACCTTTCCTGGTATGTTATCCAGGGCCAGCTGCTTTCCGGCCCTGATGTCCGAGAAAACGCTTCCTCCAGGGTTCTCCCTGGACAGTCAGCTGTGGTCCAAAGCTTTGTCGCATCATCTGGACGAGGATAGGATTTTTGTTGCTGTGGTGGGTGTTTTAGTTACTCGAAACCTCCAAAGTACTTGTTTAGCTCATTGAGGAAGCTGGTGTTCTCACAGGAAGAGGGTGGGGCCTTGTAGTCTGTAATGGCTTGGATGCCCTGCCACATCCGTCTGGGGTTAGTGGGGTCATTGAAGAAATCCTGTACTTTTTGTCCATGATGCTAATCTTATAGCTCGGTTCAGGTTGGCTCTAGATGTTTTCAGTGCCACCATGTCACCAGACTTGAAAGCGTCGTTCCTTGCTTTCAGCCTTGCGCGTTGAACAAAGCTTTTGCATTTGTGGCTCCCACCCGGTTGATAACTTTAAAAAAGCTACTTTTATATGCTTTAATGTTTGCAGTTTTTGTGTTTTTATATTTATTTTTCTTGTTTTATACTCTTAATGTTTGTAGTTTTATTGTTTTATATTATTTTTCTAGTGTTTGCACTGTACAGCACCTTGTAATTATAACCGAAATAAAGTTTATTATTATAATTATTATTAAATAGGCCTACTGTATGGATCTTAAATTGGTCAGCATTAAAGGGCATACAGCTATTAATATGATGAAAAAAACAAAATAATAATACAACAACTAAATAATAATATATAATAATAAATAATAAAACAACCGTTCCCTAAAAGCACATTAATCTAAATCAGTCCAATTTGGTGTTATTGACAACAAAGTAAAGTCAGAATAAAAAAAGTGAACAAACTGACTCACACACATACACACAAACTGTATGGTAAAGATGGTGACAACATAAATGGCCCCTATAAATATAGTATTTGTATAGTATTTTTACACATTAATAAGTATGATTAGAAGCTGGTGGTATATCACAGGTTCACATATAGAATATTTAATATCTCCATATGGCTTGAAGAAATAAACTACAGTGTATAGGTTTTTAAATATACACCCCTTGAGAATATCTTCGGCTGCTTCTATTTCTGATTAAAAAAACGTTCATTTAAATAATATAACTGAATTGAATGGGGGAAGTAGGGAGTCTTTGATGTCAGTCATGCATGCTTTGACAGAGCTCCAGCATAAAAATGTATCAGAACTAAATGACAGTGTGCCAGCTGTAATTGTTGCCTTGAATACTTATTTGCTGGACTGAATGCATAATGTGAAAGGAAAAGCAGTTGAGCTGCTGGGTACGTATCATAGAAGACTGCAGGTTGCAGGAACTTGTCACATCCAGTAAAAGTGCAGCTTGATGTGACCGTGCATCAATGTTAATGAGGTTATGAATAAAATAAAGATAGATAGATTCATAGCTACACATATGTGACCCTTAAACTGAGTCCAAATACCACTTGGGTCCTTTAAGAAATGCCAGGAATGTCAGAATAGTTTATCTCCACCTTTGACATCAATAAAATGTAATCAATTTGTAGATTCAAGTTTCCTATATCCCTTACATTATCTCTTATTCATATTATGATATTCACTCATATTGCTAAAATGAAAAGCAGTTTAACAAAGGGCAAAGGACAAAGGGCAAAACCTCTCTCTCTCTCTCTAGCCTTTTTCATTAATTGCCATTGACTGAGTAGGACTGGGCCCTATTTTGAAAATGCTCAGTTGCCACTGGGAAGCTGTACTCTCCTTGGTCGAACTCAACCTGATGATATTTACCCCTTCACTCTTGGCTAAATGAAATGACTAGACACACATGGACACACAAAGCAATCTCAGTAATTTAACACATGCATCAGATCAGTAAATACACAAATTTGTCTTAAAGAGGTGCTGGAAACAGCCAGTTACTTACTCTGCTCACTCTTCTGTTTAGCATGCTGTTTATAACAACACATTTATTTTAATGTCATCCCAATATGATAGATGAACTTCTCTTAAGCGACAAAATGATACATCAATCCCGCATTACTCTGCTGTATCAGATCATCAAATTATCGTGACACTTTGTTGGGTGCGATGCAGAATGCCAGGAGGTTTAATGGCCTTAGACTGATTCATAAGCTGTGAATTAGTAAATATGAAGCCAAATGTTTCTCCTTGGAGGATTCACAATGAGTAAGGGAATATGAGTTAATGCATTTATAAATGGAAACCCTGTCCTTACAAGTGGGGCCAGAATCTGAGCATTCTGTCAATATATCGCCTGATCAATACAGCCATTACAATAACAAATGTAACTGTGGTCACAAAGGTCAGGGGACATAAGCAGTTCTCTGTGACTGTTTTCTTTGAGTTTGTTGGATATTTTATAGCTGCTTCATATAGCCAATACACAGGAGTTACTGTTTTCAACAAAGTTTTTAAAACGTTGAGGTAATTTTTGTCTAGATCAGCGCAGTAATACCAAAATCCACATATTTCAAATAATATCTCTGGTTACTCTCTCTATGACAAATTATTATCTAAACTAATCTCTTTGTCTTTTCCCACAATCTTTTGTTAAAATGATTTTCAATACCTCCTTCTCCTCACATTCTCTCTCTCTCTCTCGCTCTTGCTCTCACTTCCTTCCTCCCTTTTTAATAAGGGAGGCCACTTAACTGTGCCTGCAGCCCTCCAGTGCAGGGTTCATTAATGCAAGCAATTTATCAACAGCCCACAATATGTAATTGTCAACTATTGAAATTTCATATTGAATTTGAACGGCTGCACCACAGTAATAATCTCAATATAGGTGTCCACAGTTGCAGTGCATATTTATCTAATTCGAAACCATTCAGTACTATGTCTTTTTCTATTCTCATAAACATGCAAATCAGTTATTTAAATTGTCCAAAATACCAGAACTAATCAGCTCCCTAAAAGCCAGCTATCTGTAGGTACACATCTGAAATACACACAATACATATGACACATTCAAATCACATGAAAAATACACACACAAATAATCAGTCTAGACAAGCTGGAAAGGAATAGCTGTTAAATAGCTCTTGACCAGAGTGTTTTTAGATCTGTCACCATGTCCGGAGGTGTCTGGTCATGGTGTAGGGTTCAGTATTCTGGCCTTAAGGATCAGCTAACAGTTTTGTAAACCTGAAAAGACACAACATGTCTTCCTCTTACTTAAGTTTCCTCTCTCTAACTCTAGCACTCACCATTAGTCAGACAACCTTTGGGTTGGAGGTTAAGCGTGTCAGGTAGCTGTTTACCATTGCGTTGCAATGCAACAGAAATCTACACAATGGCACTGCGTGCCAATTCCATCCATCCTGCTATTGTGGCAATACAAAGGTGGAGCAGGAGATAAGACAAGCCTACAGAAGAGCCTCCACAGCTCAACTGTTTTTAGTACATAACGACAGTGTTGCTACCACTGTGACTTGTGTTTAGTTTAAAGGGATGTCTCCTTCTCGAATGCTTAGAATACACTTGTAAATCCATAGGGGAGTGCTGGCTTTACACAGACTACAACAGTTTTTGTGCGCTAAAGACAAGTCCCAGCTGAGCTACTATAATAAAAACTATGGTGAAACTCGATCCACAAGCTATACCTCTGTATAATGGTGAAAGATGGCTCTGGTGAAGACCTGCAGACAAAAGCAGGCTCCAGTTTCAGCCGTCACATTGCTGTATGGTGCCTCTGTGAGTCATCATATGTGTAAGAGTAAGCAAGAAAAGAAAGGCAGCATACACTGCCTAAATAGGCCTGTGTTTACCTTATGTAGTATTTGACTGGTGGTGTGATGAAATAGAAGTTACACACCCACACTTGCTTTGGGCATTACCTTATTTTGCAGAACCATGGGAGGGGCTCTTTCATGCTGCTAGGAGACATTTCAGTCATGCATAGACACGCACACACACACACAACACACACACACACACATATGCACACAGGCATGCATACACACCTCTTTTTGTACTCAATTCATCTCTGACCTTGACATACAGGTGCAGAGAGTTTTTAAAAGCAGTTCTGTCTCTCTTAAAGAGTTAAAGTTGGTGGATAACTTTGATTATTGCCAGCAAAGATTATATTTTAATTATTTAAATTTTGATTTGTTTGAATTTGCCTTACTCATATTGAATCCCTGAATTAAGAACATTAATGTGAAGAATTAATTTATGAGACACAATCTGAAATGAAAATCAGTGTCTGTCTGAAATGAACATTTAGCTTGACTATAATTCCAAATTATCTGAGTGACCGTTCTGAGATCTATTTTTATTAACTCAACATTTATGAGCAGTGACACCACCAGTACCAATACAGTACAGTTGGTAATAATATTAAAGTGTTTTTGTTTATCATGAATCATGTAGATGATTAGATATTGAGTAGATAAGATGAACCTAATTATTGTAATTATGTAGCTCACATTAGGATCCAACAAACTCAGATATTGAGATCTGGTATAGGAGTCTTGCTAATTAGTCTTTGTATAGCTTCTCTTTAGGAGCTGATTACACTGATTTAACACACAGACACACAATCTGACACAACTTTAAATCAATTAATGAAATCTAATACCTGCAGGTATTTTCACTTTACTGCAGCTTCTTTTGTTTACACTGCTGACACACCATGTGCAAATACATAGTATCATGGTACAGTTACAGCAGCAACTGTAAAGGTTTATGTAAACGCCTGGTAGTATTTGGCACCACAGAAAGATTCGCTTTGTGAATCGATGCAGCATCAAGGCCTTGAGCAGGTCCTTGTCCATGGCTGAGAATTTGCATTTAAATTGCATCGCCCACACAGCCTGATGCACTGCACCTGGAGAAGTACAGAAGGAGCTGGGATGAGTTCTGGAGCAATGACACATTACTACTGCATTTCACAAACAAATAGAAGACAAGCACAATCAACAACAAAACAACCAAATCTCTATTTGCATTTTTTCATCTTATTTCTTATTCTCTAATGTTTGTGCCAGCCAGCCATATATAAATGTAAATGTCATATGAATTACTACAGTAAAAGTTACCAAATGTGTTTGTATATTAACAATTCAAGAGTTTGTGTTTGTTATCTGGTTTCTCCCTTGACCAATACAGGTGTGGCAGGCGGTATAAAATGACAAGCTTGGTCAAAGATTAAGGAGAACATGTAACATTCCACCACGGGGAGTATCCTTGGCATTCATTGACCAAACAGACCCATTAGAACTCCTATTACCTACATTTGCAGTGGTTGAGTGATTCTGGAGAAAACAAACTGCCTTATACTGTACTTAACCGCTTGCCCTCATGTTCTGTTATTTGGGGACAGAAGCCCTGAAATCCATTAAAGTGCTTGTTCATCACGAAGTAGCCCATGCTGTTTAAAAGTCACTGAAGATCAGTTAAATTAGATTTGATCCTGTAGGCTGCTCTTTTGGGACATGGTCACAAGAGTGACTGAAGGACAAGCTAATATTAGACACAGTTATAGGGGAATGGATGTTGTGGCCAGTGACAGCAAGTCTGCCAAGACGTGGGCTAACACAGAGACATTCAGACAAGTTATAATGCATCTGTCTCTTTCTCATTTTATTCTATTTAGCCAGGCAAAAGTCTTATTGAGATTGAAATCTTCTTTTCTAGATTTATCTGGCCATAAGGCAGCATTAACATAGTTAAAAACAGACAAATACAGCTGTCACACACTGCAAATGAGTGAACACAATATCTAGTTAATACGCAATACAAGGTCAAAGTTATGTTGCACAACCAAGATGGCTGGACACCTTTGAAAGTATGAGTCAGACCTATAAGTGCCATAGTTGTAATAATGGATGTGCAAGTGTGAATATACATACATCCAACTCCTATATTGTATACCTATATACCCATGATAACTTGTTTTAATTATGCAATAACAAAAGGAAACAAAGAACAGAAATAGGTCAGGAAGCTGTACACCACCGACTGTGGTTATATAGCTTATTAAAGACTTTGAGTTTGCATGATTTTTTTGGTAGAAAATTACTATAAAAATCCAATCTAGACTTAGAAATAGTTCTGTTTAACTTAGTAACTGAGTTTGTAGTATAGTATAGTAGCCTATAGTGTTCAAATCTCCTGTATTTATTCTACTATTAGGAGTGACAGCTGTGTGTGTGTGTGGTTCAATAGTGGGGAGGGGGGGCTACTAGTGAACTGAAATTTACTTTACTTCCCTTTCAAACACACACCTCTGTCATACCACCACAGCACGCTTACTGTCACATTTGTGCACACTTGTAATACATTTATTATCTGATCATTACACTTTTGTGACCTTCAGTGGAGTAACTGAGTGATGGATGTTTTTTTATTTTTATTTT